>NC_060249.1:135496816-135825304 GCF_921293095.1 Ischnura elegans
ACTTAGTGCGCGGCTTCTCGACAAATTACCATCAAAATTCAAAGATAATGTCGATTTTTTTAATTAAATGATACTATACCAATATATAGCAAACTCTAAATAGCTCCTTAAGAGCTGATAAAAGGTAAGAACTGATATTACTTCGAACTTTGGTATTCTCCGATAATCTCTCGGGAATGCAATGAAAACTTCTTAGTGTCTGTCTTTTACGTGCGTTTTTCAGCATCCTTCTTCATCGCCGTGTGTTTCGACAACAATCCTATGGTCTAGCATTGTATCTGCTTCTCTGTTTACGGGGAATGTGATTTACTGATTGTTACGGAGTGAAAGGAGAAGGTTTGGTACGGAGGTGCTCACGGAGTCAAAATCCAATTGAGTGATCGTGATTATTACGTGAGTGTTGAAGTCCTATCTATTAAGTGCCGTCATCTTAGATCGGAAATTCGGAAAACCGTTTCACGCAGCACTCAATACTATTCTCCTTTCAGCTATCACTTCCATGTTTGCGTGCATACAAACCAACACTTAGTTTGAGGAAATGAGTGAGCGATGAAATTGGTTAGATTTTTATGATCCCACTCAATTAAACTTCTACGCCCCAACCCAAATTTTCAGTCGTGCACTTAGTACCGTCACTTCAATTGGCACCCATGATTAATATTCCCGAAACTTATCGCGTGGATTTTAATGTATTATCGGCATTGTTTCTCAATTTTCAGTCCCATAAAAGTTAAATGTTTCAATTCCTCAAGTTACATTCCTGTTTCTTAGCTAGATTTAATTAGCATACAAATCTGTGGTTAATCATTTACATTTTCTGGTGCCATTGGTTCATTTAATCATTTTATCTATACATTCCCAAGAAGTACTGCAGATGAAGATAATACTTAGCATTTATTCAAAGCATTCATTTATGATGATTATCAACTGTCCCGACTTCCAGTTATATTTCTAGCGTGTGCAATTTTGCAGTTGCTGAACTACGAGTCGTCCTGCCAAATGATCCCGGTGTTCGTCGGGACAGTTGTCACGCCTATGAAGTGAGAAGAAAATCTGGTGGGGGACACCGTTACGTGCATGTTTGCGGAACGGAAACACACCGGAATAATCGTAAGTGAAAAAGTTAATTTTCATGTACATGCAAGTGATATTGCAATCTATACAGGGGTACCAACTCCCTCCACGGCTCACCATCACAAACCTGAAGATTAAATATTGCAAAACAGATGACTCGCCTCCTACTCCCATAACCATTAATTTGTATATTCCAATAAGCCTACTTTTTCTCACAATCGCCCCTCATCCCCATCCTAAGTGATATTCACATTTTTTGGTGATGACCCTTAAATTGGTCTGGACCGCTGGATAGCTCAGTGAATGTTAGGACGGGGTAAAAGAGTAATTTTATACGAACATGCATTTAGAGAGTTCCCTCTTGGGGAGGGAATTTATCTTCGAAAAAATTCCACTTGTGACGACGAGTATTTTCCTTGCTATTGCGCGTCTCCAGTGTATAATGGAAGAAAAAGATCGAAATTTAAATTAAATTCATTTCGAAATATACCCTCCGCTAATGCAATCCATGGAATTAACAAGCGACTATTGGACCGATTTGCTACCTCCCACGACCTTCAGATTTTCGCACATTTTTGAGGAACCGTTTGAGCCCCCACCTCCAAACTCCTTCCTCACACTTACCCTACCCACTTCGAATAGTACCTAATTTATTATTTCTTGGAGTGTGGGTCTGACTTAGGTTACTATAAGGGTGTTTACGGATATCAGCTACTCCATACACGAAATGTCCTTGCGCGCGAACACAATAGGCATCAATTTCCAAAATTTATCACGAAGTGTTTCCAACAGACATAACATTATGTTGATGTAAGTAAATTATATTCACCTCGACTTGTTTTGCGCTAAATATGAATCCGAATTTTCGACGCCCGTAACTGTACAGCTATGCCAAAGCCTTGTTCACAAATAAATTCATCACTTGATTAATGGTGGATCAGAACAATAAACCACTTAATCTTTCAATCACAGAACAAATCGCGAATCAATCCTGAAATGAATATCAGAAGTTTAATTTCATTACGATTGTTTTCCTTGGTAGATACAACTATCTGACTTGATACCGGATAATATCAATAGAAATTTTAGCCAGCATCAGCTGATGATCATCCTTAGCAGAATTATAGAATTTTTGAGTGGTGTGATCCAACACAAAACCCTCTTGTAGAATTTCATTCCATGGCTTGTTCAATTTGGGAAGGGGAATACGCAAAATACACAAAACGCCGGGATGGTGCACAAAATATTCCATGTGAACCAATTTTAGCCGGTAGAGTAGCTCTACCTATAATACATCTGGGAAAAGTGTTTTTTTAACTTCCGGACGTCTTATGAACACTTTGTATGCGTGGATGTCGTAGTGATGACTGCTTATTCCATGTATTAATAAAAAATTTCCGGTACATACCAATAGAGCTCATAGTAATAATTGTTAATGGACGGGTGACGTCACTACTTTGGTCCCAACATGCCTCAGAGCGTCAATGGTAATGTGGTATTGCATCACGTGACATATGTACGCACGATTAACAAATTGATGCGCATTTGAGTGACAAGAGAAATCATTCGAGGGAAGCCTAGTGGCCTTATATTGGTTATTAAGTTTTAAAGTATTTTATTTTAAAGTATTTAAGTTTTAATATATTGTATTTCATTTTGATATGCACCTAATTTTCCTCCATCCCCGGGTTCATTAATGTCTGAATTTCCCACGTCACGTGATACATATGATGGACATACGTGTTTACCGAATAGGATGTTAGGCAGTTTATTTAAATCGGCATTTCACCAATCACAAAACTCCAGAATTGTAGGATCTATGAAACAGACTGGAGTTAGTAATTGAAAAACTCTTTCCTCACACTTGCCCTACCCACTTCGAGTAGTACCTAATTTATTATTACTTGGAGGCATTGGAATTGGGGCATGGATCAACTTCAAGAAGGTACGTCAGTAGATTTTACATTAATTGTGTATATATTTGTCGCTATAAATTTTGAAAAATGTTATTATATGTTCATTATAATGCGATTTAATTTATAAAATCAGCCTTCATAAGTGCAAACTTATATTACTCAGATACCAACGTGTTAATAAGAACGATATTAAGGAATATTTTCCCAAAGGAAAATATTAAATTTCTACTTTAAACGTTGAAAATTCTGAGCTGAATCTTTAACACGCATGTATGACCTCAATATAAGTCATTGCCAAGGGGGGGGGGGTCGCTTTTGCCAAAATTTAATGTTGTGAAAGGCGTCACGTAGCAGTCAGACATCCCACATAACCACGATCACGATGGCATTTCCATTTATCAAATGCGACATATTCTATGGATGCGACATTTTGCATTTTCAATTGTATTCTCACACATCCTTCACAGCAAAGCGCACTATAATTATTGAAATTATAGCCGCGGAGGAAATGAGAACTTTAGTCTACTTCGTAAGTCAACGCGGCGAGGAATTCGCGCTAGGTGGGAGACCATAAGATGAACCACGCCTCCTCGTGGGAGCACAACAAACCTACAAGCGCTGCAATGGGAGAGACTTTTCTTAGGTGGGGTCCAAATGGAGTGATTAGTTATTGAGGAAGGGAATTTGAGTAGCAGAGTGATTTTTGTGATTGGGTGCGCTCGAGTCCGAACAATTGACCCTCCCTTCAAACTCACGAGGGTTTTTTTGTTCTGCGAAGTCGAAAGGTTGGTTTAGCGTCGTCGCCAATTCGACGTTTATTCTCGAGAAAAATTTCGGCTCCTGGGTGGTAAGGTTTTTGTCTCCGAGACTATACTAATGCTGCGCCTTTAAGGCAAAGAATTCTAACTAAACTAAGAGTAAGTAATTATTACAAATTTCACAATTATAAATTTTCCGACATAATAATTTTCTCACATGCGTGGAATTGAATTTACGTGGAAATAATACGTGTCATTGGAAAATTTGGAATAATTACTTCACAAGGCGGAACAGGCACACCACAGAGAAATAAAATCAACACCCGTCAAACGGTTATCCAACAATTGAACTATATTCTGAGTGCCAATTTCAAATGAAAGAGGCTATAATATTATCAAATATAGGATTCTCCATTCAGCTGCCACTCGCTATGCATTTTAACTGGTTTACAAACGAGGGTGATTCGAACTTCATGGGGATATTATTAGATAAAGTTAATAATTAGTTTTAAAATGTTAAAATCATTCTTACTTGCTTGTTTCCTTGGATTTGTAGCCCCGACTCTTTCAACAGGAATGAAGTTTAATCCTAAGGTCCGAGTATCGTTTGATGTCTTATTCCTCTTCTGTAACTCTCATTGTATCACAAAATGCTAAACACAATGTAATACAATCACCACATGTGCTTACACACACACACACACACACCATCGAACACAATTATCATTATGCCATGGACTGACTCAGTGATTTCCAAATTCCGATTTTATCCCACTTCTTATAGACCAATGCACTTGTTCACAATGCGCAACGAACAGTAAACGTTTTAAGATGCATAAATCACTTCCTTAAATTTATTGAAAAATGGAACAATTACTTCACAAGACGGAAAAGGCACGCCTTTCGGAAAAACTCGACATTCTCATCACACGGCCATCCAGAAACTGGACTATGGTCTGAGTGGCTTCGCACCGATCGGAAATTTTCTCCACCCTCAAATCAATATTGAGTCATGCCGAAGGCCTAAAGCCACGATCAACTCAACCAGTCAGTACATGACCCCACAAATTGTTAGTCCCTAAAAAATTGCATAGGTACGTCCGGTTAAACGGCAGTGATGCGCCTTGTCTACCGCACGCGCAAATTTTAGTTATTACTCACTTCGGTGGATTCGAATGGGCATTCTTCGCTCCGAGGGCATTGCCTGATTCATTATGAAGCGAGGGATAAAAGACCAACTCTCACCGCGGTATACAATAGATTCGACAGTAAAGTAAAAGCGTAAGGTGAGGTGGGGAATCATAAATCCATAAGTATAATATTATAACGATCGTCATATTTCTCCATCGGCTCATTTCAGCATAGATGTCCCCCACGAGACGTACCACGGGGACTGTGCACTACACTTGGGCAGGACCTCGGCACATTTATTTTGAACAGGAAAGATTCGGCAAACGCTAATTCAAGAGACACCAATGTTACAAAATAAAGAATTTTATAAGCAGCGAATTTTTCTCACCGCGAATTTAAACGGCTTTGCAAAAGAGACAAAGCGATCAGAATAGGGTGGTTTCCTATTATTTTTTATTGCCTAAATCGAAAGATTATTACTCCTGGAGTACGTATTTCACACTTTTAGATTTTTAAATGACGATTTCTATTTTTCGCGATTGAATGAAAAGTGAAAATTTTCGAGCGCCCGAAAACGCGACGGCTAAGTTTGAATGCTGGGTAAACTCCGTGTGACGTCGTTCTGGTTCCCGCTGCCGCAAGTAAGGTGACCTTAGGGGCGAGGCTTTGAGCGCTGATACGACGCAGAATGCTAGCAGGTACCAGAGTACCCTGCTAGCTGGTGGCGCTTGGCTTAAATAAGGATTGTTGATACTTAAAAAACTTAACTGTGGAACTTAAAAATCTTTGCTTAAAAAATCTTCAGCTCCACAGCATTTCCCTTACTTAATTTTTTTCAAAAAAAAGTACCCGTTTTTGCGTTTATTTCGCCGTAATTTTCGTTCCAGTAGTTAGCAATTTTGACGCAAGAAACACAAAACTTGTATTAACAGTTTGCAAAAACATATTGTCTATACAATTAAAATTGATGGATTTGTTGCAATCAACGTAAATCTCTGCTAACTTCGAAACCAATGGGTCAATTGATTGCTATTGAACCTCGTGTGCTCCTTCCAAAATTCCGTGGTCCTTTATTATGCCTCCCTATCGGTTTCGGTGAATAAGAATAATCAATATATGGTATTTTCCTTCATCAAAGAAAACGAAAGGCATTGATTGCGATTCGTTACCCACCATTAGTGTATTCGTAATATACAAATTATTTGGTTTTAGAAATATTGGTTTAGACGAATGGCAATGGTCAATTTTATCCTCATTTGAAAAAGGCCAGATTGGCGCCCATGCTATGCCACTCCACGTGACGTCACAGGGACCTAGTTTCTATAGGAGTAGATGAGTTGCCGGAGGGTACCGTTTACCGAGGCAGACACGATATAATTTATCGATGAATATCAAAGGCATGAATGCCTTTGGAACATTCAAGCACCGGAGTATCGGAGGCTTGGCTTGAAAAATCGAGCATATTTGAACCTGGCCGAGACTTTTAACTTGTCGGTGGAAGCGGTCAAAAAAAATAAATAATATACGGTCCACGTATCTGCAGGAGAAGAAGAAAGTGAAGGCAAGCGGTAGGACTGGGTCAGCGCCCGAAGATATCTATGTGCCATCGTTGGTGTGGTACCACCAATGCGCGTTTTTGGATGACGTGGTGGTACCAAGGAAGACGACGTCCAGCTTGGAGGTAGGTTTTTCTGCTTGTGAATGCATAGTGAATAATTGGGAATAAAAATATTGATATCAAATAAATTTCTTTAAAATAATTAATTAGCTTCGTTTCAAGTTAGCATTCTACGGAATCGGCGAATTTCATAAATCCACAGTATCACTGTAAGTTATCAATTGATGCTTCCTATCAAGCACAAGTTGCCTAAATTTTGAGCTAATCTTGGATTTTGCTAGCTTCAATTGATATGACGTTATTTTACCAATTTTAAAACCTAAGTTAATTAAATTCTAAATAATATCTTTCATTGTCTCTTTCAATAACATTCATTTTTGTTATGGAGAGTTTTCATCGAAATTTGACCAGAAGCCACAAGGCCGTTAATTGGACAATAGTTTAGTAATGAAGTTGTTCTTAATGGCGTTAGCTGTCAAGGAGCTGTCTGGAATTTAGTATTTGAATAGTACATGTGCACTGAGGTTTCCATGTACATTAATTGCTCCGTCAGCTGCACTCCTAGGCACAGCGATGTTGTATTTCCTAAGCAGTTGTTATACATTGATTGGGCTATCGTATTTCCCCAGCATTTATTTGCGCTGTGAGTTAACTGGAGGTGTTACTGTACTTTTCAGCATCAATCAGTTTCAATAGGTCTATTTTTAAATTTCTCATACCATCCCCCACCTGAGGCCATTACATATTCTCCTTGCTTTCAATTCGCTTTCCTCCATCTTACAATAATGTCTGTAGTAGGTTTATGGTCCTCAACATTCATGTACATTTATACCGTTCACGCCGCCTTCACATTTTCTGCCTTGGTTCTCAAAGTCATTCTGTGTGCAGTGTACATGATAAATTGAATAGGTCTCTGGACAAAATTTTAATATCCCTTCAAATACTAACTAAAAATCGTAAAATATAGTAAAATTGTCATATAGGCCACTTTAATGCACTCATTTCACATATTTTCTTAAGAACTTTGAAAAGAAATGACCGAAACAGCTCCAAAAACACACCCACTTCAAAACGCAATTCCATTGGCCAGCCGGAAAGTGACGTCAGCTCATGCAATCGTGTGGGAAATCCAGTGGCGTTGCGCATTGTCACCAAATTTCTCGGTTTAATTAACGACTTTGACGTGAGATTTTATTTCTTATACATCTTGCGGAGGTTTTATCGTAAAAAACAAACGCCACGGAACCTGGTTTCACCAAGGCTGACACCGGAAACTTGCCGAAAATTACAACGGCAGCAATGTTTACTTACGTAAGCAACAGAAATTGCTACATGCAGGTTGAAAGCCGGGGAGTGAAGATGCATAGCCATGGAAATATAATATCACCGGCTCTTGTAAAATAAATATTAAATGTGTTTATGAAATTTAACAATGAAATTCCATTCATTAGGGTCGGACGGGAAGATTACGCTGACGACGCCATTGGCACAATCTAAACATATGTTCAGATTGCCATTGGTTGCGTGCAAATTATGCACAATGAAAACGAATGTATAGTTCGAGCTCGTGTGTGCCCCGAGCACAACCTATTATGTGGAGGCACGAGTTTTTGAGGAGGACGGTGAGGTGGAAGTTAACAGCCTTTCTTGCAATGATTGCATAGCTAGTTCTGAGAGCAGTTCAAGTATTGTGTAAGTAGGGCTGGGCAAAATTGAAATGCGCAAAACCTGTGACTTGGGAGTTTGAAATCTAAAACAGTATTTGAAATACTTTTTGAAATAAAAAAAATAACATTTGTAAGCCGGCTGGTCGACGGCCGACAGACGGCTTCGGTAATATTTTTACAACACCTTCCATAGGTATTTCGCTGGAATCCTCATTCCATGGACAGGTGAAACTTATTTCAGTTCCAAAAAAGTCCTCAAAAATCAAACCACGGCATCACCTTATTCATTAATCTCCAGAATTTTCCCTGCAGAGTGAGCATCTGACTTTTTGCTGCTGAACCTAGCCAGAATCCAATCCCCACTTTGAATGTTAGTCACCGAATTTGTTAAGCTTTTTCGGCTCATGCTATCTTGTTTCAGGCATTAATGCCATGTCGTCTACATCCTCCTCGTCAGAAGACATGATATCCAATGCCCTATCATAATCAATCAACAAACTGAAGTAAGCTATCTTTATCAGATAAACCTTCGAAATAAGAGTTAATGAGAGGACTCTAATTAAAAGACATAGTTTTATAAACTTCGGTGTTTTGCAACATTTATTTAAGAAATTTTAACGCAAGAACTGCCAGACAGAAACTAAAAGTTTAACGCAAACACTGTTACACAGAAGCTAAAAATTCAATCCATACCTACTTCAACCTCGTATCCTGGGGTAAGTGCGGCAGGGGGTCGCATTAACCCCGGGCAACGGGGTCGCACTTACCCCAGGCAACGGGGTCGCACTTGCCCCGGAAGGTAGGAATGAATGGTTACGACGGGGAAAGTGCGACCCCCCATCTAAACTAAATATAATGACCTGAGTTCCTAAATTTAAAGTAAAGCAAGGAAAACCAATCCATGAAGAAGAGAAAACAAGATATAGTTCTTACCTAACACCTCCGATGCGTTGATTCAGAGGGAACTGCAGTGTAGCCTCTCCTCACAACCAACTAAGTCTACGAGATGAACGGACGGGTATATTTCCTAAGCATGGGGAACGAGAAATTAAGGGATAAGTATTACAAAGTCGTTCGCTCTGGTTTCATAACAATGTGTGGAATATGTTGCACGACCGCCACCTGCTTCGAGAACGGAAATACGATTTACCTGAAGGGTGGTCGCACTTACCCCGCAGTCGCACTTACCCCACCTCACCTTATGGAAACTAAGAGATCTTAAAAAATATTTAACCTGTTTTTGCTCGTAAGGATAGTTACAAATAGTACACGAGAAAGGTATGTTTTAAAAATATATATTTTATTTTTTAAAGTAAAACTTCTCAAATGTTGCTCTATATGGTTGCATTAGTCTCCCTGAGGAATATAAATTTTTAAAAAAGTGTCGGACAGAGATCCCCTCGAAATGGATAAAGCCAGCAAGTGAAAAAACTTTCCACTGGAGAAGATGAGTAGGTATAGGATTGTGTCAAATCTGATAAACAATGCGTTAATATTAGAATTCAATTTTTTCATTCATTCACATTCGTCGGCACTTTCTCATCTGAACCAATCTTCATTCTACGTCTTTGGTGACCGTATGAAAATATTTATTTGGAGCATTTCTAGCCGTATTTCTGCACTTAGGCACAATGCAGTACTTGAAGCTATACGCTGCGACATATCGAGGAATAACTACGACACGAAAAATACGGCGTAATAACCACAATATCTCCACTGTAAACTTCAATAATGCACACGGTCAAGGTGGTTAAGAACAACACTATTGCATGAGCTGACGTCATTGAAGATGGCGGCGGTGCGACTTACGTTTTTCCTTGATGGCTTGTAAGACGTATTTTAAATGCTCATAATAAAAAAATAGATGACTTTACAGCCATATTGTTATAACTTTGAGCTTAATAATTACACCTACTTTTCAGAAACGTCTTTATTTACATAGGTGTTCAGAGACCTATTGGCGGCAACCTATCCCATAATAATAAACTTGTCCAGGGGCACGACCAATAGGTTAGTTTCCTTCGTCTAAGAAAACGTAATGCATTGATTGCGATTTGTTACCCACCATTGGTGTATTCATAATATACTAATTATTCGGTTTTAATAATCCCAGTTAGTCCCAAGACGAATGGCAATGGTCATTTTTTATCCTCATTTGAAAAAGGCCAGATTGGCGCCCATACGATGCCACTCCACGTGACGTCACAGGGACCTAGTTTCTATACGAGTTCTACATTGTCTAAGACTACTAATGCATGCATGAGGCACAGAGCTCAGGGAAACATCTCTTGATAATCACCCATTAAAATTGCCTATGGTTAAAAAGTTTCCTTCGTTTGATAGGGTAATAATTATCCTTATTTAAGCCAAGCACTACCTGCTAGCATGGTACTCTGCCACCTGCTAGCATCCTGCGTCGTATCAGCGCTCAAAGTCTCTTCCCAAGGTCACCTCACAACAATATCGCGGTTCTTCGGCGTGGCGCCGGGTTTCCTCTCCTCTGTCTCTCTTCTGGTCTGGAGACGTGGCAAAGTGGTGTAACGCATGGTTGAGGCAAGCCATTGGAAGTCAATTCCCATATCTATGCGTTCTGCTGAAAATATCTCCTAATTCATAAAAAGGGTGGTTTCCTATTATTTTTTATTGCCTAAATCAAAAGATAATTACTCCTGGAGTACGTATTTCACGCTTTTATATTTTTAAATGACGATATCTATTTTTTGCGATTAAATGAAAAGTGAAAATTTTCAAGCGCGCGAAAACGCGACGCCTAAGTATGTATGCTGGGTAAAGCCCGTGCGACGTCATTCTGGTTCCCGCTGTCGCGGTGTGAGCTGTTCTTGGGGCAAGGCTCTGGGCGCTGATACGACGCAGGATGCTAGCAGGTAGCCGAGTACCCTGCTAGCTAATAGCGCTTGGCTTACATAAGGATTATTAATACCTTATCAAACGAAGAAAACTTTCCGACCTTAGCCAGTTTTAATAAGTGATTATTAAGACATGTTTCCCTTAGCTCTGTGCCTCATGCATGCATTGGTAATCTCAGACAATGTATAACTCCTATCTACTCGTATAGAAACTAGGTCCCTGTGACGTCACGAGGAGTGGCATCGCATGGGCGCCAATCTGGCCTTTTTCAAATGAGGATAAAATTGACCGTTGCCATTCGTCTCAACTCGGATTTCTAAAACCGCACATATTGGTGAAGAAAGTAAATAATAATACGTCACTTTAATGATTTTTTTTCTCAATTCTGATTCATATTTTTCTTTTATGAAAAATTCAATAATCAAGACACGCCAGTGCTATAAATGACTCCGCGCACCATAAAATTAGCCGTTTTGTCAACTTCGTGAACTTCGCAACTCAACCTAGGTATAACAAATACGTCTACAACATTCGTCTTCCACAATAAGTTGCAAACATTAATACAGATTGATAAAATGGCTATTGCGTATTTTTAGAACGCATACTTTGTTGTAAAATTATTTTTTCATTGGCATATAGCTATATTTGAGCAATTTTTTTCTTAATTTCTTGCGTGGAAAAGGTCATGAAACTTTTCACATGAATTTGTTTAGTTACATTTCACACATTGGATTGCTTTTAAAGTTTCAACACTTGATAGTGATTTTTTCTGATGCACACACTTCATTGGTTGATTGGTTATGGTGCGTTCTTGGCATTACTATTTATTAATGGTTATTATCGAAATACAATGTACACTCACGTTCTTTAGACGCAGAAGGATCGCTCAACATGTTCCCCCACGGAACCCCAGAATCCATTTTCCGAAGAAGTCTGTTAATTTTTAATTCTAAAATTGTGTTTAAAAACTGCTTACGCACAGAAAAAGCCGAAGAATTCATTTCAAAGAAGAAAAAATAGTACTATTCATCGAAATTTATCATTGAAAAAAACTATCGACTATTTAACCACATAGCAACGGATTCCTGCAGTGAAGATGATCATAAATGAGTTGAAGGGTTGGGTTTAACTGTCGAAGAATGGCCCTAAAGGACTCGCTAAGCTGAGTGTCTCAGGCTGGGCCTGAATGCATCCGACATTGCTACCACGATCTTAGAAAAAGAGATTTTTCTACCTCAGCGGTCGCTTCCCTTCCCTCTCGACAGCAAGACACAACCTCCGATCGTTTACATCTAAAACATCCGCGACAACTATACCCAACGTCATTGGTCTTCCGCGTATGAAAACGTCCGTCGGCTTAACCCGAAGTTCGGTGCGAAAATGCTACGACCTAAGCCTTCGACGCCTGGAACAGAAGATGCATAGAAGACGCTAGAATAAACAGTCACACACACTAAAGTATTTTCTTTTTAAATCTCACAAACACAAAGGTCTTATAGGGAGCCCGTTCATTGGAATCGGGCAAAATACATAGCAAGAATAGCATCGCCACAAATCACGGCTGACTTTTAAAAGTGATTCTCCTATCGGTGATCGCAATCACAGGTAAGAATCGCAGTTACCATGGGCGCAGCTAGCAATTAAGGCTGGGGGGGGAAAGAGGTTTGCGTGCAACTAATACCGCGGGGTGTGTGGGGGTATGGAATACCCTCCAGGATACGGGGTAGGTGCGAGATTAATAAATTGCGGAATTTTAAAGATAAATAAACGATTTCAGTTTTTCCTGGTGAATACTTCTGACAAATATTTATCGGGTTTGCATCCAGGTTAAAGCTTTTATGCAAGCCGACGTTTCGGAGGATGGATGACAAGTCGTCTTCCAAAACGTCAGGCTTGCATTAAAGCTTTAACCTGGATGCAAACCCAAGAAATATTTGTTAAAGATAAATGGTTCAAAATGGTGAGTTTTATGGCTTTCTGAGGGAAACTTTATTAATCCTTACACTATTCTATATTATTAGTAATATCGATCTAATTAAGTGAGATGGATTAAACTTTAATAAATTTATGAGCTCTGGGGGGGGGGGGAGGGGTTTATCCCCCTAAATCCCCCTGTGCGCTGTGCCACTAAAAAACACAACGGTCTGATAGGGGAGGGTCGTAAAGGGGTTGAATTATTCGCAGCTGGGCGGATCTTGGCCAAAAAGCGTGAACGCAAGGTAATATAAGTCCAGAGGCCTTTATTTATTTCTTTGTGAAACTCTTCTCTGCTTCTTATACTAAAACCAAACACGCACAATAGGTTCTGCAAGTATAATTGTAACAGCCAGCGGTGGATGCAGAATAAGGGCCAAAGCAGGGGGTATCTATTACCTCTCTGCATTAGTGGGTGTTCGAACAAAATCACCACTCTATCTAGTGTGTATACACACATTGGACACCCAAGGGGAGGGCTGTGGCCCTTTAAAGAACTTATACCACTCAATTGCAACATAATAAAAGAGCACGTAAAATAGGGCATATGTTTAGAGCTAGTTTGTATATCAATTCGTTAGAGTAGGTATATATATGTAACGGAAAGTATATCTATAAATACTAGTATACAAGGGGGCAAACCCTTAACCAAAGCATTCATGAACGGGAAAGAGTTTCTGAGAGGATCATCACATGAGAGTTTCAACCTTTCCGTGACTGTGCTGTGTGAATAACTTAGTCACCCCAAATTACGTTAATCTTGTTCACTTTTTAATTATTTTGTCCCTTTGACAATTTTTGTATTTGAGCTCTACCACTTGGTCATTATTTAGGTGATGGATGATTTTTTAAACATTAAATTGTTTTTGAAAACTTCAATTTTTATTTCGAAAACTTTGAATTTTACCCCACAGCTGTTGGTGGGAAGAAAAAAACTTGTTTATTCATATGAGTGCAGGAATAAAAGTTGAATTCAATAAATTTTATTAACTTTCAACTTCAACAATGTCTACATTCTACATGATGGCACCTTTAGTAGTTGTTTTTCCATTCCATGATAGTCAATGCACAGTTACATGCAATAGCAATTAATATGAAATATTCGACTGCCATTTCGGAGAAAAGAAATGTAAAAACCTAAATGTAGCCTCCTATGTATTTATGAATTATGCATAACAAGATATTATATAATTAAAAAAGAAAGACATGGTGTTGAATTACAGGAAATACTAAAACAGTGCATATAATTTATGAATTGTAAATGGGGTACCCTCGAGATACCCAACAATGTCCTTCACAAAAGTTTTCTACGCACAGTACAGGAGGGCAAAAGAAAAGGTTGGAGAAAGGTTTATTTACTGGTGTGTAGAGTATTACGGTGCAATTATATTTGCTATTTACTAAGAGGACAATTTCCAACACAATGGGGAGTGATTTTTGAAGAGTAAGGATAGGAACGTAGAATTCCAGAGAACAATATAGAGTCAGAAATCAATGTTACCGTATTTGCATGAATCTAAGACGAACACGATTCTAAGACAACCCCCCCTTTTTTGGAACTCCACTATGGGGAAAAAATTTTTCTAAGGGAAAACGTTCAATGTGGGGATGTTTGGCTAGGTTGTCTATGTCCCAGGAAACGAGGGATTTTTGGTGCGTAATGACAGGAATAGTAGTACTTTATTGAGACACTTAGGTCTTATTATTGATTCGACTAATAATTTCTTTGGAGGGGCCATGGTCCGAAGACCAATAAAATTAAACTAGTGAAAATGAAACCTGACTTTATTAAACCCACACGGAAAACACTCGGTGGTATGAAGGCAAGACACCCTGGAAAGTAGGGAACCAATCGTACGAGCTATGCTATCGCGTTCGGCGTACGCAGAGTATACTGCTGAGGGTGAAGCATGGCCATTTGACTGCGCCATGAAATTTTTTGTCCCAAAGATACCCATTCTTTTCTAATTAGCGTAGCGCCAGATGGGCGGATGAATTCGGATTACTAGTAGGGAGGAACAAAATATCCTGAGAAGATATCCCTTCGTCAGTAACTCTGACAAGTGAGTCTTATGGTATAACTCGTAAATTGACAACTGATAATAACCTGATATCCTGTTTTCAGAAAAAAATGCGGCATTAACTGCCGAGAAGCTCAGCTACGAGGATATAGAGTTTCCCCAAAAATCATTATCGTATTTTTCCAATTATTTCCTTGCAAATACTTAAATAACGTTAGAAATACGTCATGCTTGGTCTCATTCTTTTTTGAATTACGAGCACATTGCAAATATTCCAGCCTAATAAAAGTATAATAAAAATTGCCGAAATTCATTGTTAGACACCTTTTGAGCTAATAGGTGATTCATGCAGCGGTTGACCTCCAGAAACTGGGAACTTTGAAGCAAGTAGGCTGAAAAAGGTTAGCGGGTGAGAAAATGGGGGGTGTGAAACGCATTTCTATTGTTCTCGTGTAACATGATATTTATTTATTTCGTCTCATTTTCGTCAAAAGATGGATGCAGGAAAAATTATACATCGGGACCACGATCTTCAAACAATCAATGCGGGGAAAGCGATACTTCGGAGATGCAGGAAAAAATTACATTGTCTATATGGAACTTTATTTGGGACCAGAAACGGCTAACGATGAATGCAGGAAAATGTTCAATACAGGTATGATAGATCGGGGTTCCACTGAATAACTTTTCTTTTGAAAGCGGCAGTGGCAGCGGCAACTTAATAACTTCTTTTCTCTGCCATCGTAATACTCTGAAAGGCACGGAATTACAACTGAATCGATCTCTCTAATCAGAGGCAAATCATGTTGCCTTCTTACCGTTGCTCTGAGAAAAATGCAACGACTTTGTAGCAGTTTATTCCGCGACGGCATTGAGGCTTTAACATTACAATTTAGGTAAATTGTAACCAATCACACGAACATTTTGTGAGTTGATCGAGCTTTAACTTGAATGGAGCCAAACCCAGGGTAAAGCAGGCAATCTCGCAGACACGGCAAAAGTGCACCCGGCGGCTGATCGGCACGCGCCGAATTTTTGCCTGCTGCCCAAAAATGGAAAATGTTTTTTTTTTACTTGAACACAAAATTAAATATGCTAAATTACTGTTAAGATATTTTTGACGTTGATTTTTCGTTGAATAGTTATCAGGTGGCAAACTCAGGTGTCCATAATTTTTCTGACGTAAATTATGCAACCCGATTGACGTCGAGAATTTTGCATCCGATTGTAAGACGAACTCTCTTTTCTGCAGGAGTTAGGAGGAAAAAAAACCTCGTCTTAGATTCGTGCAAATACGGTATATGGAGAGAAATGATTCAGATTTAATCTGGTGGAACTCTAACATATTGTAACTTATAACTTATTAATAAAATCAACCCAAATTATTTATTAAGTTGATTCAATTCCATGATGTCACGCCTGAGACAAGTAATTATGGTAAAAATAATCATCCATTTCAGATAGATTCTAAATAAAAAATTGAATACATATATCCTCTGTTGAAAGGGAAGTAGTAAGCATATGTAATCTTTTTCCCTGATTATTAGCAGTCAAAATAACTTGCAATATAGCAGATGACCATATACATATATATGCCCACCTAACATACTGTGTTTACATTGCTCATGTGTACATACATACATGGAATGACGTGCTGAAAAAACACACTATTTGTTTAATTTTTTGGCTTGAAAAAAGCAAATATTGTTAAAAATACTAGCATGCCACCCTCGCATTGATAGGGAAGGAGAGGACCCATACAAGTGGGAAACTTGGAATTTATGGTAAAATATCGAGAACAAGAACGACAGTCCCACCCCGATCGTATTCCCCATGTCACTGCCACCCAACGCAGACCAAAGGCCGACCTGAGAGACCATTGTATGTGTCCTGGAATCCTGGGTAATGTTTCTCTGAACATACTGATGATTCTTGTAATACCAAATCAATAAAAAATAACACTTACTTATTCCACGCCGTCATGAAAGCAGGTTCAGGAAAAACCAGGGCTTATATTTTTGAAGTAGGCAACTGAAATCTGATTACATACATTTACAGGGATAAGTTAATGTAAATTGTTTCATTGCAGGTAAGTGAAGGTGTTGCATTACTTGAGAATTGCTAACCTTAATTATAGCAGGAGCTAAGTGAAAGCGTGGTTAATTGAGTGATTGTGATCTCCATTTAAACCTGACTGAGTATTCTCCTATTAAAAATTACTCTGGTTAAGGAACCATCTTGTACCTGGCAAGGCATTTTTTAATGAATACCTAAAAATTTGTTTTTCCACAGAATTTTTTATTAAATCACCACCATGATGATGTTGTCGGGACACAAGTCACTCTCGGCTGAATCGCCGCCTGATGTAGGGCAGCCTAAAGATAAACTGATACGAGGGACGTAAACTGTTGCATCGGAGACAGATCTCTCTTGGGGGATAACTGGCATCAACAATAAGGGAATATAAACGCCGCAAATCCTCCAGTAAAGCCCCACTCTTGAAAAAAAATATATAAAAGAAAATCTTATAAAAAGAATTCTATAAAAAACCAGAAATGAGGCAAAACGATGTATATGAATTGACTGTATAGAAACTTCCAGAACAGTAATTATTCACTTTATTAACTAAAAAATCCTGTACCAGAGCCCAGATGGCTAATGGCACCTTCTCTCCGCCTAATATGTATTAGGGCATTTTCTCATCTTCTTTGGCATCAGTTGGACTAAACACTCAACTGCAATTCACCTGGAATGAAAAGAAAATTTTGATCATCTAACAGTCCAAGAAGATTATCATGAGTGCGTGAAATATATTTGGCAATAAAAATTGTAATCAGTAACTAGAACCCATTATTATTTTATAAATTAATTGGTTACCATTACAAGTATATTGAAAATAACTATCCTGAGCATTTTAAAAATTTAACAATAGGTTTGTGGACCATAGTGAGTTTAGTTCATTTTAACCACAATTTAAGACTATTTACTATGTATCCGCAAAATGCATAATGCTTATAATTTAGAGTATTCAAACAAGAGTAGAAGAAAATATCAGATATCTGACATTCAACTTAAATGATTTTGATCAGCTAATAGTTCATGAATATCATCAGCCATGCGTAAAGTATTTAGATATACAGTGGAACTTGTTTAGTACGTTTCTGAAGGGACCACAAAAAATGAACGTACTAACCAGGAAAACGTGCTAACGAGGAAAGTAAAAAATAGCAGTCGGGGTAATTGCAATCTGTGGAAAAGTCGTCATAATTACAATTACTATCGGTAGTTCTCGTAGGATCGCCTTCCTGAACTCTTTTCACCTTTAAAATAAAGAAAATGGGCGCTACATTGAAAACTGATAAGCACCATCGAAGATACCGTTAGTAAGTACATGAATTTGAATTTTAGTTATGTTCAATTGTATTTGACAAAATATATTTTTCACTAATGATGTTTCATTGAGTTTTTTTTATGTACTTTCATTCGTGTGGTTTCATGCAATATTTTTTGCACAACTCAGCATAATGAAATTTCTGTTTAACAAACCTATAAGAAAATTCACCACAAAATTCAGCTTCCAAAAAGGCAAAATGTAGTCATACCACACACAGCCATATATTTTAAACGGCATACACTAAATTTGTTATTCATTCTCACCCATTGTTAAACCATAGAACTCTTTTGGTAAACTTAAAACTTTGTTAAAATAATCGTGAAAATTATATACATCATTATTTACACTGTTCAACATAGATTATGTCCTAGAGACATAGTTGGTCGATCTTAGATATATTTTTCATTCTTATTCCAAATCTGTGCTTATATTCTTTTTATGACGTCTATTTCCTTAGGACAGCTTAATGAATATTTTTCCATTTACAGAGGTAGTCATTTAATTCATTCATATCTCGTTATAGCATCATTGGCATAGCCAGGGGGGTGTCCAGGGGATCCGGACCCCCCCCCCCCAGAATATAAAAACAAAATTATTTTCCTTCATAAAAGAAAATGAAACATTGAAAAATCATGAATTTAAAAATTATTTCTTTAATAAATAAAGTTTTGTCGATTATTAAAATTAGTTGAAAAACCATTACTTTTTATCCTGTTTTTCAAACATTTTCCCCCATGGCTTCGGACCTCCCCCCCGAACGAAATTCCTCGCTACACCACTGGATAGCAAGTGAGCAAGTGAAAATGAAACTTTCCTGCCTGCACATGAACATATTTCATAACCACAGCCCATCTCACACGGTGCAAGAACGGCCGCATTGAGGTACGTTACACTCCCAATTACATATATCCTAGTGGGCTGAGATGACAGGGAGAAGAGACGGCACGAACAATCGGAATACACGGATAAACCAAACTTCGACTTTTAATTTTTTTTAAATATTTGTAAGGGTGTCTCGATTGCCGTCTCGTGCCACCTCGGTTTCGCTCTCAGGGTAACGGAAGAATCGCAGAGTCGCGTTCGAGTGATGGGTCCAGTATCTGAAACTCATAACACGTTGCAACCTCTTGCGTGGGATCCATCCTCGTGCATGACTCTGACACCCTACTCCAATTAACAACTTGCAACCAGGGATGGCAAGCGAAACTAAACGAAAGTCAAAACCAGTAAAATTTCAATAATTTCGTTCCCAGAAATAAAATGTAGAAACGAAACGAAAAGGAATTAAACCCGAAGAGCTAAACTGAGGGTCGAAATGAAATTGGAGTCAAAACTACTTCGGGTCGAAATTAAACTAAACCTCTGGGACGAAACGAAACTCGTATTACGTTTCGCACCGGAGGGACCACGTGATTCACCTTCGAACAGTTTAGTTTCGACCCACCACCGTCTCAAAAGATTCATCCACAAAATCGAAAGGCAGGTGCCCGTCAGTGGTAAATAAATTGACCCAGTAGGGTCACAGTCAACGTCATAAGGACGGCAAAAAGAATAGCATACCAAATAGGTGTCGATTCTTGGGTTTTTAAGGGTGCCCAAGTCAATGGTATTCTCCGAATACCCGTATTATACACGAATTGACCTTCAAGATAAATACGGAGGTCAAAGGTCATAGAGTTAACCGACTGGCCATCATGACAAACAACATGTCGAACCATAGGTTTTAAAGGGTGCCCAAGTCATTTTTGCAGTTCATGGATCCGCATTGTTATTTTTTGACCTTCGGAGGTCATAATGGGGGTCAAAGGTCAATGAGTTAACCGACTGGCCATCATGACAAACAACATGTCGAACCATAGGTTTTAAAGGGTGCCCAAGTCATTTTTGCAGTTCATGGATCCGCATTGTTATTTTTTGACCTTCGGAGGTCATAATGGGGGTCAAAGGTCAATGAGTTAACCGACTGGCCATCATGACAAACAACATGTCGAACCATAGGTTTTAAAGGGTGCCCAAGTCATTTTTGCAGTTCATGGATCCGCATTGTTATTTTTTGACCTTCGGAGGTCATAATGGGGGTCAAAGGTCAATGAGTTAACCGACTGACCATCATGACAAACAACATGTCGAACCATAGGTTTTAAAGGGTGCCCAAGTCATTTTTGCAGTTCATGGATCCGTATTGTTATTTGTTGACCTTCGGAGGTCATAATGGGGGTCAAAGGTCAATGAGTTAACCGACTGGCCATCATGACAAACAACATGTCGAACCATAGGTTTTAAAGGGTGCCCAAGTCATTTTTGCAGTTCATGGATCCGTATTGTTATTTGTTGACCTTCGGAGGGCATAATGGGGGTCAAAGGTCATAGAGTTAACCGACTGACCATAATGACAAACAACATGTCGAACCATAGGTTTTAAAGGGTGCCCAAGTCATTTTTGCAGTTCATGGATCCGTAAGGTTAATAGTTGACCTTCGGAGGGCATAATGGGGGTCAAAGGTCAGTGAATTAATTTTTACTGAAGTCACTTTGACGTATCACCATATTGTCTTTGATTGAAACCCTAGTATGTGGGAACGAAATAATAATATTTATGATTAAGAAATATGTCCTACTAGTTACAACATTAGACTCTTGTTAGTCTCGACTCGATACGGGATAAAAAGAATATAAAAAATATTTCATTTAATAATGTAAACATGAATGAATCAGATATATTATGCTAACCAAATATATATTTACTAGCAAAAAACTTATCGTATTTGCTGTAGTAAAACACTTATACAATGCTTTATTAATTACTAGAAACCGAATTATTATCCACCTATCATTTATAATAAATGAATACATTAACATCTAATCTCAACAATCAACGCAAAATGATCAATAACTCCGGTGCTAGCTTGTTTTATTAGTACCACGATCCTTGCGTACGAATGACCATTTCGCGTTCAGTGTTCTATTTGTGGTCAAGGTATGAGTGCACAAGTGCCCCATGCAGCAAGAGGCGGAAGGCCGAGCCTCGCCTTCATTCAAAGCTACTTTTCATTTGATGAAGAAACCGGCTGCTCTACCTGTACTATTGAAGACGACAAAGGAATGCAATGTGGCCAAACATTTAAGGTAAGTTGATATTTTCCATGAATTAATAGAAATGAAAACTATAGTAATTATAGAATGAAACGGTATGAGATAGTTCGCCTATTAGATTAATACTGTTTTCTTTTGCAGGGAAAGGCATCGTGCAAATTGGAGAAGCATGTGCATACTAAACATCCTGCATCAAATGCTTTATGTGCAATTATTAAAGCTAGGATAGAAATGGAGAAAGAAAGGATTCATAAAAGTAAGTTGGCAGCGTTAGTTGTGCCGAATAAATTCTAAATGAAAGCTAAGTGAATTTGGCTTTATTTTTCAATGCTTTATAAAAATTATGTTATTAGACAGCAATATTTAGATAATAATAGATTAATATGACATTGCAATATATCCATAATTTGGTGATGGTTTTTCGGGTTTACACCGCGTTGATACATGTTTTGCGGACGACAGTTTCGGGCGCGTTCCAGCTCCCGTCTTCGGATCCAAATGATTTGCAGATCTGTGATCCTTATTTATTTACAGCTAGTCAGACGGATGTTGATTTTTAATTCCATTGTTGGAAAAGCCGTTTGAAAGATGAGGATAAAGGATAGCCGTCTTCCCTATTGACGTTCTTTGGGTGACTCGCTATTTCAATCGCCTCCCTTATCAGCCTAGGGAAATATTTATTTTCCCTGGCGATGATTTTCGATTCCTTGAAAAGTATGACGTGCCCAGGTTCCGACCATGCATGCTCTGCAACCGCAGAAAGACGAAAATTTTTCTTTTCGGTTGCCTTAAGATGTTCATTTATTCTGCATTTGAGGGATCTAGATGTTTGCCCGATGTATGATAAACCACAGGAACACGTTACTTCATACACTCCTTCATAGATATGACGCCAAACATGGCGTTCTGACGCGATTTATAAGTTTGAAGAAGACCTCTGACCTCCTCCGGAGTGAAAAAGATCGTCATCCATCAGATATCTATGAAGGAGTGTATGAAGTAACGTGTTCCTGTGGTTTATCATACATCGGGCAAACATCTAGATCCCTCAAATGCAGAATAAATGAACATCTTAAGGCAACCGAAAAGAAAAATTTTCGTCTTTCTGCGGTTGCAGAGCATGCATGGTCGGAACCTGGGCACGTCATACTTTTCAAGGAATCGAAAATCATCGCCAGGGAAAATAAATATTTCCCTAGGCTGATAAGGGAGTCGATTGAAATAGCGAGTCACCCAAAGAACGTCAATAGGGAAGACGGCTATCCTTTATCCTCATCTTTCAAACGGCTTTTCCAACAATGGAATTAAAAATCAACATCCGTCTGACTAGCTGTAAATAAATAAGGATCACAGATCTGCAAATCATTTGGACCCGAAGACGGGAGCTGGAACGCGCCCGAAACTGTCGTCCGCAAAACATGTATCAACGCGGTGTAAACCCGAAAAACCATCACCAATAAACTAACCGCGGAAGCCTCCGTAATATATCCATAATTTATTTTAGCACGACACGAATCGTCGTTTCCACAACATTCTCAATTGTTGAAACAACGACATGCATCATACTTAAATAAATTTAGTGGAAATACTGCAATACCTTATTTAAATAATATTAAAATCTTCCACCACATCTTATAACATATGATACAAGATATAATATAAAATAATTTCAATTAACTGTGAATTCGTCAAGGCTGTGTTCATAAGCTGACATTATTCTTTGTTTCTAAGCTTGGAACAAAATATGAACAGAATAATGTGGACAGATAAATATGAACACGGAAATGAGGTCTGCTGTTATGGCAAATTGCGTCACGGATGAAAATTACATTCGTGGGAGGCCTCATTGTTCCTCAATTATTCTCATTCAACGAGTAAAGGTTAACTTTTTCAATAACTCATTTCTTTTTCAGGGTATTCCCATGAACACAATGAGCAAGAGAGGCAGACCAACACTCCTGGACCTTCCAGAACAACCGTGAGAAAGCGCAAGGCAGACACAATCACGATCAAGATGTCAAAGACTCGACTCTTCGAAGCCTGTAGAGAGCTCACGACAAAAAATGGGCGTCCATTTAGTGTTGTAGAGGATAGTGGGATGATGATGATAATTGATCCCATAGTAAATGCACTAAGGGAACAATCTGGAGAAACCAACTTATGCGTCAACCGAAAGAATATTCGGGATAGTGTTCAAGAAGAGGCCGCTGCGATGCGGGAACAGATTAAGGCAGATGTAATTGGTAGGCTAATTTGTTTAAAATTAGACTGTGCCACAAGGTTAGAGAGATCTGTCATAGGAATAAACATTCAATTCATAATGGAAGGGAAAATAATCCTACGCAATCTTTGTGTCAAACAGCTTTATTGTGCACATACGGCTGAAAACTTGAAGACCGAAATCAAAAATGTTCTACATACTTATGGGATTTCGTTAAAGCAAATATATTCAATTACAACGGACAATGCATCAAATATGATTAAAACAGTTTCCCTCTTGAGAGAAGATTTTATGGAGAGCTGTTCCAGCGAAGAGGAAGAACCTATCAAAAGTGATGCAGATAGTGAAGAACTGGACGGACAAAAAGTAGATTTAGCTTTAGGCGTCGATGGTAATGATGAATATTCAGGTATTGGCACTGATTCCTCGGATAATGCGTCTTCATCCTTATTGCTGTGGCCTAAAACAATCGATGATGTACTACACTCTCTTAAAGAATGTGCATTATCGGCCAACGGTGTGCGGCCCATACCCTTGAGCTGGCAGTAGGTGACGCTCTGAAAAGTCACAGGGGAATAATAAATAAAGCACAGACCATGTGCAAATCACTAAGAAATCCCTCGTCGTCTGAATTTCTCCGTGGCCTAGGGCTCGCAAAGCCAATAATTAACTGCGAAACTCGTTGGCATTCTACTGCTGACATGTTGGAGTCCCTATTGCGCCTGAAAAATGTAAGTGCAGAGGCAATGAAAAAATGCCGTAGAAAAGTTTTCTTATCGGAGGCGGAATGGAATGAATTGTCCAACATGAGTTCTGCCTTAATTCCATGTAGGATAGCCATTAAGAAAGTACAGGCCGAACAATTGACCGTGGGCGACTTTCTTGAAGCGTGGCTAAGATGTAAGCTAACTATAGCGGGAATGACCTCAATACAACTAGCACAAGATATTTTTGACGCGATGCAACGCAGAGAAAAGACTATTTCACCAAGATACAGTTATTGGAGCGATTTATATCGATCCTAGGTATCAAGTGTTGCTGTCAGGGGACGAGAAGGGAAGGGCCATAGAGTTCCTAGCTTCATTGTGGTCGCGTCTACAGGAGTTGGCGGGTATAAAAGAAGCTCGGAGGGAACCAGCAGTTTCTGACGAAGAATTGGTGGTAGATAATGACGAAGATCCAATTGAAAGCCTTCTGAAAAATAAAGAGAGAATCCAGAAGCAAAACTCACCAGGGTGCAACCGTGGAATTTCCATCAAAACGTTATTGGAAGAGTTCTCTGGGGTCCCGAGAATAAGTAAAAGTCAGAACATTTTGCTGTATTGGGAATCACAAAAGTCAAAGAAACCTGAGTTGTATGCTTTGGCTAACGTAGCATTAACCCTTCCGATGACGCAAGTTAGTGTTGAACGGATTTTCTCAAATTTGAAATTCGTTCTCAGCGTTCTGCGCGGTAAACTATGTCCTCAAGTGGTAGAAGATGTTCTGCTTGTCAGATGCAATAAGTTATTCAAAGATAGTTATATATGAACCTTTTTTTCACTACTCTTCACGGAAGTGTTTGTTATTTTGATATTTTAAATAAATCTTTAAGCGTTTGTACCATTAATGTAGCCTCATACCTTTCTGCCATTTATAGAATTTATTGTTTAAAATATTTGGCGAGTTGGCATACAAATATTAAAAATTCTAATTTTAAAAAGTTTGTTTTCTTTAATGCGTTTTGGCATCTCCAAACTTGTACTCTAGTTGAATGCTATTTCTTTGTAATACAGTGAAATGCAATTATCGCATATGCATATGTTAAAAAAAATATTACACATATACATATACTAGGGTTCCAATCAAAGATAATATGGTGATACGTCATCGTAACTTCAGTATTGGCACCAAAGATCCGCTCTCGCCTCCCGAACCCGGCGCGGAAAAATATTTTTACGGTTCTAACATGAAACTTCAAGTTTGTTCTCTAGAATGTTAGAGTGGCTTACGAGAGGATTCTGGAAGGCGACTTTATGAGTTGAAATGCCGTATTAATTATTTGATTAGTGAAAAGGGCATTTATAGGGAAATAACTCTACGACCTTTGACCCCCATTATGACCTCCGAAGGTAAACTATTAACCTTACCGATCCATGAACTGCATAAATGACTTGGGCACCCTTTAAAACCTATGGTTCGACATGTTGTTTGTCATGATGGTCAGTCGGTTAACTCTATGACCTTTGACCCCCATTATGCCCTCCGAAGGTCAACAAATAACAATACGGATCCATGAACTGCAAAAATGACTTGGGCACCCTTTAAAACCTATGGTTCGACATGTTGTTTGTCATGATGGCCAGTCGGTTAACTCTATGACCTTTGACCCACATTATGACCTTCGAATGTCAACAAATAACAATACGGATCCATGAACTGCATAAATGACTTGGGCACCCTTTAAAACCTATGGTTCGACATGTTGTTTGTCATTATGGTGAGTCGGTTAACTCTATGACCTTTGACCCCCATTATGCCCTCCGAAGGTCAACAAATAACAATACGGATCCATGAACTGCAAAAATGACTTGGGCACCCTTTAAAACCTATGGTTCGACATGTTGTTTGTCATGATGGCCAGTCGGTTAACTCATTGACCTTTGACCCCCATTATGACCTCCGAAGGTCAAAAAATAACAATGCGGATCCATGAACTGCAAAAATGACTTGGGCACCCTTTAAAACCTATGGTTCGACATGATGGTTGTCATTATGGTCAGTCGGTTAACTCTATGACCTTTGACCCCCATTATGCCCTCCGAAGGTCAAAAAATAACAATGCGGATCCATGAACTGCATAAATGACTTGGGCACCCTTTAAAACCTATGGTTCGACATGATGGTTGTCATGATGGCCAGTATGTAAATTCATTGACCTTTGACCCCATTATGACCTCCGAAGGTCAACAAATAACAATACGGATCCATGAACTGCAAAAATGACTTGGGAACCCTTTAAAACCTATGGTTCGACATGTTGTTTGTCATGATGGTCAGTCGGTTAACTCACTGACCTTTGACCCCCATTATGACCTTCGAAGGACAACTATTAACCTTACGGATCCATGAACTGCAAAAATGACTTGGGCACCCTTTAAAACCTATGGTTCGACGCGTGGGTTGTCATGATGGCCAGTATGTAAATTCATTGACCCTTGACCTCCGTATTAATCTGGAAGGGCAATTCGTGGATAGTACGGGTATAAAAAGAATGCCATTGACTTGGACACCGCTTAAAACCCAAGAATCGACACCTTTTTGGTATGCTATTCTTTTTGCCACCCTTATGACGTTGACTGTGACCTTTCGGGGTCAATTTATTTAACATAAACGGCTTAACGGTAAACGGAAACTGGCCATTCGATATTTAGCAGAATTTTTTTCCTCTCTACAAGTATGTCAAATGTGAGGGATGGAAACTATTCTCTTGTATCCCCCTCCCATCAACTTTGGGATGGAATTTTAACTATGAGCAGCAGAGTTTCGATTAATTTAGTTTTGTTCCTGGGAATTAAATTTCGTCCCGGGTCGAAATTATACTCATTTGTGATTTTAATTTCGTGCTGGAACGAAACTAAACCCTGGCCTCGTATTTTCGTTTCACTCCGGGTCGAAACTAAACCGTTTCGTTTAGTTTCGCTTGCCATCCCTGCTTGCAACATGCTCTCGCGTGGGAATTGGTCTCCGCGTATTCCTCCAACACTTTATGCCGTAACACGTTGCAGTATCTTGGCGTGGGAAGGCGTATGATGTGCATAATCATGCGACCTCTTCCGGCCAATAGGAAGATGCCGAGAGGGTCACGAGACGGACGCGACACGGGAGGAAGCCTCTTGGAGGGAATAGTCTTACGCTGTATCTCGGAGGGGGAGTTTGTACCTGCGCTCTGACAATTAAACGTGTGGAACCAGACTTGTCATCGCATTCTGCCTTCTACGAACCTGGCCCTTCCTGTAAGCTTAGTGCTTACATATTTATAATGAAGGTAAAGCAAACAATTTATTTTTATTTACGTACATTTTCTCTTATTTAAGATTGCTTTCTGGGTTCACTAAGAGCTTTCTTCACCCAATCTTTTTAGAGATGATAGCACGAGTGTACTTGTATCCCTACTGGTCCATATAAGACCTGGAAATATGAGACGCTTGGAAAAAGGAACACGGAGCTCCCATGAATGCAGCTAACACACGATCGCATCCATTTTACGATTGGAATAATAAGCCCTGTGTTTTCTAACATTAAAATGCAGTCATTCTGGTGATTTTGCATACAATTTTATTTATAATGAAGATTGCGGAAAACATCAAATGAGAGTTAAAATCATGCATTGATAATCTGCGACACTGATATGCCACAGCTGGATAATTTGGAGTATTTGAAAAGGGATTATACGCAAAAAAGTAGAAAATTCACCACAAAATTCAGCTTCCAAAAAGGCAAAATGTAAAGTCATACCACACTCAGCCAAACATTTTAAACAGCATGTGGGAGGCATATGACCAATATTTGTTACTAGTTCTCACCAATTTTTAAACCATAAAACTCTTTTGATGAACTTTAAACTGTCAAAATAACCTTTAACGCTTTATATATATTGATCATTTATAATTAATGCCGCAGCTGGATAATTTGGAGTATTTGAAAAGGGATTACAGTAAACTCTTGATTTTACGAAGTTTTCAATTATACGAAGTGATATTGTGGTCCTGGCGAAAAGCCTATGCTAAATACATGGCACTATTGGATTATACAAAGTTTCGATTATATGAAATGATTTGAATTTACGAACCTCGGCTTGGTCCCTAGGAGCAAATGGCATTCGTTTATACGAACTACGGCGAAAAAATTGTCAACCAAACTAGTTACGCCGGCATAAAAAGCTAAAAAATCAGCGCTTCCAACTGTGGTCCATCAAAAGTGCGAAATCGTAAATGATAATGCAACTTTGGAGAGAAATGGATCGCCAAAAACCTCACTGTGGGAATTTAGGGGAAGTAGGAGTTCAGTAAAAATATCGCGGCTGACATTATGCCCCTATTTACGTGCCTGTTCGTAAACATATCATCGACAATAATTCGTAGTTTAACATGTCATGAAGGTCACTCAGGGTATTTCTTACACTCCTACTTAAACCCTACGTAATTGAATCATACCACGAATATGTCAAAAGTCCATAAAAATACTCAAATTTCAACGTTCTTGCGGGTTAATAATCTATAATAATAACCTCGTGACAACACTTTTCTCAGTAACAGTTGGAAATATGAGGAAGGAAGAGAATTAATGCACTCGGTGATAGAGGAAATATATTTCATTTTAGACGCTAACGTTATATTTTGGAGGGGGGGAAGGTCGGGGAAAATACTGCGGTTGCCAGCGACAAGAGATGGGGAGAAGTAGTAAGGATATCACTGATGATATCATATTTTATACACGAGCCTATATTGAGGGAGAAATGGCTCCTCTATTGCTAATTCGAATGGGGATTTGATGATTCTGTGCATTAAGTTTTCGCCCAAGCACATTGGTATCTATCCACAAGGCTGTCTGGCTGTCTTTCGTCCTGAAAGCGCTGAATCGTACCGGATGGGCTTGTGCTTAATTCACGAGGGTGCGAAGGGCTTCAGTCTGTGCCTTGCGAGTGCGTAAGCAACAACCAGTGCTTCTCTGGATCTACAATAGTAACATTTTCTTAGCGAGTGTGTTTGAAATTTGGGAATATGGAGCCTTCACAGCTAAAACAAAAAAGAAGAGTATAACCTTTAGAAATAAAAATGAAAATTATTGAAGAGGAGAAGGCAAAGAGATTAACTAAAAGTGAGATAGCGGAAAAGTTTGGAATCCCACTGTCGACTTTGCCGACAATTCTAGCAAACAGCGGCAAACTACAAGAAAAAGTGGGGTCGGGTGTTTCGCTGAAAAGGAAATATCTGAGCTGCGCCAAGTTCGCGGAGGTTGAAGAGGAGCTATACACTTTCTTTTGTAAGTGCCGTGAGCAAAATCTTCCAATTAGTGGGCCAATATTACAAGAAAAGGCCGAATACATAGCCTTGCAACAGAAAAATTGACGATTTTAAATGTTCTGGTGGGTGGTTGACTAATTTTAAATCAAGATTCAACATTGTATCTCTGAAGATAAGTGGGGAAGAAGGCTCTGTTAGTACTGAAATTATTGATAAATGGCACATCGATAACGATGATATACTTCAAGAATATAGTCCCAGAGATCGCTACAATTTTGATGAAACTGGGCTATTTTCTAATACATTACCTGACGCAACCCTGGGTTTCAAAGGGCAGGGGTGCCATGAGGGGAAAAAGAGTAAAGTGCATGTTACTGTGGGGCTGTGCGTCAACCAAACAGGCACGGACAAAATCAAGCCCGTTGTCATTGGGAAATTTGAAAAGCCACGGTGCTTAAAACATGTAAAATTGGAAGCCATCCCAGTTTTTTACCATGCAAATAAAAACAGCTGGATGACCCGAGAAATTTTCCAGCAAACAGTTATACTACAGAGAAAAATTGCTGGAGAGAACCGCAAAACTTTTTTAATAATGGATAATGCCACCGTTCATAAATACGTGGAAGATCTAAAATTGGCTAATGTTCGAGTCCTCTTTTTACCCCCGAACTCGACTAGCAAGTCCCAGCCCTTGGACCAAGGCATTATCCAGGATTTTTAAGTCCTATACCAGAAGGAGCTTGAGCGGTATTACTTGCGATGGATCGGTATGTATACATTCATCTATTTTGCTCATGTGCGTTTGGATATCGATTTAGATATTTTTATTCATGATTATCATTCTTTCAAATCTATTTGCTACTTTTAGAAATGGGAACAGAAATGAATAACATCCCGAAATGGACGTTGATACATGCAATCCACGCCATAGCCGAGTCCTGGAGAGAGATTTCCTCCACTACCATCGCAAATTGCTGGAAATCGGCCGGATTCCCTCCGATAGCGCATCATGAGGATGTTCTCGAGGTTAGTAATTGATACAACTAACCTAATAGTAATTTTACTGCTTTAATATCACGGCTCTGGTTGAATCGTTATGTTGTACCTTCAGGAAGCCGCGGCAGATGAAATCGCGGAGGAGATTAGTGGCTTAAAAGAAGATTTTAAAAAATATTTGGAAAAAGCAGGAGCACAGCGCGCAACAGCTAGTGATTATATTGTGCTAGATGATGATCTCCAGGCTTGCGATGATTCGACGCCGGTGCCTGTGTCCGAAGAAGCAGCGGCCGGGACTAGTCAGAATAGCAGTGACGACGATGATGAAAGTGAGGAAGTAATTCCACCTAATAAAAAAGAAGTATACGCTGCCTTCCAAACATTCAAGACATTTTGATCTGGCTAACGATTTGGACCCCCAATTTAATTACCACATATGCAAGTTAGAAACCATGGTGGAAGCGGCAATGGAGAAGGGAAAAAGCAAAAAAATAACAGATTTTTTTGGGTAATATCTTTTCGTGTATATATCTAGGCCTTTGTGAATAAACAACTTAAATATCTCAAGTAACAGGCTCTATTTACCGCCAATTTATTTTTCAGGCTTCTTGTAATGAAGACGCACTTCCAAGTCTAACCATCAACTTTCTTCTCATGCGCTTCCCCATTTTCCCATGCTGAGAATTCTTTCTTTCCCAATTCTTTGTTTACTCCCTCCTGCCGCCTTTGGCTGATCTTGCTGACACCCACCTTACGCATCCCAAACCCCTCCTTCCCCAGCATATCCCATTCACTCCCTTCCTAAGGTCACGGAGCTTGCTTGCGTCGCAACAAAATACGGCCCCCAAACGTAGTCTGAGGCAGAGCTGAAGGACCTTTCCCCACCCTTCTTTCTCCTGCCCCCTTCACCTCTCCTTATGCTGACCACACTTATTTCCTAGGGCAATCCCCATCCCACTCCTATTCACCCCATCCACTGGGAATGTTCTCCGACTGTAGAGAAGGGCATGGTTCATATTTACTGGCAAGGGGGGGTAAGTTTTTAACCGGAGAGAGGCTGGAGAAGTATCTTCCATTGTCAGGGAAATGGTGCCGTGCTTATAAAATTGTCGCTCTTCTTCTCTGCTGACTTAAAAATTGAAATTTAATTATTTTCTTTGCGCTTTCCACTCTATATTTATTTACGATTATGACACGCCTATTTTTTAGTGCTAAAACTAAGAAAATCTTTTCTCTATGTCAATGATCCTTTGCATAACTTTCAATACGGCGGAAAAAGAAACACGAAAACTAAATGAGGTGAAGGTACAGGTTTTTGCGTATCATTTTTGGGAATCCACGCAAGTGAACCAATATTTCACCACGTTGAGAAATGTTAAAACGTCTCTTGTAGGAAAACAATCAATGTGGATAATAACGTTTCTCTCCCTATTTCTCCGAAACTGTAAGATGTTTCTCCTGTCGTTTTTCCGGTTGGAACCTTGCTCCTGTCGGCATAAAAGGAGAAAAACATACTATATGAACAGGTCACCTCACACCCAGTATGAAAAATATGGTCCTGATGAAAAATTAAGTCTTTTATGGCAACGTCTGCAAAGATGATGGAGCACAGTAGTCGGACGGATAACGCAAACAGAATTTACTTCAAATATTCGCCAGAAGATAATCACATCCTACCTTATTTATGATCGTAATTGAATCTCAGTGAAAATAGAGCACATTCTGCTGAAAATACGAAGTAACTCGAAATATTAACTTACGAAGGTTATTTTGGTAACGGGCTAAGGCCCTTGTTTTTCTTTTTTTTCTCGTCACTTTGCGATAGAGGGCGACATAAATGGCGGTTAGGCTGGCTGCCGCTATATTTCCGTGGGTGTCAGAAACAAATATCTATACTTAGCATACTTAATAGTTGCTATTCGCTCCTAACCACAAACTTATAACATTAAATTCTCATAATAAACATTGCAATTCATTATTTGATTACGTTTCCTAAACTGGTCAGGAATTTCTTTAGCGATCGTTGATGTTGAAGTATGAACAAGAAATGGGAATTTTATGGTGGTATAATTATTTAACGATTTTTCACATCATAAATCGATAACAAAAAGCCTTTTCTATGAATTATACCGAGAATAACCACCAAAAACATTTAAATAAGGCCAATGAAGACAAAAAATGGCGGAAGAAACAAAAGCGAGCATTTTCTCGTGACTTATGAAAAAGGTTTGAATTTACGAAACTCGATTTTACGAAGTGCCAATTTTCCGGTCCCACTGACTTCGTAAAATCAAGAGTTTACTGTATATGCAAAAAAAAAGTAGAAAATTCACCACAAAATTCAGCTTCCAAAAAGGCAAAATGTAAAGTCATACCACACTCACAATCAGCCAAACATTTTAAACAGCACGTGAGAGGCACATGATCTAAATTTGTTATTCATTGTCACGAATTGCTAAACCATAAAACTCCTTTGATAAACTTTTAACTTTGTCAAAATAACCTTGAATGCTATATATATTGATCATTAATTACACTGGGAAACAGCCACTTTGCAGTCTTAGATCTGTAACTTTTTTCTGACTAACTTTTGGTCTCTGAAAGATTCTCCTGGTTCATTTTCGGGGTATTACTCTAAAGAATCTCGTAAGACCCTCATTGCAATTCTCTCTCCTGCATGTTCCATTCATCGTGAAATAAAAATGCTGGAAGATGCTCATGTAAAAGTTTTCGGCAAAAGCAAATTTATGAAAATAATATTTGCGAGACAAAAATGAAAATTTGTTCCAGTGCAAACAACTAAGATTAATCGAGGAAATTAATTATGAATTGTTAACATGATCAGGTAGTTTGGGAGAAGATATTTTGTGAGAACAGAAATTTTTAAGTTGTCGTCATCTCCTAGCAAAGGAGACGGAATACATTTTCCGTCTTCCATGAATGATATAACGTAGTATCGCCAGAAATGGTTCATCAATTATATCACCTGTTAAACATTTTCACTATGCAATACATGATCGATTTTAACCCTTTTACTGCAGCAGCCTATTTCAGGTGGGATGTACGAAGACTGCCAAGGCTATTTTCCGGAATTAGCAACATTTCAGGTTTAAAAATTTCTCAGCTACTTAATAATATTTAATACTTCTAGATTTTTTCCCAATTCCTAAGATATATTTATATCTTATAACCATAGATAGATTAAGGGGGTTTACTTAAATTACAGCCGATAAAAAGGCCACAATCACAAAAAAAGTGAAAAAATTTCGCTCAACCAGCAAGGACTGATATATCAGCCCGTTGGCAGTAAAAGGGTTATATCAATTTTTCAAATTGTTTTCTAGGAAATGTTTAAATGTTTGTTCAGAAATACCCCCCCCCCCCCACCACCTTACCATCTTCCCCCTACCCCCCCACCTTATCAAACATCTATTTACGCTAGGTCTTTTTGTATCACCCCTTGCAAAATATGGAATCAATAGGGTAGTTACCTTCATCTAAGGAAACGAAAGGCATTGATTGCGATTCCTTACCCACCATTAGTGTATTCATAATATACAAAATATTTGGTTTGAGAAATTCCAGTTTAGACGAATGGCAATGGTCCATTTTAACCTCATTTGAAAAAGGCCAGATTGGTGCCCATACGATTCCACTCCACGTGACGTCACAGGGACCTAGTTTCTATACGAGTAGATAGGAGTTTTACATCGTCCGAGATTACCAATGCATGCATGAGGAACAGAGCTCAGGGAAACGTCTCTCAATAATCACCTATTTAAACTGCCTTTGGTCGGAAAGTTTCCTTCGTTTGATAGGGTATTAATAATACTTATTTCAGCCAAGCGCTACCTGCTAGCAGGGTACTCTGCTACCTGCTAGCAGAGTACCCTGCATCGTATCAGCACACATACCCTTGCCCCAAGGTAACCTCACACGGCAACAGTGGGAACCTGAATGAGGTCACACTGGCTTTTCCTGACATTCATACCTAGCAGTCACATTTTTGCACGCTTGAGAATTTTCACTTTTCATTTAAATTTAGGTATTCCTCATATGGAAACGTAACCACGTCTTATCAGATCCCTCTGAGTACCACGCCGAGAAACTCGAGCCTAAATTCAAAGGTCTGTACTGTGTCATGAGGAAAGTGTCCCCAACAATTTACCGGCTCGAATCTCTACGTGAAAAGAAGGAATGCACCGTGTACATCGAAGACCTCCGACCCGTTTCGCTAAAGTATTGGTTTTTTTCAGAGGGGATGTAACGGGTAAAGTGCGCCTTTCATGGCCCCACTAGATTCGGGGCTGGCGCACAACGCAATGCAAGACCCGGAGGAGGAGTGGGAGCTGGTCAGCGACGTGTAGGCAGTCTGTCACGAGGAGCCGCGGGCAGTGGGTCGTGCTGAGCTGGAGAGCGTGGTCGAGGCCTGGCCGCGTGTGCTTTTGTGATAGAAATTGAAATTGTGATAGTGTACCTTAGGCAATTAAACCTTTTTTTGTTACAAATTCAAAAGGAAATACTATGAAACATTGCTACACATATGACGAACGGTTGTGTGATGCCTTTTCTCATTGGGCTAAACTTCAGGGTGTTTATAATACGTATGTTTACCTTGTAATCTCTAGTTTTTTTTCGGAGTGGAATCCATCATGATTGCATGAATCGTTAGAAATTTACTCTGTAATTAAAGGATCCACATTTGAGATTTTAAGAGTTGTGACTAAAAATCGTGAACATGAAGACGAGAAGCTCGTAGTTTGGTAAGGATGAGCCTGTAAAAGAGAGGCGCTAACTTCTTTACCAGAGCATGTTGTCAGCAGCAATACCGATAGTCCCTCAATCATAATGAAACTTGGGTCAACGGAGATCATCTCGGACAAAGAAGGGGGACGGAACGACACCTCTATGGGTCATTCCATGTCAGTTCACCCAGGCATGGCACCCACCGACTCGGATTTCAATGAAATTTTTGTCACTAGCTGCTATCACCTATTTAATGACTCATGCAAAATATTTCCTCTCTCACTCTCATAGTTTGCAAGATATGAGGAGTCGAAGTTTGAGATGTTTGCTCAGAAGTGGCGCTAGTGGGAGTCAAATTCCAGAGTGCAGGGCACAGGGTAAAAATTCATAACTCAGAAACCACTTAATATGTTTGAATGAAATTTTGACCCCTTGTCTATCCAAGTACATTGCTTCCATAGTAATGTCTTTTATTCCCCTTGCGTTGTTATGTTAGCCAAAATGATGTCAACAGTTGTTAATTAACCGATTTCTTAAGCTCAAAAACATTACTTCATATTTTCAGAATTATCACCAAAAGGCAGAGCAGTTAACTCATCCAATTTTTTTTTAATTGAAGGTTAATATGTGCTCCAATAAACTGTGAAATAAAAATGGTGGTGTTTTGACTGCCACCATGAGTATTTCAGGTTTTACTTTTTTTCTGCCCCCGTGAGAGGGATTTGGACACGTACTGTAAGATAATAAGTATAAGTGTATCCATACCTTCATGAGGATATATTTGAAATATTGGTCAGTAAATCTAAGACCAAACATGTAGTCTAGTGAATGTGGCTCTTGTTCATACAATTGTTTTTAATAGCAATACTTGGCTTGTGGCAGATGAGGGGAAAAGAGTCCAAATGGCTCAGAAATGTGAAATGATGCTTTTTTCCTGGAATTTACCCATTTTTCAAGTGTTTAGTTTATGGAAAAATTGGTATCAACATACATTAGACTCTTACTGTGCATTAGAGGATAAATGGAAATACTAATTTAATTAAAATTATTTAAATAATACACTTCAGTGTGTTTAAGGCATCTCCTGAACATCTCTGGAGGCTCTGATGGGCAACTAAACGCTAAACAGTACCACCAATTCCATCACATGGGGATTTTCCATATAGGTGCATAAATTTCACTTTCACATCATTTCTTCCTCGTGTTTAGAAATCACTAATCCAAAAAACCAGTGGTCATCATAAGCAAATGCAATGTACAAGTTTGTTAAGATCTGTGAAAAAGTGATTAAATGAGTCCCGCTGAACTGGAGTAGTACAAAGTTAGCCTCACTTTCACAAAAGAAGTACGGTCTTCCAGACCCTTGGTGATGGAAGAGCTGGCAGAACAAATGGTATTACTTAAAGATATGCAGCAGGTTGTCACCAATATCCAAATTCCTTGATGGCAACTGGAGTATTAAATTTCTATTTCACTGGGAGAGATAATGCTGACATTATGTTCCCTTCTCCCCTGCCTCACATATGATTGTATAACATGACAAACTTGAGAAGGTAATACAATCCCCCCTATTCAGCCTAACTTTCCAGTGTTATTCCATCTCCCCAAGGAATAAGAGAATTAAGTGCAACCTCTACATTAGGAAGAATAAAATGTTTCAATTATCACAGTGAGGGCATGAAAAATCAAAATAGATTCTAGGGTACCACTTTTAGTCTTCTGCCAAGTCTTCTTGTGTGAAGATGCTCCATGGGTGTCCAAGTTTATTCTGTGTGTACGATCAGTGTATATTTACCAGTACATTAATTGTGTGTGCTATGAGTTAGGCAAAGCTGCTCATCGTGAACTTCGACATTCGATGCCGGGAAATATCCGATTCCAAGATGGCGTCCGGTCCGATAAACGTAGAATGTAACGAGTGTAAAAACCATCTAAAAACTAGTGAAAAAGCCCTCCACTGTGAATATTGCAAGAAATTATATCATCATAAGTGTACGGGCTTGAAAGAAATTGCTTTAAGAGCTCTGGAGGAATTTTATGGTTTATTCTGGAAGTGCTTATCATGTCGCGTTAACGAAGGAAACCAACTTCATAAAATGGCGGACGACATCGAACTATTAAAAGAAGAAATTCGCAACATCAAAGATAACGCTAAGCTACATAATGCTGGGAAGGAATCTCGAGTGAAAAATGTGAGTTTTGCAGACACAGCAGCAACAAGGTCTGTTTCTAATAGTGACGCAAATCATGAAATCGAGGCCTCTCGTGACGCTGCCAAGCATCGGGTGAACGACAAAAATGAAGCTGGTTTTGGAGCAACGACTGTTTCCGGCAAAAAAGAAGTGGTAAATAACAAAAAGAAAAAAGCGTTACGTGTAGATCAAACAAACTATGGGGTATTGCGTATTGAGAGTCCAGCATCTGAATCAATCGACGAGTGCAACAACAAAACTGACGAAGGTTACACTCAAGTGATCCATAAACGCAAACGTCGTCCTCCTCCAACTGTGGGTTGTTCTGCCAAAAAAGGTTCTCTGATGGGTATTCCAAAGCGTGTGCACATTCACATTTGGAACCTTCCTTCGAATACAACAGCGGAAGACGTCCGGAAGTACATCGGAGAAGAAAAGCCCGAAATCACCGACGCTTCAATTGAAATTGAACAGTTAAAGGTAAATAGAGGGGAATACGCCTCGTTTCATATTTCTGTAAATGATGAGTGTGTTGGCCGTGACTTATTGTCAGGAGACTTTTGGCCAAAGAACGTTTACTACGGAAATTTTTTCTTGCCGAAATTTCGTCAGAATACTAAATATTTCCCCCCAAAAAGGGTTGTTTCAGCTGATGATGCAAATGGTGTGAAACAATCAGCTGTAGGCCAATCCTCTGTTGGTGTCATCAACGAAGATTTTTGTGAACATTCGGTCGATGACTCAGTGAAACGGCAGGCGCTTGGTCAGAACAGTTTGATTAAGGCCAAACCATCGGCAGGGACTTCGTGACTAGATGCAGATGCAAATGTAATTAAGTTCCTTTACCTTAACATTAGATCGTTAAGGAACAAGATTGTTGATCTGGAAGTCATAGTGCAAGACACAAAATGTGATATTCTTCTTTTGACTGAACACTGGTTATTACCAAATGAAATCGAGTGCTATGTCATTAGTGATATGTATCTTGCTGCATCATTTTGTCGAAAGGATACAATTGGCGGCGGTGTTGCAATTTATTGTAATCGCTCCATGAAATGCTCGAAAATCAAGCTAAGCAATAACATCGAAAAAGTGAATGAGTGCGCCGCAGTGATATGCAAATCCAACAAATCCCGTTTCGGGATTATTGTTGTTTACAGGTCTCCCACCTCCTGTTTTCATTCCTTTTTAAAGGAATTCAGTGACACGATACAATCTGTGTTTAGTGCTAATGTTGACAACCTAATCATCTTTGGTGATCTTAATACTGATATATTATCTAACTAGACTCAGTACTTAGAACTGGATTGTCTTTTCCATTCATTTGGGTTAGCTGTAATGAACAATAATCCCTACAAACGCAGAAAGGATTAAATCTGGATTAAACACGTATTTTGAAATACACGAAATCTCAATAATATCTAGATTTAATCTGTTGCAAAGGTGTTGCTATGTCCTCTTTTTCTCATATTATATCTAGATTTAATACATGTAATATCTCGCCCCACGATACAGATTTTTCAGGGATTAAATACAGATTTCAGTATCTAGATTTTCCTGGGATACATTGTAGTACTGCTTTTCATTTGAACTTTTATCAAGGAACCTTTGTGTTACAATTAATGATATATATTGAGGAAGCTTCCCTGAAGGGAAAACCCTCTGACCACCACAATAAGATCTCTACCTATTCACCCCTTAGCTCCAACAAGAATTATATTATCAAGCACCCAATAAGCAAAATCTTTAAAAATTAACTATAACCACTATGCAATAATAAACTGACTTGAAGGAAAAAGATTGTTTATTTGGATTGAGAAAACATGACTCATAATAAATGATATTTTATTAAAAAGGTACAAATATCTATTTATATCACATACAAATTCCAAGCATTTCAAATTACAATGAAATTAATAATTTATTAATTCAACTAGCTTTTAATGTGCCCTTATCAATGTCATAGATTTTTAGGTGGAAAAATGCATTAAGTAGCCACTTCACAATAATACACTGACTTGAGGAAAAAGGTTAATAATATGGATTAAAAAACATGAGATAGAGTAATTGATGCTTTAATAAAAAATCACAAGTATTTTTTATTATCATTATATAGAATTCCAAATTACTATGAATCTAATTGATGTTGAGCATCATTTGCCTCCTCCTGCCCCTTGCACTGGCCTGCCGCAGCCAGAAAGGGAGGAAAGATAAACACAATATACTACATAGAAAAGTGGCAGGTGGATAAAGTGAAAGGCTTTGCAGTCAATATAAAATAATTTTTTAAAGTACTAGTTCAGGGAGAAAGCAGATCAATAAAAACAAAGGCATTGAAATCAACAAACATGACGACACTCACGGCAGAGTTAAATGCTTATAATACAAGGTTAAGATAGAAAGCAGATTCATAAAAACAAAGCCATTTAAGTCAATATAAGTGAGCCCATTGAAGTCACAGTTCAACCATGGGCCCAATAACGGTCACTCTAGTGAATGTTTAGGGAGAGAAATGATAAAATTTTTATATTGCAAGGTTCAGTTAGAAAACAGGCTCATAATAACAAAGCCATTGAAGTTGACATACCTGAGGACACTAAAAGCACAGTTCAACCATGGGCTTAGTAAGAAAAAAGTTAATGGAGAAACCAGGTACAAAAGAAGGAATCTGAAGGGAATTATGGAAACGGAGTTCAGACTTCAGAGTTCAATAAGCCCACCGAATAACATTGAGAAACGAAAAATTTCTCCTCGTCGTCGTTTTTGTTGCCAAGACCATCCCTCGTTGCTATTTTCAGAGGCACTTTACAAATTGAAACATTACGATACAGTCATAAAATGAAGCTCATAATGAACCAACGTAATACATAAATGTGCACCAACGTAATGGAATATGGTTTTAAAAAAAACTATGCATGTATATTGAATGATAAAGTTCACTACATACGGAAGATCCAGGTTACTGTGAGGTGCAAATACGATACTTATGCAATCGATGGATGTAAAGGAAAAATATAACATATAATGGAGCAAATAAACCATATGCAGCTCGTGTCGGTCAAATCTAGTCGTTTAGTAACAATAACAAAACACACTTTCACACTTCATCACTAATGTTTCGGCCATTTTGAAAAATTACGTCACCGACGCTAGCGCCGCTAGTGGCGCAGAAACTTCGGAAACAGATTTAATCCGTATTTAAAAAGGATTTGGAAATCTAGATTTGATGTATTATGAAATCTCCCCAAAATACAGATTTGATCCTTTTTGTGTTTGTAGGGATCCCACCAGAGTAACCTCACACTCTTCTACTCTGATTGACCTAGTAGTTTCTAACTTTCCAGAGCAATCTTTTTCCTGTGATACTACATCTTGCTATCTTTCGGATCACTGTATGCTAGGGGTTGTGTTGAAGATTACTGATGCTATACTCATTGATCCTATGTATGTAACTAAACGATTTTACCACAGGGAAAGCTGTGAGGAATTTATTTATAATGTGGCTAATACAACATGGAGTGAACAAGGCCATGGCAATCCACTCGATGTTGATGCTAGGTTTAACTCCTTCCTGAATGATTTTCTGTTGCTTTTTAATCATTCATTTCCTTTAAGAACCAGGAAGTTTAACTATAAAAGCAAAAATGTTAAATTCCCTCCTGAGCTCCTAAATATGAATGCCAGGGTTAAAGAACTGCATAGACTGTCAAAGTTTTCTGATCCATCCCTCCTCAATCAATACAAAGCTCTTCTACATAAATACAAATGCAGTATTAGGGAATTTAAGAAAAATCGTCATAGCCATGTCATTGCTTCTTCAAATAACCCCTCCAAAGCTGCATGGAGGATTATTAACCAACAAACTAAAAATAACTTTGAACAGAGACCAACTTTTATCAAATTTAATGACCTACCTGTTTTGAACCCTATTGCAATTGCAAATTGTTTTAATAGCCAATTCTGTCAAACCGCTAATAACACAGATCTACCTTCTCTTAGTTGGGATAAAACACCCTCGTCAATTTTTCTCTCCCCAACTACCCCTAATGAGGTTGCCAACATCATCCACTCTCTTTCTAATTCCTGGTCAGTAGGATATGATGGAGTCCCTATACCTATCATTAAATTAGTTGCTAGGATTATTTCTGCTCCCCTGTCCGACATTTTTAATTTGTCTATCTGCAATGGTCATTTTCCTACCTACCTGAAAACTGCTGTCATCATTCCAATCCATAAAAAGGGATCCACCACTGAAGCCAATAACTATCAACCTATTGCACTACTCTCAGCTTTCTCAAAAATTTTTGAGAAACTCTTCTACAATCGCATAATGAATTATTTATCCCATTTTAACTTGCTGAATTCTTCCCAACATGGCTTCATCAAGGGAAGATCTACAATATCTGCAGCTTTCCAACTCATTAATGATATCACTTGGGGTCTTTCCAATCAGAAAGAAATACTTGGGATTTTCTTCGACCTATCGAAAGCTTTTGATACCCTAAATCATAATATCCTGTTCTCTAAACTCAATCACATTGGAATAAATGGCAATGCTCTAGCCTGGATACAATCTTACTTATCCAATAGAATGCAAATGGTTCAATTAAATACAACTTTTGCTGCTGGTGCTAACACACTTCGATCCAACCCTCTCAAATCGAACTGTGGGGTCCCTCAAGGATCAATCCTGGGCCCTCTTTTATTTGTCATCTTCATCAATGATCTCAAATATCACCTACCTATGTGTAAGGTGACCCTATATGCTGATGACACTTCTACACTGAACCTGAGCGATACGCTGTTAGGAGTAACGAATGCTGCTCAAATTACTGTTTCAACTATAGGTCAATGGTGCCATAATAACAGCTTACAATTAAATGACCTCAAAACATCTTTTCTCCACTTCCATAACAAAATTTCTCCCCCGACTTCAAGCCCTTTACTCCGAACTATCAGTAATAATTCAATCAAGCAATCTAACTGTACTAAATTCTTGGGTTTAACTCTAAATGAAAATCTTGACTGGCAATTCCACGTTGATAATCTGAACAAAAAAATTTCATCTGGTATCATCATGATTCGTAAACTTGCCCCCACCACCTCTGTGGAGATCTTAAAGCTAGTTTACTTTGCTAAAATCCACTCCTACCTGTCTTATGGTGTGATATTTTGGGGCAACACCAGTGCTGCCACAAGGGCCTTCTCCATGCAAAAGAGATCTTTGAAGGCAATTGCTGCTGTTTCCATCAGATCTCCAGGAAAGCCACTGTTTCTTAAATTCAAGATAATGACACTACCATGTCTGTTTATTTTTTATTGTGCACTATTTGTCAAAATGTATCCTGATTTGTTCTGTCCGAGCTCTACCATTCATGATTATTTCACTCGGCGCAGAAATGATGTTCACCTGAGAAGGCAACCCTGTGCCTTATCTAGAAAGGGAACTCATCACTCAGCTTCCCTTATTTTTAATAAATTACCACCGCATGTAAAAACTCAGTCCAACATTGCAACCTTCAAGCGCGAATTGAGAAGGCTGCTTTTATCCAAAGCCTATTACAATCTAGACGAATATATGTGTGATAATGTATAATTGATCTGTGTCGTTTTTTGTGTGTTTGGTATCTCTTTGTATCTGTAATATTCTCTTGACCATGTTCTATGTTCTATTCCTTGGACCAACAGAACAATAAAAATTATTATTATTATTATTAAAAAAGGTTAGTGTCTCCACTATGCTTCAAAATGAGCAAATTGTTGAACTGTGCAGCATTGGAAAAGTAACTGCATCTGATTGCAACACCAGTGGTGCAACTGAACAAAATTGAGATCATGAGTATACTTCAAAAACAGCTGTTACCTCTCAGAAGTGGTGTACCTGGGGAAGTCCTATCCAATGTCTGCAAACATCACAGAATATACTATTTGAAAAAGTATTAAACCTACCAAATATATTGTCTTGATCCTTTTAAGAGCCACAAGAAGAAAATATCAAAATCACAGAGAAATGCAAGTCTTGAATTTGCAGGAAAGGCCTGTAAAATCCCAACTCTTCGGAAATTAGTGCCAGGAATGAAAATATGCCAGCCATGTAGGGAGGAGGTAAAGAAACACTCCAGGTTTGGAAATGAGCTTTCTGATGTTGAAGCAGTAGATAAAGACAGCAATGATAGTATTTTGAATTTTCAAACAACAGTATCCCAAGAAAAATCAACTGAGCTACTTAACAGAACGCTGCAAGATATAGAGGAGTCACCTTTAAAATTTCATGGCATATCATCTCACAGAAGGTCAACCTACGCTAAAAGGAAAGTAGAGTCAGCATGCAGTAATTTTAAAAGGAAAGTTAAAAGAGTTCTTGATAAAGAATTATCTCCAGAAAAGGATGACCCAAAACTCCCAAAAGGACTACTTCAGAAAGTTCATGATATGGATGTGCTCATAGACTTAATCAAACAAAAAGTTCACACATCAAGCACTCATCAAGGAAAGGTACATCTGTTATCATTGGTACCAACTTCATGGAGCAGGAAGAAAGTAATGGAAGAGTTTCATGTGAGTGAGTACACTGCCTGCCAAGCAAGAGAACTTTTCAGAGAAAATTTTGTTGAATTCCCTCTCTCCAAAATACAATGCACGGAGCGTTCCGAAGAAAAACTCTGTTGAGGGCACACAGAAATGCTTGGTCTGCGAAAGGACGTGATTTCCAGTGGCCCGAGTCTTGAAATTTTCGTTACTCACCGAACACAAATCGACTTTTTCGTTATCATCGGTAACTTCGTTAGCCTCATAGCGAATTTCAGCATCAACGAATCGCGGAGCAAGTCCTTAATTTTTTCGTTAACAGTACAGCGAGTAATCTTCGTTTCGTTATTCCCGCTGGTGCTGCAGCGATGTCTGTGGCTTTGTACCAAACTAACACAAATGACTGCTCTAACGCAATCGTACCCCAACCCACCGTTACTGATGGTTACTATGGATTCTTACAGTGTTTATTTTTCCTTTGGAGCGACTAGTGCTGCTTAGGAGCAGATTTTTGTAATCATACATAGTAATAAAAATATAATGGAGAGTGTAGGTAAGAAAAGAATGACCAAAGTCTCCGAGAAGCAGCAGGAGCTAATGCTTGAACTTTATACGAGGCATAAAACTATTTTAACCGGAAAGCTTGGCCCTAATGTAACAAGCAAATCTAAACAGAAATGCTGGGAAACTATCGCACAGCAATTAAATGCAGCAGGCCAGGGTCCAGCGAAGGACGTGGAGAAGTGGAAGAAGGTAATGTTTTGCTGATTATGACTGAACTAAATCTTGGAAAATGTAAACATTATTGAAAAACTTCAGTCCAGAGGTAAGTAATGCCGTTGAAGTGAAATAACTTGAACTGTAATCATTTAGATGAAATTAATTGGATGTCTTTGGGAAAAGGTGTTTATTTATTCGGTTCCTCTCTTCGTAATTCATGCTCCTTGTTCTAACGTTCTCATCAAGTCTGTTAACTGCTTTTGAATTCGGAATAGTTTTGCACGTTATAATTCATGTATCAATGGTTAGCTAAAAGTGCTTGCAACATTGATTTTGAGACAGACATGGGCAGACTGGAGAAGCTCAGTTAAAGCAAAAGTGTTGCGTCTCCAGAAATATCATAAAGAGACAGGTGGGGGAGGCATGTCAAAGGAAAATTTAAGCCCATTGGAGGAAAGACTTTTAGAAACTGTTGGAAAAGTTTGTACCTACGGAGATCCAGGTTGTAAGGAATCGCTTGTGGAGGTATTTTTGATAAACTTCAGTGTATTTGAGCAAAGTATGTATGATTATTTTGATTCCTTAGTATTTGTTAACATTACGGAATTTCCATTTTAAAAGGAGGAGATTTCAGTTGATAATGAGGAGGTCCTGTCAGCCATAGGTTTGTAAAAAGCTGTCACCTATTCATAGTTTGTAGCATATTTGGATATAGGGCCTCATTAATATATTTTGTTACTGGTAGGGCAAGTGCTCATGGACTTTGGATGTAGTAGTAGCTTTGAAGATAATACCAATGCAGGTGTGTACTGGAAAATGACAATTTTCCAAACTCAAATACATACAATATGATTCTTGGTTTTCTTATAAACAAGCAGTGAGAAAAGGTGCAATGCACACTTAAGGAATGATAAAAGAGTTTTAAATAAATAACTTGTACTAAGAGATATGCTCTGGTGTGATCAATGCCAATTGATGGAAATTACAATGATTGTATTACACAGTAAGAGAACCCTCCTCGCCCTTGGAAGAGATAGTGCCTCCACCCTCTCCATTTTTGTCAAGGCAGATATCTCCTCATTCTTCCCCAATTAATAGGAATTTTGTGAAAGAGAAGAGAAAACTCAAAGGTATAAAACTAAGAGTGTTTCATAGGTATAATTGAAGTACCTGGTGAACCATGGTGAATTGATAACTACCACATTAATGCTTATATTAATTACTTTAATTTCATTTGTTGAATCTTTCCTTCCTGATTAACAGGCAAGAACATTTCTCCTTATGAAAGAACGAAGGAAAGGCTTTCTCAGATAGAGGAAGAGAAATTGAAATTTAAAAAAGAGATTGAAGGAAAAATGTTAAACGTTCTTAATCAAATTTTAAAATCTTTAAATGACCTCCAACAAACTGAAAGTAGAAAAGCAGCTGCAGCTGAGAAGCAAGCTGATGCTTTTGAAAAGATTTCAGAATGCCTACAAAATTATTTAATAAAAAAGTAATTTGAACCTATGTTACATCTATGGCATCAGATTTGTTTGAAATATTTTAAATAATAACAATAAATATCAATATTTAATTGCCAAAGGATCAGAAAGCAATGAGTGCATTGATTCAGATGTATGGTTTTTAGAAAATAGTAAAAGCATCACCAGCAATATCATTATGTTTACGATGGGTAAAAATGGGAATGGTCAATTCTGCCATCAGCATTTTAGTAGAGGTGCTAAAGAAATGCACTACCATTAGTCATTGAAGTCATTGATTTAGATGCATGTAGAGGTAGAAGTACATACATGGTACACTTAGGGGCAATGTTTGGATGAATACAAAAAGACTTAAGAATTTACAAGTTCTCATAGTAATACTATTTTGAGAGGAGAAATACATACCTTCACTTTATCCATGAAAGCCTTATCAGTTGGGAAATCTTTATTTGTAAGGGAATTTTATAGTAAAGTTGCAGCCCCATACGTTGAGGCCCTATAGGTGATTTCCTAGTTCATACAAATGGTTGGTGCAGATCATTTTGTTTTCAGTTGGAGTACTGGTGAACATCTGAGTTGAAGTAATATTCGTTCATGTTGTTTTGTGTAAAGAATGTTTAAATTATGCTCACTCAAGAAAGGGTAAAATTTTTAACTTCTTGAATGGTAATGTCTGCATGGGCTGTTGTTATTGGCATGAGGTATAATTCAAACAACCTTCTTTTGAATACTGAACAATTTCAAGACAGAGGAAGTTCACCAAAAGATTATATGCACTATATGATGCATGGGAGTGGAACAAGCCTTAGTAAATGTTATAGAGAATGTCAGTTGACTCCGTTTAGTGGATGGATCTAATGAGGAAGCAGATGAAGCTAAATTTGTTGACCAAAAACAAATATGGGTATCCCATGAAACATTTGAGTCTATGTGCATCCTTAAATATTTGGCTGAATTATCTTGAGGAATATGCGTGCCATTAATTATTATAATTACACATTGCTGCAGGTAGACTATTGCCTGGTGGCAGCATTAGATGTACATGAATAACAAATGTGTACATCCAAAGTTTCTATCTTTCTAATACAAAGTTTAGAAACAGAATGGACACCCATGATAAAAATAATCCACTAATTCTAATCTCACACTACTAAGAATAACATTGTAACGTTGTGCCAATGAACCTATTTCAAACAATCCATTAAATACATAATTTCTAATATAATAGGTACCACTAAAAAATGAGCATTAACCCAATTTCACACTCTCCCTTTTAAACAACTATGTAATTAGTCAATAAGTGATGACACTTCTTCCTAAAAAATGTATGGGGATAGGGAAATGCCCCTCTTAGGCTTTTGTATATTTCTGAAATACATTGTGTGACTTCACAATGTTCAGTTTAAGGGAGTTCTTAAGCCATCAGCGATTCACTGACAGTTAAACCATCGGTGATGAGAGATTGAAGACTGAAGAAAAAACAATGAATTTAGTGTCATCTGCATGCAGAGTTGGATAAATACCAGCTATTTTAGGGATAGTATGTGGTATTATAATCAGGTAAGTCATTTAAACCTAAAGGTTGATTAAATCATACACTCATTTTTGGTGCCACTTGCTCCGAAGGAGAAATTGTTTATTCACAACTGGATGTTTTACTGCATCAACAGTACAGAATTCATCGATTTTCATACAGGAGATTAATTACAAAATAACAGATGAATTATAAAACGAGTGATGATGTAGATCGGCATGGTTGACTATTTTCTAAGGATAATAAATACCATTCAGTTTATCTAAATTAGGAAAACCGAGCTCTAATAATTTGGCGACGAATTCTTAGGGCTTCATTATGAGCATGATGCTCAATATCTTCCCTTGCATAACCTGCAGCTCTATTTGCCGGAGGAAGCTGTATATTATCATCTTCCAAGTTATACCTCTTGCACATGTTGTGTATAACAACACAAGTGTTAACGATTAATGAAGCTCTCTCAGGGGAATAATGTAGTCCTCTCTCAGATAGCAAGCATCAAAACCTACTCTTGAGGACACCGTTGCATCTTTCAATGCAGTTTCTTGCAGCAGCATGTGCCTCTGTATACCTGTTCTCTGGGGTTCCTGGTATTGCATTTAATACTGGTGTCATCAGCCAAGGCTGAAGAGGGTAACCACTATCCCCTGGGATGAAAACAAAGTATTTCATTTTGGTATTTAGCACTTCTTTATAAAACCGACAGAATGGGTGCTTACTCAATTTGATGATTAATACATTCTTGTCAACTTGAAAAGTAAACTGTAGCATACCTATAAGCCATCCATCTAGGGTTCCTACAGAATGAGCATTTTCCAATGCCCTGTATATGTTTGAGCTCCTCCAAATGAAGGAATCATGTGTTCCCCCAGGGTATCTTGCGTTAACATTTAAAATGTTTAAATCATAGTCACATATCTGATTTTAAAGGGAAACAAGCAAGAAATAGTAGGTTATTATCTACATAGGCTCTTTAACCAATATTCATGCTACATATGTATATTACCAGCTGAACATTTATGGAATGATAACCATGCCTATTAACGTAAAGGTGTTCAGGATATACTTCATCATTTACATGCGGAGCCTTGATCTTCACGTGCGTGCAATCAATTGCACCGAGAATACCGGGGAAATTCTTTTCCTCCAAAAATCTGAAATTTAAACTTAGTTAGATTTAGTTAGGAATATCATCAATAATTATGTCCAACGTTGAATACTCATTCAACCTGGAATATATCTTAATGAAATAATTTGTTTACCGTGCTTTTATCCTTCTCTGCTTATCAATATTAATTGGGAATGCAACCCATTTGTGAAGTAAATGTTCATTCACCGTATCAGTTATCTCCTTAATTATTCGACTTACAGTCTTTTGGCTTACATTCAAAAATAAATTTAATCCAACTGGCCTTTGATAGCTGCCACAGGCAAAAAAATGCAATGCTGTAACAACCTGCATTCAAGAAAATAGGTTTTTTTTATCGTAGTTTCCATAGTAAGAGAAACGTAGTAATCGTTGACAAGAAAAGGTTAAATATACGGCTAACAATTTTGCAATAATAACAAGTTCACTTTCTTTAGTAGGACTCATTTTACTGATGGTAAAAAAATGAAATTAGTCCATGCCTACAGGTAAATACCTTTATTTCAATAGGAATGCATGATCTTCGTGAAGAATGCATGTAAAGCCTTAGCTCTTCCACTAAACCCTAAGTTGCCTCTTGATTAAGGCGAAATATTTGAACAAAATAATCTTCGGGAAGATCGTATGGATTTTGCCGGTCCCTTAGATATCTATCTTGCCTATACAAACGCCTTTCCTCTTCATAAGCTCCCCTCATCAAAATAACACGTCTCAAGGCCGCCATACTGGTGTAAACAAACAATATGATTTAACTTCGTTAGGCTATGAACGAATGCTCTTCGTTTTTCGTTGCGTAAACGAAGGAATACATTCGATGAAAAACTTTCGTTGGCAACGAAAGTGTTCAAAACTTGCGCGTTTGGGATAACGAACAAATGACAACGAATGAGTTCGTCATAACGACGGATTTTATTCGTTGAGGCGTAACGAAGGATTCAAGACTCAGGCCACAGGTGAGAATGCTGGGCGAACTACTTCAGAATGTGGCGGTGACGGTAAAAAATTTCAATGCCCTACCGCGTATCAGCTAATTAGCTGCCTCGTTCACCTAACACTGCCGCGCATGGATTGATGTTTGTTCAGTATTGCTAGAAATTGACGTCCCGGACTCCCGATGGAATAGCCAGATTTCGCAGCATAAATACGCAGGCAAGACATATGACTGTCGCTAAGCGCAATAAATTTTAAACTACGATCATTCACGAAAGCATCGAAAAAATTACCAAGGTGGTAGCAAGAAAGTGCTACACCAGGAAATATGGGAATAAAATAATAGCGAAAATTGTGTATTTGATTTATTTCAAGCCGCGGAAAATTCTTGAAATATTTTAATTTTAGAAGCGGAAGTAGCATGCGGTTGAGTAATTCTGTCTCCATGGATGGGAGTGAAGTTAGTTGAAATATTTCCGTCAGCAAGTGATTATAGGCTGCGCTGGTCGCCTCTTTTATTAACTGAACATAGTGTGTAGGCACTTACAAGAAAATAAAGCCATCAGTAAAAGAAAGCTAGTGCTATCGAGCGATTTTGACCATGATTCAAGAGAAAACGATGTGTTCTGTCTTCATTTACCGTCACTTAATATTATTAGGATAGTTGGATGCCCTAACTAATGGTTAACGTGAACATTATTAAAGGTGTATAAGAAAAAAATAAGCGTGAAACATTTATCGCTGAAAATGTCATTCCATGTAGGTAATCGCGGCTGCATTAATGGTCTCTAGTTGTCTCGGTACGATTTGCGGAGGTAGTTAGGCCGTCTCGGGGCTGTCTTGTTGGTACGATATATGGAGGTTTTACGAGATGAAGAGGTTCACTATATAGAGGTTTGCCTATAAATTTACATGTAAATCTGACGGGACCAGAGGATTGGTACGAAGTATGGAGGTTTACGATGTAAAGAGGTTCACTACATAGAGGTTTTACTGTATATGAGAGCGGAGGGGTTGGAGAACAAGGTGATGTCTTTGCCAAATTCGACCCAGAAATATGAATGCGAAATATCAAACCAAGTCATCGCACAAATTCAATAAAGCTGAATAGGTTTTGCAGATTGCTACGTGGAACAAAAGCAGACTTTTTTCAGGCGTTTCATCATCAAATTCACAGAGTATTCTGGAAAGACAAAAAGGCCCACATGATTCCACGACATCACAGCTTCACAGGTAAACAGACATCCTCAGCGGAGGGAAAGATCTAAGAAACACTCACGAATTGGACGAGAGAAAATTTAGAATTCCTTCCACCTCCAATTCGAAGTTTTTTCCACAAGAGGAGAATTTCAGTCCATGACTTTACCTGTGCGGTTTGACGGCACTGTGGCTCTTTGCGTGCTGGGTCAGGTCACTTGCCTTGACGTACCGTCGTCCGCAATTGCCACACGCAAAGGGAAGCTCCCCCGAGTGGTGCGTCCTTACGTGGCACAACAGCTGATTGCTCTTGCCAAATCCCTTGCCGGAGTGCGAGCACACGCAATGTCTGCCACTATCCCCATCCGCCAAATCCCCGAGCCCTGTTCTCAGAAGACAATGAACGCACATCAAAGAAGAGTGAAGAAACAGGCCAAACTCCAATACAAGCATACCAACATAGTATGAATAAATGTAACATACACTAACTCAAAGTACATCTTTCAAAGTGTACAACCAAATCAGAACATGTACACGCACAAACAAAGCACATGCAAGTCAAAGAAATTTTACAACAATCCCGGTTGATGCCACGTTATTACTGCGATGGATTAGAATTTTAACACACCGAAAATTACTCATATACTCTTAAATAATATTATATTTATGTATTTACAAGGACAAGGAAGAGGTTAGCTAGCCCCTTTTCATGCAATTAGCCTTCATGCTCCAATTGATTCCACAGGATGTTCAACCAATCGAAGTAGAAAAATTCATGCATAGTTCCCAGTTTTCCAAGAAAAACTGAAAAAATTCCAGGCTTATCTTACGTTATTACTGTGATGGCTAAGAATGTTAAGACACTCCAAATCATTTCAATACTTCTAAATAATATTATATTTATGTGCATAAAAGGACAAGGATAGATTACTTAGCACACAATGCATTTAAAATTTAAATATATTCAATTCGAGACGCTATTTTGATCTAATAAGCCGATTTTGTTGTCACATGGAATTCTATTCCTTGTGTTTTTGAATGTTACATAAAGTCAAAGGGTGATAGACATTTCGAATCTGTTGCCTTGTCCGTCATACCACATTTCGCTGCGGCAGTAGAAATTATACTTAGATGGTGCACTTAAAATTGAAACAAACATTTTCAGCCAGAAAAATTGAACAGGAAAAATTATATGTGAAATGAATTTGAAAAAAAATTTAATATTCCCGGTTAGAGCAAAAATTCATGAATACCGTATAAGCACGTGTAAGAGGCGCACCTTTTTTCCCCAGCAATTGCAGACGAAAATGGGGGTGCGCCTCTTACACAAACTTTGTATCTTCCCCTCCTCCCTTTCCCCGGTTGCTAGCCAAAGAGGAACTCAGTGGCCTTGGTTTCCAGCGTGAGTCAGTCATCTAAAAACCAAGGTCAAAAACAAGCGGGAGGCAGGGGAGTTTCTTCCTTAGTGACGTATTTTTACAATGCTCCTGTTTGCATTTTTTACTCGAAAGCATCACATCGGTAGGTACCCCAGATGTGAACATTGAAAAGATCCTGTGGGGTTTTCCGCTCCGGAGGGCGCACTAAATTTACTGCTACGGGTGGGCATACCGCAGCATTTAGGGCCGTATTCTTAGTCGACCCTACAAATCCGTCCCTACATAACAAAAGGCCCCTACATGCGTTTCTCAGTCGACCCTACATAAGTGGTGGGGAGTAATTCTATCGTAAAATTCTCTGAGATGATGTAGATGATGGCGCAGTGGCAATTTTCCATTCTGGTGGCAAAATGGGAACTATCTATGAAACTGAAAAGACGTCTGATAATTTTCGGGCGTATTGTTAGGGCAACGGCTCAAGGTAAATAAACAATCGGTGTCGTGTCGGTACCTTAATTATCGCTACAAATACTCTCATATCGAGCCAAAAGTAGAACCTAATTGTCTTTAAATTACTTCAAAAGTGGTCTACGTACAAGATAGTAATAAGTATGGAGCAAATATGAGCATTGAAGTGGGAACTTACGTTGCATCATCAAGGTTCGTCATTCACTTTCACCTTACGTAGTTAAGTTTATTATGTGTCAAATAATGGCACGAAAATACATTCTCTATGGTTATACGTAAACGAAGTATTAGTTTCCCAAAAGTATACCAAGTGCCGAAAGTGAAAAATATTATATATTCGTAGAAACAAGATGATTTATACCGCTATATTGTTCTTTTTAGTTCAGTCAATTTTATAATTTATTTTACTTGGTGGTTATAAAGTGGTAGTATTATTACATTTCTGCTGTGTTACTGTACATTTTAAAATGGCTTGTGTGAGGTCGTCCCCCTTAATATCCATTGCAACGTAGATTCTTTAATCGAAGTGATCAGCAGACGATATTTGGCCGCCACGTTTTCGTAGGGTGTAGGGTTGGTTCGGGTGCCCTACATCAAGTAGGGCCCGTTTAGTTCCAAAAACGGCCATATGTAGGGCTTGACTTGGCGTATGTAGGGCGAGATCGGTTTATGTAGGGGCTGATGACGTATCCAGGGTTGGTTGACCCTACAGGGTCGACTAAGAATACGGCCCTTATACTGCAAATAGTACTCGCTTGTCAAACGTGGAGAAAAGTGCAGTTTTGAAGGACAATACTTGGACAATAGTCAACATCTGTCTTGCCGAGTAATTACCATTACGCTAGGGGCCTGCTTTCTCAAAAATCATCTTCATACAATATTATAAGGGTTATTGCGATTGAAAATTATATTGGAGTCAAAACCTGCTGTTTAAAAAATTCAAATGAGTGTGTACATTGTTTGACTGAATGGCGGATAGAAGAAATCTGAAATGTTTACAAGTGAAGAGCGTTGAAGGAGAGGTAGAGGGGAAGGAGCTCGCTCCCTCCGTCTTTCCTCCGCAACGAGGCTGAGGGCAAAGGAGAAAGGGAAGAACACGTCCGATCTTGCACGTGACGTCATTGTCTTCAAAGCGAAGGGGCAGCAATGTGATAAATGCAGTTTGAGTTGCCAGAAGTTTCCAGTCCGTCTTGTCTTGTTTGAATGCGCTCATGCTACGCTTCCCAGTCAGCACACAGAAGTATATATAATATGTATTATTTACTTTGAGCCAAAGTAAATCTTAAGTAAATGATACGTATATCTTTGATATTGAATACATCAATAATACGTCTATATGTCCCACTTTATTTTGTAAATAATACGTATTACTAATACGTCAATTTACGTAAATGATATACATAAATAATACGTCAATGATATATGTATCTGGAATGTAAATTTTCATCCATCAACATTGCCTAGATCTCCACATAATATCCGAAGTTGCCGCCAAATGCCATCTATGTAATATCCTTTTGTATATTACCTAATATCCAATTTTCATCCAATAATATTGCATGAATATCCAAAAAGTATCGAAATTAGCAAAACAAAAACTAAAAACTCTGTTCTGGTGGCAGTATGTATTTAGTGCAATCATGGAAGTACTAGTGCATCCATTGTGCCATTTAGTGTGAGGGACAGCTTCAGCATTTTTAGGCGTTTACATGCATTTGAGAACATCCTGTCTAGAAAGTAGAGAGCCTTCATCAACATAATGTAACATGCTAATGTGTTTTGCATTGTTCTGGAACACTGTGGGAACACTTACCAGTTTGTTTTAGACTTCTACCTGACAAATAATTGAATAAAGAATAAAATCAGTGAGATTCTGGTTTAACATGGTCTACGGAGAAAATAGAAAACACATAGAGTGCTGCTTTGACAAAACAATTTTATTTAACTAAATATTACACATATTTTTACAAATATACCACACAATCTCAGAAATATATAAGAAATTGAATTCATTAGACACAACAAAGGGGCCAGGCCCAGATGGTATTCCACCTCTGGTGCTTAATTATTGTCAAGAGGTTTTAGCGGATCCTCTCACGGAATTATTTAATCAGTCTATCATCAAATGTAAAAAAACGATCGTATTGCATGAGTAAATTCAATAAGCATAGCAAGTTAAAAGTCAGTTCAAGAAGTAGTCAGAATTTCGATTACAAATAAAACCAGCCAAACATTTTCTGAATATTTTGATAAGTGTTGATAAATAACAGATACCGTAAGAAATGCCCTTGTTCAATATATACGAAAAATAAAGGCCAATAGGATCAATATCAATGTTTTTGCCTGATCATCCTTCCTTAAGGTCAACAGAATCCATGAAGAACCAGCTCACTTTTCCTCGTATTTCTTCATAATTGGCATTTGGAAAATTCTTTCTTACTACACCTGTGAACAATATTAGATAAACACTTTATTAAAATCTATTAGTGATACATCTAATTTGTCTAATTAAAGTTAGTCATTTTGTTAAAAAGTAATCTCTATTAATGGGATTTTCCCTAAAGCTATATAAATGCCAACAGGGCAATTTCATCTCAAATCAGGCAGATTGCGCAAAATCATGTCAGGTGACCATCACCGATTTCTCTGAAATTTATATATGTGAAAGGAGTATTCTTATGATGAATAATGATGCCTTTATCTCAGCTCAGAACCGAACCGTCATAAAGTTACCGTCCTTTGAACATTGCAGTGTCAGGCCTCAAATTCAAATTTTATCATTCTTTACACAAGTTAATCTAAACAACATAATATGGCTGATTTTCCAGTTTCAACCAAACATACAATTGACATATAATGCAGAGCTAAAAAAAAACTAGGACTAAGGGCCAATGCTGATGCATACTGTTGGCATCCTCTTCCTCATAGTGCTCAATCAACATTGTGCTCTCATTTTACTTGGATGATGATAAAGATTGTTCTTGTGTAACTCCTTATCAGCAAGATGTGTTCACTGCTATTGAGAATCATTCAGACAAATTCATGGCTGAAGTTTAGGATTGAACAAAGAAAGGAGTGTATCCCCACTATATCCGTAAAATAGAAAGGGAAGCTATTCAAAAAGATAATTTGGTAACACTAATTGGTGTGGCATTGATGCTTCATTTTGACTTTTACGAGAATTAGAGTGTGATTCTTCCAGATTAAGTACAACCCTATCGCTGGCAAAAAGTACAGATATCAATATTTACCTGTATGGAATATAATAACTAAGGTATGCAGGCACTTCAGATGATTTCTCACATGACACTGCACATGCTTTTCTTAAGATGAATCATATAGAAGAACAATAGTGTAAAAAGATATCATATGGAGAAATAAATCATATATATTTCATAAAAGTCAGCTGCTAATTAAAAAAACATTTCAGATATTTGACTTGGGGAAAGGTCTTAAACGGGAAGCAAGTCATAGATGGTTGTTCAGTGCAACTGGTCATGAGTAGGGGCCATCTGATGGAGTTGTAGGAATTGGTCAAAAATTATGTCACAAACTAAAACCTGAGATATTTCAACTGTGGCAAGTAAATTTAAAAAAGTCCTTTGTATAACATGTGAGTATTTCCTTGACTAATATCAAACTTTTGCATTTAACGCATGTTAACCTAGCCAAATAGGGTAATTTACTGCATCAAAGAAAACGAAAGACATTGATTGCGATTCGTTACCCACCTTTAGTGCATTCATAATATGTTTACAATTTATTTGATTTTTCGAAATCCCTGTTTAGACAAATGTCAATGGTCAATTTTAACCTCATTTGAAAAAGGTCAGATTGGCGGCGATGCGATGCCACTCCATGTGACGTCACAGGGACCTAGATGCTATACGAGTATATAGGAGTTTTATATCATCTGAGATTACCAATGCATGCATGAGGCACAGAGCTCCGGGAAACATCCCATAACAATCACCTATTAAAAATGTCTTTAGTCAGAGAGTTTCCTTTGTTTGATAGGGTATTAATAATCCTTATTTAAACCAAGCACTACCTGCGAGAAGGGAACTCTACGCTACCGCCATGCTCGGCAGCAAGCAGCCAGAGGTAACACGGGCTTTTTGCAGCATTCATACTCAGGCGTCGCATTTTCGTAGGCTTGAAAATTTTAACTTTTCATTTAATTGCAAAAACAGATATCACCATTTAAAAATCTAAAAGCATGAAATATGCACTCCAGGAGTAATAATCGTTCGATTTAGACAATAAACAATAATAGGAAACCACCCTATGTAGACAAAAAATGATTGGGTGAAAGGAGCACCTGTACATGGCATCAACACTTTCATGTCTTGGTAGTTTTTTTAGCTCTGCATTATATGTCAATTGTATGTTTGGTTGAAACTGGAAAATCAGCCATATTATGTTGTTTAGATTAACTTGTGTAAAGAATGATAAAATTTGAACATGGCCACTCATAGACATTTCACTCTCACTTCTTCAAAAGCTGCTGAGACATTATTTTCCCATGAAGTACATGTTTGATATTTATCACTTTCTTTAAGTAAGTAAATTCTTGCCTACTATGAAACTTGCATTTAAACATGCTAATTAGCTCAATTTAGACAAAAAAATAATTAGGTGAAAGTAGCACCTGTACATGGCATCGACAGTTTTATGTCTTGGTAGTTAACAGACACGGGACAACTAAAGCTCGCTCTGTAATGCACACAATCAAACAGGCTGTGACTCTAACAAATTCAGATATAATGACATATGTACAGTACTCAAAATCTCACCATGAATGACTTGTGTGTTTCCGAAAAACCTGGTCAATTTCAAAAATCACTGCTGTGTCTTTAGAAGAGAATGACATAAGTGTCTTGCTTATACATCCACAAGGTCCATCGAATTGTTTCACATGGCCCAAAGTAGAAGACTTATGTGAAGTGCCATTGAAAAATACTCTGTGCAAATTGCGACTCATTCACAGTTTCCAGCCGGTAGCAGTGGGTGTTTGCACACATTGGATGCCGTGGAAGTAAACAAGATTGAACTTGCTTCCACTCAATAGATGTAACCAATCATTCAGATATGAACTTTTCACTGTTATGAATGCTAAGTAGAATGGAACTTCATTTTTTATCCCCATGAAGGTATGCAATCTTGGTGTAAAAGAGTCGAAAACATGCCTAAATTTGACATGCCTTAAAACAAAAAGTATAAAAATACTACCTTTTTTTATTTTTTTAATTGAAAGCAGAACATTTAAACTACCCCCTGAGAAATTTTAAAGAAAATAAAAGGTGGCCTTTTTTTTAGTAATAAATTGTTAAATAATGACTAATTTTTATTGTTTAAACAAGTCCTATTTGTTTATTATTGCTTGAAATGACTTTCAAGTTATGCCATAATGTGCATGAATGAATTCTCTTCAAAATGAAACAATAACCACTGCATTACAGGCCATGGTTCCTTAGTAATAAGCATTTATGTGATTTTTCATTTTTTACTGTGAGGCCTGACACTGCAATGTTCAAAGGAAGGTAATTTTATGACGGTTCGGTTCTGAGCTGAGATAAAGGCATCATTATTCATCATAAGGATACTGCTTTCACATATATAAATTTCAGAGAAATCGGTGATGGTCACCTGACACCCCTCTGCCGATTTGAAATGAAATCCCCCAACAGTCAACAAAGGAAATTTCGAAAAAATCAGTTCTAAGTGTAAAAATTGACAAGTTATTCACATTGAAAATTCGAAGTACTAATTTGATGTGAGAATTTAATTCGAATTGCAATAACTTAAAACCAATGTGTACAAACCTAAAGACTAAAATACCCCTTCAACAAATATGATTACATTTTGAAGGAAGCTAAACTTATGACTCGACAGCGAATTTAAAAAATGGAAATAACTTTAAATGACTCAATAAATAGTTAAGCCGGGAAGTTTTTCTTCATAATCCTCCCACCATACAGTGATAAAATGCGTCAAGCATAAAAATAAAATTAAGTTCAAGCATATGCAACGTTTTTCAATCCACAGAAGATGAATTGAAAAGATGATTGACTGAGCTGTCTCAGGAAGTGTAAGAAGGTTGAAAATATTAAGAATACGCTTCACTTAAAATAAAAATTGTTGCAATGAGCAACACTTCTACTTACCCAGATTCTGGTGAAGGAAGAAAAAAGAGAACTTCAGCAGTTGATAAACTTTTGTTGGAGAAGTTTCGAAAAAAACAACACTACAAATTTTGTTGTAACGGTAGATGATTACGCAGGTGCTGGTGAAACAGGTAAAACAAGAGCTTTAGAGGTTGATAAACTTCGGCAGGATCAATTTCGCTAACGACGAACACAACACAGTTAACGTAACATCAATCGTTGCAGCAGGTGGTCGTCGAAGTAGTTAAGGGACGCATGTGCGCCATGTGTGTATCGATGGAAATCGACTATTGGTGGAATCGACCATCGATGGTATCCCAAATCGATAGGTCGAAATCGCGGGCGGGAGTCAATCTTGGCATTCAAAAAATTAAGTTTCGCCTTACGACTTGAGGAATAAATCCCACTGAGAAATATATCTTTTTTGTGTCATCGCCTCAGTAGATTAAAAAGCACGAGTGAAATCACATTTTGAAAAGCATTCTTCTTTATGAAACGAGGGAAACTTTTCATGGCAGGATTTTTTTACATCTTAAGGGAATTGATTGATCTTTGAATAAATCTGCATTTCATAGCAACCCAGGCGGACAGCGTTCTTGGATGTTCCGAACAGAAATGATAAAACAAACGTGGTAGGCATTTTCTCGGGCGTTCACCTGCGTTCCAACACAGCCCAGTTGGATAGCGCTCATGAGTGTTCCAGAACAGAAAGGCGCAAACACCATAGGTAGGTGTTCTACTGTGTTCCTATAGTGCATTTCTGGAACAGCGTTTGCAAACGTGCAAAAAAAGAGGAACCCCCTGCTCCGTACCACTAGAAAGAAGTCTCTCTTGGGGCTCAGTACAGCAGTCATACTAATTGTAAGACGAAAACTCCCCCGTCTCGAAAGGGTCAAAAAGTTATTCTTATTTTGTTGTAATATCATTTAGTAACACCTGTGACTCAGTTATTACATACACAAAAGCCTATTGTCAAAAAATAGTCCGCGAATATCCCACAATGGTTTCCAATGTCCGTGGGCGAAATAGGAATATAGGGGATCAAAATAGGATATTCCAGGAATATCCCGTAATGGTTCGCAATAACCCTTGGACGAAATAGGAATATTGGGGATCAAAATGGGATATTCCTGGAATATCCTCTGCTGTGTGGGTAGTCCAGTAAATGAACTATCTGGCATGAATCCATGAAAATGGTTTATGTATATTGGACGTAAATATATGTATATTTTACGTCAATTCTAAAAGTATATGGAATGTAAATAATTTACATTCAGTTTACATTAAATGCATCGTTAAATGGGTCAGAAAATAGGTTTAAATCAATCACGTATTAAATAAGACAGCATTTTATGTTGACCTAAAATAAAAGTTAACAACATTTTCCATGTAAATATTTTCGAGTATATGATATGTAAATTTTACATATTTCAATAAACTTTACATAGTTTACCAAGATTGACTTAAAAAATATGTATATAATACCTCGTGTGCTGACTGGGTTGTTCCTTCCGAAATTTAGCTGTTTGGACTATTTTGAATATTAGTAGCCTTGTGGTAACTATAAATCTTTGTGTCAATCAATTAGAGCTTAAAAAACTTAAATTCTGTCAGATATGCGTCGCGTTAGATCTTTCTTTTTTTGAACTTTGTGTGTGCCTTACAATTATTGAAAGCTATTGAGATATCTTCGGGCTCACGAGGTGACTCACCTAGCATTTGGCCTCCAGAAACTGAGAGATCGATGAAGGTCAGTTGGTGAGATGGGGAAGGGTTGAAGCAAGTTTCCATTGTTCCCACGTTACTTGATATTTTCCTTTGAGGCAAGTGATTTATGGTCCATGGGGTCTCGGAAAGGAAAAAAACATGATAGGCAGGGGCTGGTGGAGGGCCAGGGGTATTTTGTTAAATCTATGCCGTGGTTATTTTTTAACGGCGCTGAGATTCCCCCGATTGTTGTCCAATCTCTAGGGAAGATTCACACCATGTGCCTGTCGTGTTTTGATTTACAAATTTCCACGGCTGAAATTCTATTGCAATACTCCTACATGAGCTCTAAAGAAATTGCACCTGAGTAGGACAAATATCGTGGTGCAACGGCGTATATGAAGAGAGGATCGGAACTCTTTCTACTTCCTCTCAAGGGTCGTTGCATTCACGAAAGCAATGATTGAAAATTTAGGATTCAGATTAAATTTCTTTGACGAATTTGGATCCGAAGTACATTAAGGTGAAGGGCATTATTCGTGGATATTTGCATCTGAGTTATCTGATCCGACCATTCCTAGTAAGCATCAGAAGGTTAAGGCTACAAGTGAACACCTACTAATCTCCGAGCACCATACATACCATGTAAATTTATCTGAAAAACGCCGCGTGTATTATTACTATTGAAAGTGGAAAATTTGATAACTGTCGAAAGTCCAGGCTTAAGTCTGCTACACCGCACGATAGGATAAAAAAAATGCCAAAAAGTTTTTTTTTTTCTTTAGCTCCGATGCTCAAAATAGGAGTGCACCTCTTACACACCCTTATACAGTAATTCACGCATAATTCCAGGGACTTATAATTCAAGCATGATTCCTGATTTTCCTGTGGACACCCTGTTATCCCACGTCGTGGTGAAGGATATGCTAAAAATTCATGGACTAATATGGTGATTCTTATATACCACATCATGAGATAATATTTCAGTGTTACCTACTTAAGAATCATTACATCTCTAGGGAATGTTGTAGGATTTGATGGATAATGAAACAAGGCAATAAAGAGCTTCAATTATGGCATAGCACATTATGTTGAACACGTAATTATTGTAGAGAAAAATAAATACCACTAGAGGCTATCATAACTTGAATGTCGAATCACTATTTCAAATCATCAGCTGGTCGTGAACATACATGCATGAAATTTGACCATAACATCAAATAAGTTTCCCATTTGCTACATTTAATCATGATTGTAACATGTTTAAATACCATTTCTAATCTAGGAGTGTAGCTTACATTGATAGAATAGAATTTTAAGAACAAATTCTATTCTATCAATCTGTGTGATTTTTATGGACTTTCGGATCTAAAAGAGCTTCCTACTGATTCAAGTATTGAGCTTTTCAATTTTATTTAGTCTATTTACTCAGAAGCAAAACAACAACAATGAACATGTTATTTAAAGGAACAGTTGAAGCAATTTCATCTCCAAAGTGTACAACCAAATCAGAGCATAACTACACACACAACCAAAGCGCCTGTAAGTCGAAGAAATTTCACAACATTATCAGTTCTGATTGCGGCTAGTAAACGCTGGCCCACTCTCAAAATCACTGGCCCCTGATCCTGGATCTGACTAGGCTACTCGCTGGCAATATCAAAATTGCATCGTCTAGTTAGAAGCAGCTGCCGAACAGTGATTTCGTCTAATAGTGCACTTGGTTGTGCCTCCAAAGTGGACTGGAGCTCGTCTTCACCCACAGGTGACAAAAGCGACGAATTAGTGTGTGTGGTGTGTTTATCCTTTGATTATATGTCACGCAAAACATACGGGAGAATACTCAGCCTACACTGCAGGATGTGTGCGATATTTAACACTCATTAAAATCGAAGCGCAGAGACATTGTTTTTTTTGTTATTTTTGTGAAAGCAGGACTTTCACGCTTTGAAGAATAATACAGTGAAACCTCTTTACATCGTAATGGAGGGGACCAAAATTTGGGCAATTTGATGAATGGAGGTTATCTATAGAGAAATTTTAGTGATAGGCACAATTTTTTCATATTCTTTGGAAATGAAAGGCATTACTATCTTTTAAACCATTACATTTATGTGTTTAAATAAACATGCACGCATTAGTGAACATGCACTTATTATTTCATAATTACAGAAAGCGAGCGCTATCGCATGATTTGTACCATGACCAGAGAGAAAATGATGTGATCCCTTTAATTCAACAGTCACTTAAAATGATTTGGATCGTTGGATACCTTTTTTATTATTTACTGTCATGTATGCTCTCATATTGAACAAATTGGCCATAACTAATGGTTAATGTGAAAATTACAACATATTAAGGGTGTACGTATAAAAAAAGGTGAAACATTTATTGCTGAAAATTTCATTCCATACACGTAATCACGGCTGCATTAATGGTCTCTAGTTTTCTCGGTACGATTTGCGGAGGTAGTTAGGCCATCTCGGGGGTGTCTCCTTGGTATGAGAAGTGGAGGTGTTATGAGAAAAAGAGTTTCACTACAAAGAGGTTTGCCTATAAATTTACATGTAAATCAGACGGGACTGTGGGGGTGGTATGAAGTATGGAGGTTTATGATGCAAAGAGGTTCACTACATAGAGGTTTTACTGTATTAATATTAAGTTAATTACATGGGCATAAACCATAAATCAAAATAATTACAACATCAGAATATGGTGATAATGAAAACAAATGATTCATTTTCCATTGTTGTACATATAATGCCATAGTATATTCACACATTTACTACAAACTAATGTGGTATCTGATAAAATTAAAATAGTATATTTTTAACGTGAATAGATAATCAAGTTAAAGTTATTAACGTACGCAAAATCTGACTTCATCATTCTCAATATTCTTGTTGCTACAGGGCTTCAAAGTTCGCCAAAATTACTTAATTCTTTAGCGCTATAAGAATACTCTGTGACTTTAATTTTAAGATTTCTTGGTGCGGAGTTGAGAATCCAAAAAATTGAAATGGAACATAAATTAAATCAAGGTTCTCGTTTGCTAGTAATCTAGAGCTTGGATAATAAATTGTACTGAGAAAAAGATACTAAGTGATACATAGGTTTTTCTAAAACTGGGACGAATAGTCTACAGGCACCACGTAAACGTTTTGTTTATTGGACTCTGACGTCACGCTTATTAGTTCCAACAACGCTTAGGCAACCCAACATATTCACAATCTCCAGTCTGACATTAAAACGGCAATATTTTCACCAAATTTGCATTTAAGACCCAGCATAGACCAATTTTCTATCCACTTCCTCAGTGTGTCATCAGTGGATACCGTGCCGTGACGTCATGCACAAGCACTCATGATGAAATTGTGTTTTCAGGCAGCTGATGAAGAGTTATTTCGAAAGACTCTTACCTCAGTTAAAAAACGTCATTCATCCACAAAATTTCCATTGAATACATAGAGTTATTTCTCTAGTACTTTAACAAAATCATGCATGTTCCCGATTGCAAGATTCTACCGGTCATTGGACCCCCTGTTCCCTGACAAATGCACTCACCGCTAACTCCTACGCTCCCGTCGTCTGCAAGACCACACTCCACTGAGAGGTAACCTGCAGGGGCATCGCCAAGGAACTCCCGTCTTCACTACACTGCCGCTGTTTGGTTGAAGCAACGACTTCTCAACCTGCAGCCATGACAACCTAGAAAACAATGAGGAAATTCTTATTTTAGAGAAACTAGGCCAAAAACATCGCCACCAGCCAAAAATGCTTATTTTCTGATTTTATGTCTTTAAGAGATATCGTAAATATAGTACAGTGAGTCCTCGTTTAACGCCATCCAGTTTAACGTTGTCCAAAAATTGAAACCCTTCATCATTTAACGACGTTGTTGCTTCGCGATAACGTTGTTCAAATTATGCACGGGGAAAAAAAATTGAATGGCAATTAGGACAAAAGCGCATCTGATGCATAGTAAATATTACTATATTAATGAAATTGATAATTTTCGTTTAACAGAAAAGGTTGGCGTGGGTAGCACATGTTGAATATGCATCTGGGCGAATAATTTTTGCCTCATTTACCCATTATCCGAACATTTTTCTGATTCCAATCGAAAAAAATGTCCACGAAGATGAGTGGCTATCCTGGAGGTTCTTCAGACGTGAAGAAAAAACGGTGACATTAGAACAAAAACTTGATATTATTAAAAGAATTGAAGAATTTAGCCTGAGGGAGGTTTATGTGAAACTAATACCGGGGGTCTGTGGGGGTTATAGAATTCCCACCAGGATAAGCGGTAGGTGCGATATTAATAAATTGCGGATTTATGTTCATTTTGTGGTGCTCAGGGGGGGGTCAGGAAGGCTGTCAATTTATATAATTTATTTGGACGGCATCTACATCCAAAACTAGTGAAAAGGCCTGGTTACACGGTACATTAGAATGTACAAGAAAATGTGAGAATGTCTGCATCCCAGGATGAACCCAAAAATGCACCGTGTAACCACTCAAAATGTAAGATGTATGAATTTCTGAATGCCTGTTCTAATTTCGTTCAGACAATCGTACAATTTGGACTCATAACAGAGTCACCTGCAGCTCGATTCTGTAAATGTCATACGGCCGTCACAAGCGGATTTCGTCAATGTATTCACGGCTTTGACGCTGGAGTGATTCTGAAACTTTTTAGTGACATCACTCTCACAGCCGCGTCCGTGAAAGTATTCACGCCCAAGAGGGCCCGTGGTAGCTTCGTCGCGGCAATGCGCTCTAATTTTTCATTATGAATTTACGCTGTGATTGATAATTAATAGCACATTATTCATTAATTACGATGGTGGCTATTTCATATTGTCACTTGCCATAAGTAATATGTGTTGAAAACAAATAAAAGAAATGCGTAAAGTTAAATTTACATTCGCGTCCTATTTAAATTGATTGGCCTTCATTGCGATTGAAGTTGGTGGGAAGTTAAACCTTGCGCTGAGGGTTTGACAATTATCTTATATTTGTGCATCTTCTAGAATGTACAAGTAAAATACTCACACTTAATGTTCATAATAATTTGGAGTAGAACCAACGGTAAAAGTATTGTGCAGTATTGAATGTTAACAGATTTAATTAATATTTGTTTCGTAAGTTCAAGCCTTCAATTTGTTTTTATTAGTGAGAATGGAGGCTCTTTACATACCTCCGCTACTGTTGCATGAGCACCAATGTCGACAGAGGCAATAGATGCACATACTTCGACGGCAGATACGCGATATCAATCCCTTCAAGACGCAAGATTGGCGATGGATCACTGAGTTCACACCACGATTAATTCGTAGACGTTTAGATGGCTTGCCGGGGCATACTTTAGTACGTTAAGATAAACATTGATCATCTATTCCATCTCTTGCATGCATTATTGCTGCTGTTCAGCAACACGACCAACATGATTCGTTTTTCTGTTGACATAATAGAAATACTAAAACATGTAAACATCTCGCCCTCTAGCAGAAACTGTTAATAATCTACTCGTATTCACGCCGGAAAAATTTTCATCAGTATAAATCGTGAATAGTGGCATGTGCTTGCACAATCAGACACATATGTATACGCACCACAGCGCATTTAAAATTATGTACTGAAATGATGAGAACAGCTCAAACGCATACGAGAATGAACCATTATTAAATAATAAAATAACACTTGCTCTCATTCCGAGTAAGCATTAGCTCCATATTATGAGGAAATTAGAGCTAATTGTGCAATTACGAGCCCGCTACGTGATAACTGACTTTGATATGCAGCACTTGACAACATATAAAAGAGGTAATATACAGTTAATAGCTATAAACTAATTAAGCAACCGTAACTTATCATTAATAGGTACTTTTAAAAGAAAAGACCTCACTCAAAATTGAGTAAAGAAGTATTATTTACTTTGGGAGTGAATATTCCACGGCATTGTATATGTTTCTCAATGGTAATTGAAGTTGCAGTTGGCCGCCGAATTAACTTTGTGTCGGAGATTCTGATTCGTTCCTCGCATCCGCACAGCTACCAACATAAGAAACTAAAGTGATAGTTTGCAATTCGTCAAACATCTCACGACACAGGCTTGCAGGATCGCTTGAACGTCTTTCACGGAGAGAGGCGTGAGAACTCCACTGTGGTTCGAAGCACGCGAAGCACAGGTATCACATTTATAGAATCGAGCTGCTGGTGGCAGACTACAAAAATGACACATTCAGTTCATCTGGCTTGTATGGGCACTTCTTTGTTTATGTATGGCTCCGATAGTTATTTTGATTTTGACGTCTTGATTGTTTAGGATTTATCACTCTTTGGTTGCGAAAAGGTGGAACAAAAGAAAAGGGATGGGTAAAAGGAATGATCAGATGGAAAGGCGCTGAATGTTTGAACCGCGAGAATTGTCCAAGATTGAGATCCAAATGATCGTTAAAAGGTCATAAATAAGCATTTGATAGACAAGGAAATAAGTTTCAAGTACTATTTACGCTGTATTTACTCAAGTTCCTGTTTTTGAATCGAGACCGACTGCAAAACGAGTCGAACTTTTAGGTGTTGCGTAGACATGCAGCAAACGTTATGGGCAACGCAGTAATAAGTACTGAATTTACCTTGCCAAAAGTCTTACATTTCTCGTATATTCCTGTAGCATGCACCGATTCACAGGAGAAGGATGGAGAGAAATCATGACACACTCGCTTTCAAGTCTAAAATTCAACTGCCTTTATTATGTCCTGTTTATTATATCACAAGGCTTAAAGGCAAGAGAAAATTTTAAAATGTGCCTTTATTATGGAACACTACTATCCAACAAAATTTGAACGATATCAGCGAAAGACACTTCCAGGGTTCCCACTCTACCTGAATAATGAAATTCACAGCTTTTTCCAGGTTTTCATGGTTATTTTTCACGTTTTCACGGTTTTTTTTCAGGTTTTCACGGTCACAATTTCGCTAAATTCACGGTCCGTTAATAAGCCAACAGTAAGAAAATCACTGGCCGTATATCAACAGAAAATTAATGTACGCGGCAAACGCCGTGAATGTTAACGCCGCAATGAAAAGTGATATCTGTTATGACGTGATCTATCGTTTGCAAAATTCAGGGCCGACTAAAGGACCAGCCCAACCGCGCTCTTGCCTCGACGCCGAATACCCTTCGGACCTTCTTCTGTCCTGACACCCGAGGTCCTTTTTAATTCCTCGCCGAGAGATTGTTTTTTACACACAGAATAACTGCACAGTAACCAAATTTCCCCCACCCCAATCATTCTTATTTAACGGAAAATATTTTATTTAAATTGTTTATAGAATATAATAAATTGATTCTTTCTTATTTAAAGAAAAATATTTTATGAAAATTGTTTATAGAACATAATAAATCGAAAAACAATTTCATACACCGTATTAGCTCAAATCTAAGACTACCCTCCTTTTTTGGAACTCCACTAGGGGAAAAAATTTTTTTCCTAATAACGTTACGATTATAAAATGAATGCGGAAAAAAGATCAATGCTTTATTTTTTGCTAGGTTGCCTATGTCCCAGGAAACGCAAGATTTTGGCGAGTAATTAAAGGTTTCAAAAAATATTTAAGATAATAACAGGAATAGTAGTACTTTATCAAGAAACCTACGTCATATTGTTGATTCGACCCATATCTCTTTCAAAATTCTGAAGGAAAACGCCAACTCACTAAAAAAATGTTTGCTCTCCACTCGGAATTTACACTGCTATCATGGATTTCAGTCTGATGTAAAAATTCTTATCCATCAAACACCATTTCCAGTACACGTATTCACGAGAGCAATGTGCATGTTGTGCCTAAAACAACCGCATTCGCCGGCACAGTGACTGGTTGTGAGATGGATGACGAAGGCCAAAAATAGTCTATTACTTGAATTGTTCCTGTCTAATGAATGTATTTTAAATATAATTGAGGTAGTGTGTAAAGCGTGAACTATGTTGCGTTAATCGTCAGGGGCACGCTCATCTGGATCTTCGCCTTCATATCTTTACTTGTTTTCTCCGGGTAGCTCACTCTACCCCCACCCCTACCGTCATGTGCTAGCGGACAACCCAAGGCGCTCTGCAATATTCACACGCATCTAGCCCGGATTCTTTTCTTCGTGTTCAATTATTTTCAGTCCATCTCTTAAAGTTCTCAATAGTTTCTTCGGAGTGGCCAAGGTCCGAAGACGAATAAAATTGAACTAGTGAAAATGAAACCTGACTTTATTAAACCCACATGGAAAACACTCGGTGGTTCGAAGTCCAGCCACCCTGGAAAGTAGGGAACCACTCGTACGAGGTTAAGTTCGGAACTGATGCTATCGCGTAGGGGGGTACGCAGAGCATACTGCAGAGGGAGAAGCGTGACCATATGACTGCGCCATCAAATTTTTTACCCTAAAGATACCCATTCTTTTCTAACTATCGTAGCGCCAGATGAGCAGATGAATTCGGATTGTTAGTAGGGAGAAACAAAAATCCTAAGAAGATATCCCTTCGTCAGTAGCTCTGACAAGTGAGACTTATAGTAAAGCTCGTATATTGATAACTGATAACAACCTGATATCATGTTTCCGGGACAAAATGCCGAATTAACTGCCGAGAAGCTAAGCTACGACGATATCGCGTCTCGCCAAAAATCACCTTCGTATTTTTTCATCTATTTCCTTGCTTAAAATACATCGCGTTTGGTCTCGTTTTTCTTTTAATTACGTGCAAATGGCTAACATTTCAATCTAATAAAAGCATAATAGCAATTGCTGAATATCATTGTTAGATACCTTTTTGGCTAATAGGGGACTCGTGCAGCAGTTGACCTCCAGGAACTGGAAACTTTGAAGGAATTAGGCTGAAAAAGGTCAGTGGGTGACAAGAGGGTGGAGCGCGAAACACGTTTCTATTGTTCTCGCGTACCTCGATATTTTTTCGAAGCTAAGGTCTTCGTAATACAATCCCTGCGCGAGCTGGGGCCTTTTTTTATTTTGAAGAAGAGGAAAACGTCAGAAGGGGGGAGGCGAATGCTGAATGGAGGAGGATAACGGATCTTGGGAAATGCGCTAATGTTACTTTACCACGGCACTAAGCTTCTCCCAATGGTAGTTCCATCTCTTGGGGAAGATTCCAACTATGTGCTTTTCGTTATTAGCCAAAAATTACACATTGTATTTATTTCATCTCATTTACGTCTAACGATGGATGCGGGAAAATTATGCGTCGGAACCACGATCTTCAAACGATCAATGCGAGAAACAATACTTCGGGGAACGATGGATGCGGGAAAATATTACATTGCCTATAAGGAGCTTTATTTTGGATCAGAAACGGCGAACGATCAATGCTGAAACGATAGATCGAGGTTCCACCGTATAACTTTTCTTTTGAAAGCGGCAGTGTAATGACATCTTTTCTCTGCTATCGTAATACTCAGAAACCAAAACTGAATCGATCTCTCTAATCAGAGGCAAATCATGTTCCCTTCATACTGTTGTTCTGGGAAAAATGGAACGACTTTGTAGCAGTTTATATCGCGACGGCATGGAGGCTTTAACGTTACGATCCTAGGCGGATCTAGGGAGGGTAACGGGTGCACATACCCCCCAGACACTTAAAAAATATGCAAGATTTTGAATATGGTCACATTATCATTGCGCTCGTTTTGTATCATGAGTTATCCTTGTGCCCCCCCAGAACAAAATCCTGGATACGGCTTTGGTTGTGCTCCCCACTCCCCAGAAAGAAATCCTGGATCCGCCCCTGGTTAAAATTTAGGTAAATTGTAATCAATCACACAAAAATTTTGTAAGTTGATCAAGCTCTAACTTCAACGGAGCCGAACCCAGGGGGAAAGCAGGCGATCTCGCGGACACGGCAGAAGTGCACCCGGCAATTGATTGGTACGCACGCTTCACCTGCTGCCTAAAATGGCAATAGTTTTTCACTTAAACACAAAATTAAATAAGCTAAATTACTATTCAGGTATTTTTGACGTTGTTTTTTCGTTGCATAGCTATAAATATTAGGTTGCAACCTCAGGTATCCATAATTTTTTCCGACGAAAATTATGCAACCCGATTGACGTCGAGAATTTTGCATTCGACTGTAAGACTGTTTTCTTCAGGAGTTAGGGAAAAAAAACCTTATCTTAGATACGTGCAAATGGGTAAATTATAATTCACTCGGTTTGAAATATATAAAGACATAATAAATACCTGATGAAACATGTTATTTTAACTTTCACCATTTTAACGCAAAACTGGCAAGGCCCAGGTCGACGCATGCGAAGATCGTGTAATGCTGTGTTGCCATAAGCGGAAATCTTCTCTCGTTTTCAGGCCGCAAGGCGCGAGAATTAGTAACGTCGCGCTGAAAGCTCGCTGTCTCCCGGTTCAAACGCAAGGAGCGTAGTGTCCACAGCGCATAGCAGGTTGTCCAGGTTAGCGGTCTTCCAATCACAGGTTTGAGGGTGTTGAATAAACGTTCAAATTTTTCGAAACAAATGCCATCTAGATTTAGTTTCGAAAGTGGTGACCGCAGTCAGTGGGAAGCCTAATTGGGTAGAAGGGGGACTATCCAGTGACCGAGGGAGGGGAAACCAAGCCAGTCGAGGAAAGTAAACAAGCTGATGAGAAGTGGTGTCATATTTCAGGAGGGGAGGAGAGAAAAGGCCTGCGCTGGGAAAAGATGTTTTTTTTTCTTCAGGCAACATTCGTTCCCACGCTTTTCTGACCCATGCGACGATGCTCGCTACAATGAATAGAAGTGCGCTCGCCACGAACGAAGTTGAAAATTTCTGGGAAGGTATTATTATCAAGATTGAGATATTTTTAAGGTTTTAGGACGAAATTCACGGCTTTTTCCAGGTTTTTTCACAGTAGACGAAATTCTCGGCTAATTCACGGTTTTAAGGTTTTCACGGTTGAGTGGGAACCCTGCACTTCATGAATATTCCTTGTTAGGGGCTCCTTTCGACGAGAGGCCGGCCGCCAATTACATTCCTTATTTTTCTCCGTGGTTTGAACGTTATCAGTATTTACCTATTCTCGTAAATAGCCACTTTCCTTATAATTTGATCCTACAATGGGTAGAATGATAGGTACATTTATAGAGACATTTACAAAGTGAAATAAGTTACTTGATAAAATCCCACGGTAACCCTGATTTAAGAGTGTACTTACCTTGAGGATATCCCATTGACAATATAGATAATGTATTTGACTCCATTCTGTGGATCGACCACCACTTATTCCTTTTATTTTTGTCCTATCGAACACATGCAAAAAACTTCTTCGGCAAGTAAATAGAGGCACTAGACGACGGAGCACTTTATACGGTTTTATGGGATACACGATTTATATGGTTTTCACACGTTTTTCTATTGAAGGTCCACGCTGCAATACACTTACCACATTACGCAAATAATGTAGGTGTGTCACATAGATCACAATCTGCGATCAACCTATTTTAATTTAATCTTTCCAAACAATCCTCAAACAATCCAAAGCTCCCCCAACAATCGCCTTTATTTATTTCAACAACGCCTTGGCAACCCAACCCTATCCCAGGTTTGACGCTAAAACAGCAATTATATTCGCCAAATTTGCTTTTGAGTGCCTACATATACAGTTTTTCTATCCACTTCCTCCGTCTGTCATCAGTGGGTACCGTGCCGTGATGTAACGCGCGCACGCTCCATCACGTGTTGTCAAAGAGTCGATGAAGATTATTTTTAAAGACTCATATCTCACCTATAAAACATTATTCATCCGCGGAATTTTCGGCAAGTACATTTGAGGCAAGGATCTTATTATTTTAGTACTTTTAAAAAAGTTTGCATGTTCCCCATTGGTTTATATTTGAAGTTGAAATAATTTGTTGCACAATTAAAAATGTACGAAAAAATGTCCGAAAAAATGTACCGTGTAACCACCTAGCCGTGGATCTTGTCCATGTGAATGTACAAGAATCTGTTCAGCAAACCATTCAGAAAAATGTACAGAATCTTGTACATTCTAATGTACCGTGTAACCAGGCCTTAAGAGTGGTAGAGATATGTGCAATAAATTTCTCTTTTATCATGTCTATATGGAACTTACTTTCTGAACATACATCGCCGGGGCGCAGCTAGGAATTAAGGCTGGTGGGGGGGAGGGGTTTAGGTGTAACTTATACCGGGGTGTGTGGGGGTATGGAATACCCACCAGGATAAGCTTTAGGTGAGAGAATAATAAATTGCAGAATTTCAAGAGAAATGGTTCAAAATGGTGAGTTTTACGGCTTTCTGAGGGATATTATATTTTATTGATCCTTATACTATGTATTCTATTAGTAACATAGAATATCTTGTTTATATATAGTAATATATTTCCCTTGGGCTACATCCTTGCTGCCGTGGAAAGGCTTGCGTGTTTCTATAACCTCTAGAGCTGCACTGGTGGGATTAATTCTAAATTTTTCCCAGTAGAGCCAGCCATACCAGACAGGTCGAAGGGTAGGAGCCAGACAAATAGTCCACGAGATGGTGTCACGTGAAAAACACTGTTGGAATGGAAGTGGGAAACCCTACCAACTATCTCTTCCCTGAAAAAAGGAGTACAACCAATTGAGCATTGGTGACTCTGAAGGGGAGTTGGAAGCACTGAAGGGGAATATGAGGAGAGAATATCAGGAACTAGTGGACATTAGTGTAAGGGAGATTGAAAGTATGAAGACTGTTAAGGAAAGAAGGGATAATATTAAAATGGGAATAGTTAAAGCGGCTGAGAAGTCAATTGGTTATGTTGACAGTAGAAGATAAAGAAGCCGTGGATAACGGAGAACATGGTAAAAGAAATGCAGGAGAGGAGGAAGTGGAAGAACATGGACACAGAACAGGGCAAAAGAATGTATAGGGAACTAAATAATCGATTACGACGTGAAACTAAGAGGGCAAGGGAGGCTTGGTGGGAAAGATAGCGTGAGGAAATGGAAAAGTTTCAGAAGGAAGGAGAGGAAGGCGTGTTATATGGCAAAGTTAAGTCGTTATCGGGTGGCAAAAGAGGGCAAACCATGCTTAAAATTCAGACACTTTACTGATTAGAATCAGAGGTTCCACGGATCAAGTCCCAGTGACGGATGACTTGATTCTGCACACACATACTTTAAACATTTTTCTGATCTTAAAACTTCGCAATGCCTATCACAAGGTCCATGGGATGCTGCATGGCTATTGATTCTTACGCGCTTACTTATTTGTTGAAATTGGACTACTATATTGCATAACCAATTGGGCAGTTGACTGAGGAGTGAATTTTGACTAGCATTTCCGCGTCGTCCAACCCAGCTTCAAGGCCCCTAACATTAGCTGCATGTGCAATGTGTCACGGCCTACGCTTCTTCTACCCTTCAAGGGAAAACTCCTATAGAGTTCCTCACAGCAGAATGAAAGCACTTTTTTGTGCCACCTACGAGAAATCAGTTGCCTGTTTTCAGTTCCGTATTGAAATGCTTTGCTTTGTATTCTACGCCCAATAATAGTTTCCCGAGGATTGTATTGAAATCAATTTTACTTACAGTTTAGAAATGGTATTTAAGAGGCAATAAGAGAAGACAACAGACTGACTGACTAGTGGAATAATTGGAAACTCCTTAACAAACTCATTGTAAATGACGAATTATGATGTAGTATTTCATCAATAATAATAATTATTATTAGTTTCACAGAGGACACATTACGTCATGATTAGAGGTCCGTGAAAGCAATTTAATTTTTTGCTAAAATTCTTTTTAAAACCACATAATTTAGGTGTTATAGAAAATCTTGACGGTGTTATTATAATGCTACAATTTTCCCATGTTTATAGGCATTTTATTATTTTGTGATACACATTTCATGTATACTTATTCTTTTATTATTCATTTTATGTAACATTCAGCACAATTTCGATTGTACAAAATTTCTGATAAAACTAAATGAAGGAAATGGTTCAAGTTGTATTGGTTCAATGTAGTCTTGGCGAATACAATCGGCAAATGACAAATCCCCACCTTGTGCATATATGTATGCTTTGTGAGCCATTTCAGAATGTTTGGATTGTCAAGTTCATTCTACACTAAATAAAGCCCTTAAAAATTCTTCTGTAGTGGCAACAACAAGCTCCTCCTTTGCTTTCTTTGACTGAGTGACTGTGTGTTCAAATGATAGCCGTTGTTTTGCGGGTCCCCTTTCTTTCGCACGTTTATGTGTATCGCTACTGATGAGCTTTAACAAAGTGTCAAATCTTTCAAATTAAAATATTTTATCCACTTTGCACAGTAATACTCTGTCTTTCATATAAAATCCTTCTCAGCTGAATTCACTTGCCCTGGTATGAACAGTATCACTAGCTTTTGACATTTTAAAATTCCTATCCTTCGTTCGAAATTTAAAGCTGGAACTACGATAAAAAAAACAGTCCAACCGCAAAGCATAACCTGTCACGATGGTGTTTTCAAACTGAGTGCTGGGTGGCTATGGTATAACCATAGTACTGTATAACTGATAACTTGGCCGAAATGTTTCATGTCGTGGGTTCCCTTTCGGTACCCCTCCCAGGTGTTGAGGGAAGGTAGGACAGCAGCCAGATATGTACAACAAAATCGCATAGATTTGCCAATCAGTCAAGAAAGGCAGTGAAAGAATCACACATAACAAAACATAATCGGATTCAAAGAAACTTGAAAAATTATTTCCCATTTATTGATCCTGAAACATCTAGATTGACTTATTGATTGATTGAATTATTTCAATGTTCTATACAGGGTAGTTATTATCAACAACTATTTACGCAAATTTATCGACATAATAAGAAAATAATGCATGTTGTTCAACATTGTCGCCCCAATGCTTCATAAAAATTCTGAAGTTGACCGTAACATTGCATATATTAAGAATTACCGATTTTCCTCAAATGCAAAGATATAGAATAAGTTCTTCTGTTAGGTTTTGGGTAAATAGGTGGAAATAAATACTAATAAAATATACAGAATAAGATTCTATCACATAATGTCTGCATACAAACTCATTAAAATTGAAATTAATTTTGCGTTACCTAATCACACATTAATTATGGCATACTTTTTGATTTTACACTGTAAGAGTCACTTGAAAACAGCATGAGTCGCCAAAAGGCACGTGTTTCACATGAGCAGAGGGAAATTTTGATTCAATACATGCGGGAGCACCCAGGCTCGGCACGCAACCGCATCAAAGGCAGCAATGCTGCCAGCACAGTGCAATGCCTGTGGGCCAATTTAAGTGACCAATTAAATGCCTGCCCAACTGGAGCAACGAGATCAGCAGTTTAGTGGGCGAAGGTATTTGTAATTTATATTTCTCATTCATGAAGGCCTAGAGTTAGTCACTGCTTAAAGCAGTAATAAAAAAAAATTGCCAATGCTTTCAATCTAAATCAGTTAAAAGTTTCAAGAACCAGAGCATTTTATGCCTTCCTAAGCATTCCAAATAATCTCAATGCAGAATTCTAATCTATTATAAAGCTAATATTTGAATTATTTATTTTTGTTAGACATGGCAAGACTGGCATCTAGATACAAAAAAAGGCATTCAAAATAAGGACCCATGCTAGTGGAACTGGTGGAGGTGGCCGCCTTAAAATCACCCCCCTCACTGAGTTAGAGCAACAAGTGCTAAGCTTGGTGGGGGAAAAGGCAGCGGATGGGGAGGATGGCCTTGCAGACCCTTTGATAGTAAGTTTAAATTGTTGTTGAATGACCAATGACTTAAATGGCCAATTTGTGGCTGTGACCACTCTTTAAAAAGATTCGTGGTTTTATGATAAACTTAATGAATAAAAATTTAAAGAGTAAAAGCTTAATTTGATATTTTAGTCAATAGGCTATAAAAACACATTAGCCTTCAAAATTCATGAATGATTGAGGGATGGCAGATGTACTGCATTTCATGGTTTTATGTCTAACAATTTTTTAAACTTTTTTCAGCACCGCATAAGCCAAGAATCACATCCCATACCTGCATCTGATTCGCCTTCTCCTCCTTCATCACCAGATAAAAACCCCATTCATTGCTTGACATCATATTCCCCTACAACAGAAATTACATCCCACCAATAGCCATTTCAAATCCCACTAAATTTTGAACTAATACAAAATCGCATATAAGCCACAGAAAATGCGATTACAAAGCCATCTCCAATGCCATCCACCTCACAAACATTCCCCACAGAAGAAAATCATTACCCTCCAGTCCTCCCTCCCTCAAATCCTGTATGTGACACAGTACCAAGGACCAGAAAAAGGAAGCGACCATCTCCACCAAGTAAGAAATAATATGTAACTACAGATATGGTAGTTATATGGAGGACTAAAAATATCCCTAAATGCTCAGCTGCTATTGCGATAGAACTATTTTCATGTTGCCTTACATATTCCTGAACAACCGTCAGTCAATGTTATTATTCTAATATTACTAGTACATAATCCAAGCACAAACCTTGATTGAGATTATAGAAAATAAATGACGTTGCAATAATTTATTAAGCTACTAGGACGTAATTATAAAATGAAACGCTTCAGAGTCATATAAAACAAGTCTAACTATTAGTTTTTCAGATGATGATTCCGATTGCACGTTGGCTCTGGCAGCAAAAGAGAGGACTCAGCACAGTGAGGCAAAGGCCATTGCGTTAAGTAGTTTGGCCGAGAGCATGAAAGAGACAATTGCATCCATTAAGATGGCCTGCCAAGCAATAAAGGGTGCTCGCGATGAGTACGGGGATTTAATTCAATATTGAATGTAATGTATCCAATTTTATGAAAAATTAAATTAAATCCCTCCTGCACATTTTGTTCCCAAAAATCACTTCTTTCAAGGTAAAACATTGTGCTGGTAACAGGGTTGAATGCAGTATATCTGGGGTGTAAAAATATCATCATGGGAGAGGTTGAGGGGGCAGTGAAACAATTAACTGAGGCCTTGGTGTGGGAGGTTGAACATGAAATCTATAGGCCACCATGTTTCCAGTCCTAGTGGGAAGGTGGAAAGGGACCATCTTTCTTCACTTGTGCAGGGACAGATACTTCTCTATAAACAAATAAAGTGAAGCCCATATTAAGCCGGTAAGTAATATCGAAGTACGCATCATTCATTATAAATTGCTCCTAGCTTCGGCCTCTAAAGAAGTGCACTGCTCCTCTAAGGGGCCCTCAACCTTAATTGATGAGGATAACTGAGTCAGCAGTAAAGAATCTACCCACAAATAAGTTAAATTAATATAGAAAATTGTTTAAAGTGTACCATAGCATTGAAATTTATATTCAACTTTTAATCATGCAAGACTAAATTACTGATTTTTTTCAGAACTCTGGCTCAACCCTAAATTGCTGTCACTACCAGCTGATTTTCGACAGCAGCCTTGGCCAAAAAAAAAGGAGCGCAGAGTACCTACCTCATTAAAGAAAATTGATTTGAGTAAATTAATAAACATAATTGCATCAGAAATTTAAAAAAATTTCAGTCAATTTTGGCAACCATACTACCTTTGATTCAGGGGACACAGATGATCCCCTGGTGGCAACAGGTAGATAAGGTCGCAACTCGTTTATTAAATTCATAGTTAATTCCTCAGATATCCTGTATAGCCCCATAAAGGTTTCATTTGGCATTTTGAAAGGTACTGATGTGGACCTCAAATTTTTTAATCGTCTTCTATTCCTCATTATTTCTCCTCTTCTCATTAAATTTCTTCTCCTCCTTAACCAAATCAAGGCGATATCATCATCCATAATTAGCTCCAGAGGATAATGAAGGATGGTACAAAGATTTTAATTAGCTTTGAATGTATCATTCATTACTTTCAGCCTTATCATAAGTTTACAATGAACAGTTGTCTAAGAAAATTATCAATATGCTTGTCATGTTAGAATACCATGTATTATAATTCCTAATTGAGTATCAATTTGTTAGCTAAGCATAAAAAATACTTTCAATAAAATCATCAACTATATTAAATTATGTCACCCAAGCAATATTCTTAATTTCCCACTCACAATTAGTGCTACAACACCTTTGTTTTTTCCTTGTGCTAATTCTAAGGTCATCTACTATTCAAGACAAAGCTCAGAATTATGTGTTATATGAACCTAGTGCATTGATTTCACTTTTAACAAATAAAGTATCCAATAAAAACCTGTGATAACAATCATACTGAGAAATGCTTTCTTTTTCATTATTTTAAAGTGTGGTACCTACTTAACACTTTCGCTGCGTCCTACGCAAACTGTTGTGCTGAGCGGAGGACGCACCCGTGCGTCCTGCTCCGACCCGTTTTCAAATGGCCATAGAATCAGCCGAGAACGTCTTGGCCGCTCCAAATTACCTCTCGCTGCTCTATTACATTTCGTACTATTCAGTGTTGGCCGTCGTTTCTAGGAATTACCTCTCATTTTTCAGCTAACTACTTCTTCATTTTTTCCATTTTTTCGTAATTTTTATGATATTTTACTTTTTTCTGAACTTAATCGTCTCGGAAGCGGAGATAAATTGGTATCATATGCATTCAAAACTCTTCTAAATATTATTTATGTCATATAAAGTGTTATATTTAGTTTATTCAAATATGTGGAAATGTGTAGATATATCTGAAGATAGCAAAAATATGTGAGCACATTGGTTTCGACAATTGTCATGGTTGCTGCATTTGAACATAATAGATATTACGTTTAGCGACGATAAATCCCTTGAAAAAATAATACGCGTAGTTGACCCAGGTTCGAAGCCAGAATTTTCCATAATAATAAAGTATGTACCTTTATCGTGCATAACGCGGAAAAAGTTAGCTCTAAGAAGTTATTACCATAAGGCATATCGAGGGGCATTAGGTAATCCCCCTCAATAATAATGAATTATAATCCATTGCACTCTTCTTTTATTCTTCCATATGGCCTATTGATTATATAAACATGCCGTAATGTTGCCGAATTTTGTTTAAATATAATGTTGCTGAACATTCAATCACTTGTTCCACAAAACCCAGAGTCAAAATATGCTAGACAAGTGTCTCGTTATATTATGGTTCAATTGCAAAGGGTTATATACTTTGTTAAACTGACTGATAGGAATATATTTACCTCTCTGCGTATACATTACACACGGAACTGAAATAGACCTCCATTTCAAGATAAAATATTTGACACAGGATCCATTAGTATTGACCTTGAGAATGAAATTCAATGCCGATGTGACGGAAATTTAATACCGGGAATTCCAAGACGATCACAATAATGTGTGAAATAAAAGGGTAATATTTCGTCTCATTTCATGCGGATATCATTTCGTATGGCCTATAAAAACAGTGTCGTCGAGGCATTCCTTTCACTCTCATCACTCCACGCCCTCTGGCTACAATATCATTGCTAGTATGACGCTGCCACAAGAAGGTACTAGGTGCTCGGAGCCTTCGGAATAGATTGATATGCTCGATTTTCGGAGATATCTATCCTCTGAAGCATCATCGGAGGTGTCACCTGTTACCTGACCACTCTGTGACCTGACTATCTTGATTTTTTCCCATCACATTAGGTAGCTAAGGAGTCAGTGGCATCAACATCTGGTTCAGCGGGAACGTGATGAAAAAAAGAGATGAATAACCTAAGAGAAATTTGAAGAAAAAGACTAATTTAGAGTTGATGGATATCCTTATGCGGTTTGATGAGGAGATGGATAGCAAGGAAGATAATGCATTCCAGAAAGGAATTCCAAAGGAGTCTTCCGAAGAGAGTCAGGAAGAAAACGCCCATGAACCTTCATCAAAACTTTTCCGAAAGCACTCAAATAACTTCGATTTATGGTACTAAGCTGAACTCCAAGTAACAGATATCCCTTTTTCTGGCACCTCAGGACTAAAATAAAATGTTCCCAGCGAGAATCCTTACGACTATTTAGTACTCATTGCTAGGGACATGCAAAAGGTGGGGTTATTTTATAGCCAAAAGTAGTGTTATTTTTCTACAAAAGCGATGTTATTTTGCCCTGAAATCGGTGTTATTTTAACGGCAAAATAATTTATGCTGATTGAGAGCCATCCTTCCTGTGGCCCACACATTGCCCTAAATTTAGGATATTATTGACCGGGAATAATTTAAGCAATAATATACATGGAGCATTGACTGAATTCACCTATTTTACATATTTATCCTTCGCGTATACATGTATCTAGCTTATATAGAGAGAAGTTACTTTTAAATGCTTGTAATTTCAAATGAAATATTGCTATTGTGATCAAGTTCTCATCTTTTACATTTGTTCTCTTATCTGTTAACACAGTGATATAGCAGGAAAGAAATCTTTCTCAGTCCATGTTTGCCGAAGGGATCCAAATTGCTTAAAGGCACTTAGATGCGAACGATGTCTCAGACATTTGAGCTCCTGGATTGCTTTAATTACATCCACTGAACCCCGGGAATTTTGCTTTTGTAGTAATTTCTGTAATTCTCCCAACCCCAGCATCAACTTCTCTGTCTCCATTGATTCAAGGCCATGAATTTTTTGTTTTTAAGGCAGGGTTCATGTCTGTAGACGGAACTTCTTGGGGATCAAAAACTAGATCTTTTCAAATACCTGTTTTTTTGCTTAGGTCTTCTACCATAAGAGAACTAAGTTTGGGTGATGCCTATTTAGCCATCTGCATAGGTATTGACTTTACAGCAGCTGCGTTAGAGGTTTTCATGTTTCGCAGATGTAATAAGTGGTTTTATCTAAAAAAAAAAGTACTCTTATGAATATTCTCGAGGCTCATTTTTAACTTTTAACTCTTTCAAAATGGTGGAGTTCTCTCCTTAGCATGAATGCAGGACTGTGCTCCATGAGACTCTTCGGTCCCCTCTGTATGGAGCATTTATGCTGGACATCTGTTAAGAAAGGTCTTGCAGATAATAAAACACTCTCAACACCAACCTTTTCTGATCCTTCCTAGTGGGCATTTTGCATTATCTTGGACTCTGAGGGTAGTTGGTCTCTCTCCTTTCGTGGTTTATAACCCTACCAGTGGCATTGGTTCACTGTCAACTCATGCTTTGTTTATGTGAATTTATATCTAAATCTATATAGATGATTGTTGATTGCACGTAAATTGCAGTCTTCCAATTGAATTCCTTGATTTATTCTGAGAATATTAAAATTTTGAATGAAGCTCTACTGTCAGCATTAATGAATTTACTGCAGTAACAATTTCCATGTTGATTTTATACTGAAAGCGAGATATAAGTTAACATTTATGGTAGAATTTCGTTTAAAAATTGTAAACGCTGCCAAAAGACAAAGAATTCAGTTCTTAGTTTATATTTTTTGAGAAAGAACCATATATTTATTTCGCAATCTAACTGAATGAACAATTGCATGACTGCGGTCCCTTGCAACAAAGAGGGGTAATAAGAGACAAGGGTCTAGGTAAATGCTTGCGGATTTCGGCAGTTTTTGCACAGATTATGCCAGTCCATGGTGTTGGCCTGTGTTGGGTCCCGAAACTAAGACTTTGCGAACCCACGAATGTCATAAAAGGAGGAGACCAAGGAAACGTATTTTCGGCATTAGGCCTGCGTAGGAAAATCTCAGACGAAGATTTTCGTCTCCCGGGTCAAGAAACATCCTGCTGTACATTTCCGTCATTAGCAGCGAAAGGGTTAACTCTTTATAGAATATGAGCATTTGGATAGTTTGTTGGAAATAGTAATCTTGATTTAAACTCGCGCCAAGTTCTTTTTGCACAGTGTGTTTCAGCTGTTTCTATTTTATTTGTGTGCTTCTTTTGTTTGTCTGTATAAGTTCCCACTTCCGGTTTTTCTAATGAAGATTTCACACCTATACAGCCATGTGTTAATTAATTAATTATCCTACCCAATCCTAACATAGTTTGAATCCTCCAGTAATTTTATTAAGTCAACCATCAGATTCCCATGGCATTTTGGCTACTTTTTAGACATCGTGAATACGGTTTAGACATCCTCTGGACAAACAAGTCGCCTTATTTCCTCGAGTGTGTTTCTTTGTGGAAATCATGAATTTTCTCCAATTCATGGGCGATTTTCACCAACTCAGACGCGATTTTCATTTTTTTTCCTTCTGCTCTGCATGAAATTGTTTTTCGAGGCGTATATTTAAGCCGTAATTTTTTCACGGCATTGGCCGCTCACCGACGCGACTAATTTCCGCGGGCCGCCGTTCCCTCTACAGCGCCGTGAAATCCAGAGATTCGTCTTGTCAGAAAGTGGCCTGAATTTTACGGCGCTGAGCCGGGAACGGCAGCTGGCGATAAGTCGTTTCGGCTGAAAGCTGCCACAATGTAGCTCCGTGTGTATTTCACGGAATAGAAAGCGCACAGCCATTTTTTGCCGCTTTCAGACTTTTGCTTTGCTCCGGCCGTCGTCAACGGCACGGCACTGTGCTTTCAAATAACCATTGATCTCAATGCATGTCTTCAAGCGAGTAGAATCGCGCAGTTGACGCATGGCGTTGTTGACAGTCAGCAAGGCAAGGTTCAATCCGGCCCGGCAGTGCGCCGTTTATGGCGTGAAATACACTCAGTGCTACCTTAAGACAACTTCCAAATGCGAGGACTTTTCGCCGGCCGCTGTTCACGGCACGGTTCCGTGAAATTCAGGCCACTTTCGAACAAGACATCTCTCTCACTTTCAAACGAGACATCTCACGGCACTGTGCCGTGAACGGCGGCCTATGGAAATTCGTCGCGTCAGAAAGCGGCCAATGCAGTGAAAAAATTACGGCTTAAATGTACGCCTCGAAAAACAATTTCGTGGGAGAAGCATGAGCAGAAGAAAAATATGGTGAAAATCGCGTCTGAGTTAGTGAAAATCGCCCATGAATTGGAGAAAATCGCAATTACCACGAAATTCGCGCATTCGCGGGAAAACCGCGGAAATCGCCTTTTTCGCGGGAAAACCCCGGAATTTGCGTTAAAATTCGCGTTATCGCATTTGCGACTTTTGCATGTCCCTACTCATTGCCAATGACGTTTTTTTGAGTTGTAACAGAAACGAAAATGAATGCTGAAAATGTAGTTCGAAATAATACTTCTCCAAATGTTAGAATAGCGTCATGGAATAAGTCTTGAGTCCAAGATAATTGGAAATTTTTTGGACTTCAATTTCCGAAATGGGAAATATTTCTCTTAGTAGATTATAATATAATTGGAAAAAATCTGAAATATATAATCTCCCTGTTTTTTCCAAATGCATATATCGAGATAGCTTCTGCACATATTGCGCACTATGCACTTAGAAATGTGGTTGAAGGCGAACACTTACCCAGTTATCCATTTTACAAAATACGACCCTTGCATGATACATTCTATGCAAGTATGAGTGAAGTGTGCTACGCGGAAAGGGCTGTGAGTCTAGACGAATCCGTGGTTCTATGTAGTTGACGTTATCCACGGTTACTATTAAAACAATTCATTCCTAACAAACATCACAAATACAAAATAAAATTATACGTGATCACTAATCAATGCGGTTTGGTTTTGGATTGCTTGATACATTTTGGCACCGAGAGTAAAGAAGTGGAGGGAGCAGGGAACGCTGAGAAAGTGACTCACAAATTCTTGGCAAATTTTAAAAATAAGGGGTACACTGTGTACATGGATAACTTTTACGACAGCGTGAACCTTTCCCAATGTCTGCAAAAACATACTGTACAGATAGAGCATACTGTAGAGTCATTCTGCTAATGAAGAAATAAATAACCCTGATATTTTATTGAAAAATTAGAGAAGGGTGAATGTGTGGCTCGCTACAATATAATGGGGGGGGGGTGCGTTTTGAAATGGAGGGATAAAAGAGATGTGAAGATGATTTCGTCCGAGTATGGACACGATTTTGCGAGCAGGCAGGGAAGGGTTTCAACTAAGCCCAGTATGGTGGACGCCTACAATAAACATATTGGAGGCAAAGACAAGACCGATCAGTTGTTGTCATATTGTCTTTGCATAACAAAAAACTCTCCATTGGTACCTTAAGTTGAGAATATACTTTATTCAGATAATAATTATTCATTCTTTCATTCTATACCAAAGATTTAGTGGGAAACGTAAAAAATTGTTAGAATACCGTGATGAACTAATAAAATCATTGCCAAATGTCTATCCTGAGGCAATACCTTCAATGAGTTCCCCTGAACATATTCACTCGCCACATAATTTGGAAATGAAAAGAAAGGGAAGAAAAAAGTGCAGTGAAAAATGTGCCAAAAATAGAGTGAGTGTATAGAGTGAGATCCTGATTGCCCGTAAAAAAAACGACTTTATGCTTTGGGATATTTTCGTAAGTCTAAAATATATCACTGACTTGGTGATGGTTTTCCGGGTTTACACCGCGTTACACAGGGTTTACACCCCGGAAAACCATCACCAATCAAGTAACCACGAAAGCCTCCGAAATAATATCACTGACTTAAATAGCACTCTTCATTCTAGTGTTTTTTTCAGTTTGATTCTTGAAAGTTATCCCAAAACATTGAGTAAATTATGAGTTTGTAATTATTTTACGAGAAAAATATTATTTCATTAAAAATAAAAAAATATTTCATTAAAAATAAAATTTTATCATTTTCGAATGCTCCAAATTTTTAAATATATCTATTTGTTTGCAAAATAAGTCGAAATACATGAACGTTAGAAAAGAATTAAGGGAGATAAAATTTTGTCGTGGAGCGGGTTGCATAACTCATGTGACACGGGTTGCATAGCTTTGCCAATGCTGTGAGCGGAGGACACACCCGTGCGTCCTTCATATTATTTGTTTAAAACAATCATAGGATCATTATTATCATTTTTTACGGTATCCATAGAGACATATCTACTTAGTTATGCACAAAAACCACTGCCGCTCACGGTGATATTTTTCATCAAAATGGCCAGCAGTGAAAGTGTTAAGCAACTTGATCTTTCATTAATACCTCTTAATTTCTAATTTAAAAAAAGATCTTTAATTAAGTGCGGGATAGGTACTCTCATTCATAGCACTCCACCGGAGTTCATATAAAGCCTTTACAATTCCTACGAGAGACGTTAATTTATCTCACAACTACGTCCCTTTATAGTTCTATTAACACGTTCAACGCTGACTGACGACGATCGTCGTCCGCCGGGTGCTATCCAGTGACGCCGGACGACGATCGTCGTCCAAGTCCGCTCTCCCTTTCCAAGGCCATATACGAGAGACGCCGACCCATAGCGCTTCCATTTTGCTTGTCAGTCGTTCATTAGCCCTCAGAGCGAGTGCATCGCCAGTAGCCGGAGCGACTCATCTCCAGGAAGGTTCCTACAGCTGTTTCTTTTCGGTGGTAAGTTACACTTTTTTTTTTGTTAATTATCACTCTCTTTTTGTGGTTTTAATGTTTACCGACCCCTTTTTAACGTAAAACAACTTTCGTACGTGGTAAAAATCATGAGTTGAAAGTTTTGCATTGTTTTATTTGAGATTTCCTCCCCCCCCCCCTTTCACCTCTGCATTCTCCTCGTACCCATATTACGATTTCATCGGTGTTTTTTTATTTTTTTTATAATTTTTTTTTGGAGATATATCGCTTGTGATAAAATTTTGAAATTGCGTTTACAAAATAACTTCGTGAATTTAAAGTTGTTTCCTTTAATTGTATTTTAAAGCAGAGAAGTAAAGTCGTTCAGTAAAATTGTTACATTATGTGAAAAAAAATTCCGTTTTGGACAGATACTCATTATTCTAGTTTAGATTGAGGCTAAGCATTACAATGCATTCCGGACCATGTGATTACATTGCTGCATTTAATTTTACCAGGAATATGCTATTAGCAAATATTTTACGTTTTTTTACTAGTTTGTCTTCAATAGGTGATAATTTGCAGTATTTTACTCCAGTCACTTGTAACTTGAATATTTCCTTTATGACATTCGATAAATATTTATCATCATTTGCGCTTGTTGTTATTGTAATTTTAATAAAAGTACTATTATTGATTTGCTTCAATTTTGCCTGCTGATATTGTTTCTTTTTCTCCTGTATATAGCAAACAAGTGGAAGCGAAATTTTACAAAAATTTCCTGATAACTTCCGATCCAAGTTCTTAGGCAGTAAGGTACGTGATATCATAAACATTACTCAATTATTTCATTGCTATGCGATGTTTTTTCTTGTTATACATTCATATAAACATGTACTTGTAAACATTCTTGTTTTCAGAAAGGAAACGCGGAGGTAACAAGGGGGAATGGACCGCAAAGGGAAGGGACTACCGGGGAAAGGGGTCCCGAAGAAAGGGAAGCGGGGTGTCAAAAGCCAGTCTATTGAGAAAACCACCCAACTCCCCTCATAACCTCCCCTTCCAACCTCCAGCAGTACCCCAGCCCTTCGAGTTCTGGTGAAAGCCACCAGCCCCCTGACACCCCTTCTCGTCCCCCAAGTCCGCAGCCATCGGCCTCGCGGTCATTTCCACCCCCAAAAAGGAAGAGGAGGGAGGAAGAAAGAAGATTCGGGAGGGTTCTTTCTGCAGAGGAGATGGCGGAACTTCTTTCTATGGACGAAGAAAGCGAAGATTCCTCCTTCGGGGAAACGCAGTGGGGATCCTCGGAGGATGAAGAAGAAGGCAGAGTGGGTGATCCCTCAAGATATGCTTCTCCTTCCCCTCCTGGCCCTCTATGCTCTCAGTCCTCTCCCCTTATGACGAGAACTGCGACAAAGACTTACACTTGGACGGAAAAAAGACCAACCCACCCACAATTCCCCTTCACTGACACCCCTGGCCTCAAGACGCAAGACTCAGGAGACGATCCCCGTAAATATTTTGACCTCCTCATGACAGATGACATGGTGGACTTGATAGTGACGGAGACAAATAGACAAGCAGACGTTTTAATTTCTGCTAATGTATTTCCCCGAGCAAGAATAACGAAGTGGAAGCCGCTCACATCGGTGGAATTTTTAACGTTTTTGGGGTTCTCTACCACATGAGCACATGCCCATTAGGCCGGCCCTTATTTTTCAGAATTTCGAAAAGTTATGTTTTCCTGGTCTCATAATGATCCAAATGAGGTTTATATTCACGTGTTGAAATTTGGTTACTTTAAAATAATGGCAACCCGTGCCCCAAGGGCCCTAAGTACTAAGGACCCTCAATTGAGTTTTTTCGGATAAAAAAAATGCTATTCCTAAGTAAAACGTAAAAGTAAAGTCCTTTAGGGCCAATTTTCTGTTGGTTTTGACCTATCTCTAAGCGTTTAGGAGATATCGTCCGTCGTAAAGCAATCCCCCCCAGGGCGCCACCCCGCACAGCGGCACCGCTGAGGTACGGCCCGCACCACTTACTACAGACTTCCCCTCCACCCCCTCCCCTCCCTCGGCAAAGACTTTGCTCCTGACGACAAGATTTACGTGCTAGTGGTACAGTATTGAATAGTTTTGTTCATCTTCTGTCATGATTAATGTTGTTAAGGCCCATAATGTCAATTTTAACTCTTCAACGCCGTATTATGTACGAGTACTGGGTACATACCCCTTAAACCTTGATTTTTTTCCGCCAAACGGCCGCGAACCATTCCAGCAGGCTTTGCTCCATAGTGCTTTTTATGTACAAAATATTATAAGCATGTGATACAATTGTGTCTATGAATTATAAAGGAATGAAGGGAATGGGCAGGGCTTTCAGGGCCCGCACCACTTACTACAGACTTCCCCTCCACCCCTTCCCCTCCCTCGGCAAAGACTTTGCTCACACTGGCAAGATCTAGCCTCTGAAGAAATGTGCTTACCTTAGAAAGAATTTAATTGCCATAATAATACTTGCAATCCAAGAGATGAATTTATTTACACTCTGTCCATGAATTTCGTTACATTAACCAAAATAAAATACATATTCATTGTATTTCTAATTTTTCACTGACATCCCATATTTGGCAATTAAAGTGCCTTTCCGCGCGTAAGGGTTGTACTACGATGAAAAATCACACTCAGTATTAAATTTGGAAAGCCCTCTTTCTTCAAAGTGACTGCCTAAAAATCTTAAATTAGTTTCACCCCTCTCGCTGCACTATTATTTCCCACTTGAATTCCCGAATAATTTGCAAATTGTTCTTGGATGTTCATCCCATCCTCGTATGAGCGCATCAAATAATGGAGTGCATATTAATTTCCACTAATAACTTCATTTTGTTCTCCTCTTTATTTACGTAAGAACGTTATTTCTTCAGCCCAAGCACATTTATCCGAGAGATTAACTGCACTTTCCTCCTCGTGCATCAAAAATTCAATGGTACTGCTCCTTGCATTTTCAAACAAATCATCAAGCTTGTTACCAAATAATCTCTTATCTTCATCTCCACTGTAGTTCGTGCTCTTTTTATGTCGTTGCACGTTCATCCATTCTTTGCGTTATTTTTCTAACTTTTCAATCACCTTATTTTCCATAATAACAGGAATTCTAGTTTTGCACTATGGATGAGACGCATTTCTCACGGTTTTTCTCGCACTAATTGTAAGTCTTATAAATTTCGAACCAATTAGGTGATAGAGAAAACACACTGTACTTCTCTCACTGTAGGTAAATTTGAGCCGAGTATTTCTTCACTTTCTTTTCTAAACAGTTCAATGCCTGGATTTAGTCTTGATTGATACCTTTCCTTTTTGGTATATTCTTAAAATGAACTTCACGTTCATGATAAAGTATTTTTTCCCCACTTTTCCCCTACATCCTAAAAAACTTAGCATTTCCTATCCTTTGCACACTATAGACAAGAAGTATCTCTATCTCTCCACAGTGATCTACATCCGTGAACTGACTGCCTCGTTTCTTCTTCCTTGAATATTTCTATATACTGGAAGCCCTGCCCATTCCCTACATTCCTTTATAATTCATAGACACAATTGTATCACATGCTTATAATATTTTGTACATAAAAAGCACTATGGAACAAAGCCTGCTGGAATGGTTCGCGGCCGTTTGGCGGAAAAAAATCAAGGTTTAAGGGGTATGTACCCAGTACTCGTACATAATACGGCGTTGAAGAGTTAAAATTGACATTATGGGCCTTAACAACATTAATCATGACAGAAGATGAACAAAACTATTCAATACTGTACCACTAGCACGTAAATCTTGTCGTCAGGAGCAAAGTCTTTGCCGAGGGAGGGGAGGGGGTGGAGGGGAAGTCTGTAGTAAGTGGTGCGGGCCGTACCTCAGCGGTGCCGCTGTGCGGGGTGGCGCCCTGGGGGGGATTGCTTTACGACGGACGATATCTCCTAAACGCTTAGAGATAGGTCAAAACCAACAGAAAATTGGCCCTAAAGGGCTTTACTTTTACGTTTTACTTAGGAATAGCATTTTTTTTATCCGAAAAAACTCAATTGAGGGTCCTTAGTACTTAGGGCCCTTGGGGCACGGGTTGCCATTATTTTAAAGTAACCAAATTTTAACACGTGAATATAAACCTCATTTGGATCATTATGAGACCAGGAAAACATAACTTTTCGAAATTCTGAAAAATAAGGGCCGGCCTAATGCCCATTGAGTAGAATATCCGACTATTGGAGTGTAGACCCCCTTTTCAATTATCCTTGCTTTAGGAAATGCATTGGTAGGGACAGGTTCACCGCGATCATGCAAGCTCTGCATTTTGCGAGTAATCCTGGTCGTGATGAGCCGCAATCGTCTGATCGACTCTACAAAATCAGTCCGTCATATTCCGAACCTATTCCTCGTTCCTCTCCCAGCCTAACCTCCAGGGTCCTTGGATTGTCTAAGCACTTTCCGGAGACACATGACATCGACCAAAAACGAAAACGTGTCCCTCAACGACGCTGCACGTTCTATTAGTCTAGAGGGTTCAGGAAGGAGACGGCATATTTTTGCCCCGCCTGTGAGGGATGCCCACCCCTGTGCTTGAAGCCATGCTTTGAAGCATTTCATAGAAATGTTCAATGTTAGTCCTCTCCATGATTTAATGTATTAAATATTATGTATTCCATTATTAAATGTTATGTAAAATTTAAGTATTAAATGATAATAATTTCAAAATATTTTTTATTTTTCCTGGTTTTCGGTCCCCCCACCATGTACCTGGTGAAAACCGTTGTTTCCTTTCGGGAGTGCAGAGGAAGAGCGAAAGATGTAAAATTCTATTGTTTCCTAACTTTGGTATTCCCTCCTGGAACGTGTAAGAAGCATTAGCGCAAGTTCCTAGAAGATAGGGATCAGCACCCGGGTCGGGTTCGGGTGATTAGCACTTCGGAAGTTGTCGTCTAAACCCAATTTTTGTATCCACTTGGAATGTCGTCTCCTTCTCTGTATTATTCCTCCTTTGTTTGTTTCAACGCAAAAATATATTTCCCGGAAATTGCGCCGAAAAAATAAAAACGAGTCTGAAAAATTATGCTTCGAAATATTTTATACATTTTAGTTTCAATGAATGAAAAATCATTTTTTATACATAGATAAATGGTTAGAGCAGGTCCTTTTTTTCATTTAAAACAATATAATTTTGAAATTTGAGAGAATTTACTTTGAGACTCATGACAACTGAACATAATATAACTCATTATTTTCAGAAATAATAATTACGTATAGTTTTCAACAGAAATACCATTGTTAATGCTAAGATAAGTTTTTAAAGAATGGATTTGAACAATATTACAATAACACCGTCAATGGGTAGAAAAACGGCATTGAATTCGATAAAAGGAATTTGTGATCAAATGAACACTAGCCGTCCTTATAGGAGGGGTGAAACTCTCGTCCTCTTAGTGTTAATTTAAATATATGAAATTTACATCTTTATTTGTTTTAAATTCCCACCTCGTCTTTGATTTGAAAGATATATTCCTCGTCGGATCCTTCAAATAGAAATTCAAAAAGTTGAAATAGAAAAGGTCATGCCACATAATTCTCTATCAACGACTAAGAAATTCGAATATTACACAGCCATCAACGTTCTTGCTAATTAATATTTACGGCACGGATCAATTTATATTCAATTGACATGTCAGATTAGAGACAGAACATGGCATACAGTAAAAAGAAAAAGTCATCGGAAAAATGGGCTCGGTTATGCAACCACGCATTACACGACTGCTGTGCTATCCGGTGACGTCGGACGACGATCGTCGTCAAATTTGAAATTGCGATTTTTCATAAAAAAAAAAAATTTTTCGTAACTTCCAATGAACAATCTATTCAAAATGAGACCAAAACCATCTAAAACCAAAGAATTAAAATTCAGTCACCGGCAAAACTTAAAAAAATTACCGCCGCGTTGAAAGTGTTAAGGAATGATAACTTACCATGCTCATGGGAAAGAATCAGTAGCACTAAAACAGTAGTACTTATGATATGGCAACGGTCATGAAGAAGCATAAAAATCAGGAAATTGCTACACGATGAAAACCATAATTCATATTCAACACGTTATAACAAGAAAGTACCAATGATGCATGTGATGTTTGGCTCCAAAATATTATGAATCAATGCACAATATGTAAACGTATTTATCTCATGCTATCCACACATAAGTACAATGCATTTAGAGAACTAGGTATTCCATAAATTATCAAGTTCAAAGAGAACCACCACCTACTACAGTTCAAAACAAGCACACTCATTTATCTCTACAGCTGTAAGTTGTTTCCATGCTGGCGAGCTATAGTCTAGGTATAAAAAACAACCCTCAATAAAGTTACCATTTTCTCGATATTACTACAGAGATTTTCCTCCTTTCCAACATTGCTACATCAATCACCTACAGCAGAAAACACAGCCATATAACATGCATCGGACAGATGAACACAACCCATGATAATCACGAAATCAACACGAACCTTGACACAACCCTAAATCAGTCAGTGGGAGTTCATGAGTTTTGCCCAACTCCACAAATTTAGGGGCAGTAAAATCCGCTACATAAATATTGTTCTAATGTGACTGAGATTCGTGTTGGCGAATATTTAATAATGATTCTTCACAGAAAATAACACAGGTGATAGCTAATGAAACAACCTCATGAAACTTCGGTTTTTGGAATTATGATATTATTAAATTATACAACCATACATGTATCATTATACCTATTTTGCCTTCTTAAATATATGAAATAAGACCGTGATCACCATCATACGTACGTCAGCTACTGAACTGTAAGGTTCTAAATACGTCAGCTGCTATCCTTGTAAATAGAGTATAAACAAGACTCGAAATAATTGTCGAGGCCTACGTCGCCTCGATATTTATTCTGCCTAGGGTGGCCTCAAAACAGCGACAATAAGCTTTGTGGAATTGCAACTTACGGAAACGTAGAGGCTTGAACGTCGCCCCCTCGACATTGTCGAGGATACGACAAAATCGAGGCCTTCATGAATAAGGCTCGGGGCAGGGATTATAGATTTAGTAACAACTTAAATTTCTTAATGACGTTTCTTTAACTATAGATTGGATTGGCTCCTACACTGGGACAAACGATTTGCTTCGTAAAAGCCAGACCTTTGTGATAAGGCTGTTAGCAAGAGTGCTGAATATTCACTTACCTCCCCTCTCCTCCCCACCCCGAGTTGGGCGTGATTGTCACCTCACAGCAAGCGTCCTCCTGAGTATTGTACACGTACAGCTTCAACGCACGCCCCTCGTGGGCCTCAATCAGCGAGAACAAGTCCTCTGCAACAAAGACAAACACATGTAACACAATCAGCAACAGACGCAACCACTTTCCTAAGTATCTTGAGAAATAAGGCCATTTTATGATATTTATACTGAGTCAATCTGTTACAACACATGTTTAATCCAGTGATTTATTCCAATTCTAAAGGCCGTTTTACAAGGAGCACGTAATTGTGCAATCTTACGTACACACCGAGGCATAATCAATATTTCGTCGTGTATAGAGGAGTATTGCTAGAATAAATGTGAGGATGCGTGGATGCGAGACGGCAAAATAACCTCTGTTCTAATCCCGAGCATGCATTCTTGCAATTTCAACAAACATTTTCAGTGCTAACCTGCAAAAATGAAGTGCCCCATGTGATATGACCTTTAAGAGAAAATGCCATCTCTTAACTTGAATATCTCACTTTCAGAAAGCTTTTTGAACAGGCATCTACGATTTTTGTGCTCAGAGAGGTCAAAATAAGGGCTGTTGACTGATTGCAAAACAAAATACCTCTCGACATAAAACAGAGGGGCTTGAGCGACCAGCCCAAACCGCCCCTGGTGATTACCACTGACTAGGTCAGCAGTAATCACCACGTCAGCCGATATGCAACGAACAAATGCTGACTAGGTCAGCTGATCAGCAATTGCCTTGGGCCCAGAGCTTAGGGGCCCCCACAATGCGCTTGTCTATCGTGAAGCCTATGTGAAAGATGTAGTAAAAAATACAGTAAAACCTCACATTAACGAACTCCCGCTGAATGAAGAACTCCGTTCAACGAACAAATGCTATTGGTCCGGCCAATTGTCTATGTAAACACGGTACACCCATGTCTCGTATAGCGCAAGGGATGCGTTCCTTGGGATCTTTGCGCTATACAAATTTGCGTTATATGAGAGCGTTTTAACACTGGGAAGATAGGGATGCATTCCTGGTAGCATAGGTCTTGGGCATTGAATTTCCTCTAAAACATCTATATTCCCATAAAAAGCCTTAGAAAACATTACTTATATAAATGTTTATAGTTTAAACACCTTTAAAGATAGTATGCTTGCATTCAAAGACTTTTATTCACGTTAAAAAAAAATTCTTACGTGCTTTCGAAATTCCCTCTTGTCGTGTGGGTGGGCCAACATCTGCTATCTCAGGGGATCATAATGCATTGCCGACAGTTGACGATATTTCAAACCAGTGTAAAAACAACTATCGTGTCACCCAGGCCCTTTTGTTGCTCATTGAAATGACAGGAAAATGCTTCTTTGAATGCCATTTCATAGCCAGCGGAGTTAATGAATGATAAATCATTTTAATTTGAAGTCCTCCAAGTCATTAGCAGCTACGTGAAACAGTCTTTAAATGCCTCGAAACCTGACCCAGGTTTTCATTCCCTGAAAATGAATGAACGAGAATGCATTCTTTTCCAAAAGAATATCGTCTCATCAACACTAAAAACTAGTCGAGGGGAAAGGAGCCACTTTCAATCACAGCTTGGAGCTCATCAGAAAATGTTGTGGTGACTGCGCTATCAACACTTGCAGATTCACCTGATATCGCCGCACTGAAAATACCTGCTTACCGTTTAAATTCTGGAACCAACCGGAGCTTTCACTGAATGTCTCGGAGCGATTACCACCCTCGTCTTTTTGTACTGATTCACTATGAACTTTCCGTATGTGTAGACCGCTTGGTTGAAGCTGGTGCGGCTGAGGTCACTGATGTTTTAACTTCGTCTTTATTAAGAATAAGGCATCGTGCGTTTAAACTTCCAAGCAATATCGCTTTGACGCTCTCCATTTTCAAAGCAATTGACTTCTTCTAGGTTTAAGGTGTTTCTTGATAAATTCTTGATTTTTCTACACGCATTCCTATTTTTTGCCATATTCTTTTGGTTTTTACTCTGTATGGCTCTATCTAAATCACTTTCTACCTTTGAACTGTATTCCTGAGACGCAGAAGGCCTACGACTGCGGGGAGGGAGCGAAGCCATTGTGTTTGAGGCTCTATAGCGGACCCTTTTATGTGTTGATGCTATTGATTCATATGCAACTCGGCCACCGCTCCATTTCTCCCCCGTGAATACTGATGACCTTGAAGGCTATAGCGTAGACCCTCCACCTGGAAGTCAATCGCCCGATATCCTATGACGGCAAAAATACATCTCAAACTGTATTGCTTAAAAAGAAACTCATTTCCACCAGCCTCACGCTTGATTAACCCTTTCACTGCTGTGGACGTACCTAGTACGTCCGCACGGTAGACTGCGGTGGACGTACTTTTTCTTCCTCCCTGCCATGCGTTCAGCACTTACGCCGAAGCACTTCGAAGGGACCCACTAATCCAGGACCCTTTCCTCGACGAACTCACCCACGCAGGACCGTCTCATCGGCCCTACCAGCGGGGGCCCTACCTCCGGAAAAGTGATCGCTCTGACTGAAATGTTTAAATCAATCAATAAATCCGATCATCAAAAAATGATTGTTTTCATCGCACTCCTGCCAATCAAGCAATCAAGTACGTCTTTGAACCGTGTTTCTGCGATGAAAAATAACGATTTTGTTAACTTTGTTATAATGATCGTTTTCCGGTGGTCCGCAGCCACGTTTTGTTGCAAGGTTAGCAAAATCGTTATTTTTTATCGCAGAGACACGGTTCAAAGACGTACTTGATTGCTTGATTGGCAGGAGAGCGATGAGAACAATCATATTGTGATGATCGGATTGATTGGTTGATTTTCAAAATGCAATCAGAGCGGTCACTTTTCGGGGGGTAGGGCCCCCGCTGGTAGGGCCGATGAGACGGTCCTGCGAGGGTGAGTTCGTCGAGGAAAGGGTCGCGGATTAGTGACCCTTCGGAGGGTGTACCACACCCATCCTGGAAGTACCTGCTCCATGGGCCCAGGAAACGCATTTTAACATTTTCGCCGCATGTGAGGAGAAGGTTTCCGGAGATTGAACAGCAGCGAAAGGGTTAATGATCTAAATTATTTATTACCATTCTGTTAAGGAGACGAGATAAATTACTTCGGTAGGCCGGCTATCTGGACCCAATGACGAGTAATACTTTTGGCCATTGCACAGCAATGGATTTCGATTAATATATAAACAAAAAAGAAGATTTGAGGCGAGCAATAATGTTAATATGCGTAAAAGATTGCAATTTTGTGTGCACTTAGCGCAAGTTCACATTTTATCATGAGAGCGTTTAAGATTTTGATTAGGCTACACTGCATTGCAATGTTTCCCTGAAGAACGAATTTGCGCTATATCAAAATTGCGCTATACGAGACATGGGTGTAGTGAAAAACCCCAATGAATGAACTCCTCTTCTACGAAACCAATTTTTGAAAACCGATTAACCCGGCGGTAGTCGCGCCCATTTTCCGAACATAAATGGTCGCGTGGGGTGTCTTTGACACCCCAAAAGATTTTCTTCAATTTCTGTCGAACAGTATATATTATTTAAAAATTTCACATCGCTACGCATCCTTTGTTTATTTAGAAAGGGATACACTATATATTTCAAACCATAAATTCAACTTTTATTTTTTTAAGAAAATGTTTTTGAATACCCTATTTTCCAGTAGGCAGTCCCAGTTCCTCCGGAAAAAAATTGCCATTTTTTTGTTTCAGCCAAAGAGCACAGTTGAAATATTGAGTTATAAATACGTGGCATATACTTTTATAAACATCTATCACTGTATCTCATCATATTTTCAGCTTTGACCTCTATTTGCCTTACGTAAATACTAATAAATGTACTAAATTAATCTACTTATCGATATTGCATCGATTTCCCAAAATGTATTCTTGAGGAAAAATTTACGATGATATTACGGTCACTTATAACTATTGAAATGCTCCTTTTACAAATTATGTATATACAGCATTGGAAAGGTAAACTAACAAATATGTAGTCCTCAACAGAAGTTCACTTTCATGCTATTGAAAAGTTTTATTGAATCTAAAGAATATAGAAAATAAATCATGTAAACTATTTATTTGCTTCTAATCACTTTTCAAAATTTTCAGGAAATGTGTACCACGCATTAGTTTCTAACAAAGTTCACAGTATATTTTTGTTTGTATATCAGTTGGAAAAAAAAACACATCTTCCAACTTTTTTCTTTATTTCTCCTCATCCTTTTCTCAGGCTCATTTTACGCATACTTCCCTATTTTTTCGAGTCTCTAGAGATCGTGTTCAATATCGATCTAATTTTACTGTATGGAAAAGTTAACGATCGAGTTATCTCACGAAGAAAACTTTTTTGCAATTCCTTTTGTCATCAACGGGCTGTTCGAAATGGTCCGGCAGGTGCTACCCCTCTGGGGGACGCCGAGGAACTCGGACGGTAGAGCCAGTAAGGAGGGTGACGCGCAGTCAGTCGCGCGGAATGTGTGTAGAGAGACGGTGCGAGTTTTGTTAAGGGAGTACCACTCGAGTGCTGTAATAATCCTTGCTACCTCTGTTAATAAACCTCTACCTCACAGTTCAGAAGTGGGATTGACCAGCGAGCTGCGGTGGAGTTGTTCGTGCACATCCAGCCATCAATAGATAGAACATCAAAAACCCCAGTGCGGACTGAGTAAGGTGAGAGAGTGTGGTTCTAGTTGTAGCAATGACCAGTCCGACGAATGCGTCGTGGGATGGCGAGTGTCGCGTAGGTAGCTTCAACGGGGTCCATTCTGCGGAAGGAAGGGACGCGACTGAATTGGCGGGAACATGTCGAGAGCAGGAGAGCGAGGCTGGCGTGGCCAGGGAGCGTAGTGAGATGCACCGAGAGGCTACCGCCAAGTGGGTTCTGCCTGCGTCGACGCCGTTTGCCGCGAGAGACAAGGCTAAGGAGGATATACAGGCAAGAGGACCCGGTGAGCAACCGCGCGAGGCTACTGTCGTGTGGCCTACTAAGGGCAGAGAACCGTCGTTGGGAAATTGGCGGTATCCTGTCGGAGAGAGTAGCGTCCTTAGAAGCGCAGCGGAGAGGGAACAAGCGCTCTTGCAACACGAGAGAGAATTGCTAGAGAGAGAAAGGAAACTTCTAGAACGTGAACGAGAGCTTTTAAATGGGCAATCGTTAGTTCTTGAGAAAAGTATGGTGGGTTATCGAGAAATAGCAGAGCAATTATTGCCGGAGTTTGAACCTTCGCTAACCCTGGGGTTCACGGCGGTACAGTGGGTCAGGCGAGTAGAGAGCATTGCATCAGCCTACGGATGGGACGAGTCGATGTTGTTAGCCCAATCCGTTAGTAAGTTACGCGGAGCGGCGAAACTATGGCTGAATAGCGTAGCCGAGGAAGTACACTCTTGGGAGGTGTTCAAAAAAGGACTATTATATTGTTTCCCATCAGTGGAGGACGAAGCCGACGTGCACTTGAGTCTTACAAAGAGAAGAATGCAGCGTGGCGAGACGCATGAGTCATATGTTTACGCGATGAAGACTATCGCTAGGCGTGGTGAAGTAAATGAAGCCTCCCTTATCAAGTACATTCTAAATGGCATGTGGGATAAGGAACTAGTGAAGCTGCTGACTATGCGTGACTTTGAAGATGTAGAAGGACTATTACGCAAGATAAGACGATACGAGAGTGTCACTGATAGGGCCAAATTGGGAGATAGGGCAAACTTTCACAATCGACCTCCTGTGACCATTGACAAGAGGGCTGAGGTCAAGGAAGTGAGGGGCGAAAGGACGCCTACCCAGGGCGTTTGTTTCAATTGTGGAAAAGAGGGGCACCTCGCTAGGGAGTGCCGAGAAGCTGCCCGTGAGAGAATTTGTTACCGGTGCAAGCAGACGGGACATATGCAGAAAGATTGTTTGCAGGCAACACCGAGAACGACCCAGAATGAGAAAAAGTGGAACGTTAGGAAAATCACTAGACCCAATTGCATCATAAAGGACGAGTACCACAAGTGGATAGAGATAAACGACGACAGGGTGGTTGGCTTCGTTGATTTAGGAAGCGATGTTGTCACCCTGAGAAGAGACGTTGCACAAGAACTAGGAGTCGAATATGAGGCGAGCCAGAAGCGTTTAGTTGGGTTTGGATCAGGGGGTTGTGAAGCTATTGGCACGAAACGAATGATCTTGAAAGTAGACGATGTGAATGTGGAAGTAGAGGTTTTAATTGTCCCAGAAAATTCTCAGGAGGATGCTATCATTGTAGGGCGGAGTGCCTTAGACCAACCAGGAATTCGGGTCGAAAAGGAGTTTGGGAGACTCACCATTTCCAGAGAAAACGCCGACCTTAGTGAAAGAAAGAATTCTCAAGTGCGGAAGGTGGAAGAGGAGTCACGGATCCAGAAAGACGAGATACACATGAACGAGAACCTGACGACGCAAGACGAAGGGGCACTATGCGACCTCGTAAATAAATTCAGGGGATGTTTTGCTAAAAACTTAAGCGAGTTAGGCAAGGCGAACTTCACCAGCATCAGCATTGACTTGAATGACGACAAACCCGTGACGTCACGTCCGTATCGTCTGCCTTACGCAAAAAGAGAGAGCATGCAAAAAGCGGTGGAGGAGCTGATGAGGATTGGAATAGTCCAAGCTTCTACATCAGAATATGCTAGCCCGGCTCTGTTGGTGAAAAAGGCAAATGGAGAGGACAGATTATGCATCGACTACAGAGGGCTGAACCAGAAGACCCGGAAGGAGAAGTTTCCCATGCCGGCGATTGATGAGCAGTTGGATAGCCTCGCGGGAAACCGTTATTTTTCCACTTTAGACTTCGCGTCGGGTTACCATCAGATACCAGTGGCGCCTCAGTCAAGGCATCTTACAGCGTTTGTGACGCCGGGAGGGTTGTTTGAGTTCAACAGTATGCCCTTTGGTCTGGTAAACGCACTAGCCGTGTTTAATCGGGCGATGAGACAAGTTATCAGGAACACAAAACCAGGGGATGTGTTGATATATATGGAAGATGAACCTGAATTGAGCAAAGAAGTGATAGAGGAGGTTAGGAAGGAAGCTTTAGGCAGGATGGTAACATGTCAGGAGAGGCAGAAGAAAAGGTTTGACGAAGCTCACAAGGAGCCAAGAAAATACGTGCGGGGAGAGTTAGTGTTAGTCGAGCGAGAAGCCCAGGCGACGGGAACGTCTCGAAAGCTAGCACCCAAATTTAAGGGACCATACAGGGTGGAGAAGGTATTCCCCAGGGATAGATATTTGCTGACAGACATCCCAGGAGCAGCCAGAACCCAGAGGAGGTTTCATTCGGTCTTTTGTGCAGATCGAATGAAACCATGGTGCCAACCCCCACCAGACTACGACCCCGATGCTGTAGAAGAAGATGACAACCCACCCCCATGCAGCCCCGGAGACCAGGGAGCCCACGAGCAGATTCAAGAGGACCCCGATGCTGTAGAAGAAGATGACAACCCACCCCCATGCAGCCCCGGAGACCAGGGAGCCCACGAGCAGATTCAAGAGGACCCCGATGCTGTAGAAGAAGATGACAACCCACCCCCATGCAGCCCCGGAGACCAGGGAGCCCACGAGCAGATCCAAGAGGACCCCGATGCTGTAGAAGAAGATGACAACCCACCCCCATGCAGCCTCGGAGACCAGGGAGCCAACGAGCCGATTCAAGAGGAATCCGATGCTGTAGAAGAAGAGGTCAGCCAACCGCAAGAGCGGGCCGAGGACGGCCCTGAAATCAGGAAAGGCCGACTGTCATCAACGGGCTGTTCGAAATGGTCCGGCAGGTGCTGCCCCTCTGGGGGACGCCGAGGAACTCGGACGGTAGAGCCAGTAAGGAGGGTGACGCGCAGTCAGTCGCGCGGAATGTGTGTAGAGAGACGGTGCGAGTTTTGTTAAGGGAGTACCACTCGAGTGCTGTAATAATCCTTGCTACCTCTGTTAATAAACCACTACCTCACACTTTTATGAATTGGAATACCTAGGTATAACAAATGCACTGATATCAGCAGTGTTTGGCAAATGAAAGAAAATGGCCATGGACCCTCTCCCGATGTTCTTGTTCGTATGATAGGTGCTGCCTATTTTGTCTAATGTGGCTAGACCTCCTTCAGTGCAGTTATAAAAGGTCAATATTTCCGGTATTCTTTTACTATCTGTTCGTCTTGGATTCATTGATAGAAATAGCTGAGAATTGTTGGCGAAAGAATTACATTCTTTGACCATTTTACGACGCAGGAAACTAGTGCTTTTTTCTTCCTAAACCTAAATAAGCTGCTATTTTCTTCTTTCTCTTACATATACGACATTCAACTGCTAAATCTCTTTTATTTTTTGCGCACTGTTCACGCAACCATCAAATTATTGCTTGGAATTTCATCTGCTTGCGGAATATTATTGAACCAGTAGTTCAAATTATATTCCTCCCGTTTCTGTTTACAAAAGAAAACATTCGCTTTAACTCCTCTTTTGGACTGTTATCTACAAAAACTGGACACTCTGGTTGCCATCCTGAGTAGGTACATCTTCAAATACAATCAAATTTGCCAATGCAAAAATGTTGATGCTACTTTTTGCGGAGTTGGAAGGTAAATATTGCCTATATGAACATCTTCTTTGAGAAGGAATCAATTGCTCATCAGCTTTTTCTCATGGCCCATTTCTAAAATGTTGCCGTGATTTGCGAGCAAATATCTCAAATACATCTCCACTTGGTGCTAATTTACCGCTTTTCATTTCTCTACTCTAGCAGTCACGTTTCCGAAACGAAAAGATAAAGGGGAAAAGAGAAATATGTTATGGCTCATGGAGGAATAACATATTTCCACTCCTAATCCATCGTGGTTCCAAAACAATAAATCATTCAGTTACTCAGCTTTATTTACCCTGATTAGCAGTAAAATTCTATTCAGGAATTTTTAGTTTTTCCTGTCTGTTTCACTGTCTCTTTTACGAGAATAATTTTCAGTGACTTTCTCTACCTGAATATTAGTGCAATTTACAATTTTCTCTGCCATTCTATCAATGAACATCATACGAAAACAAACCATTCGTGTTTTGAATCAAATTTTTTTTTGCTAACATGTCCACACCTCTCAGTAACACTGCTACAATTTTATGTTCTTACGCTTGGTCTTGATCCCTGCGTATTGCACGTTGCAACTCCATACTTTACAACGTACATAAGCTCCCTTCCCTTTTACAAAAGTTCATCATCTCTGCACTGTTGTTCAGTGTAAGTGTCATGCGCAGCTATACGACACCCATCTTATTTTTCATCAGAATCAATCTTCCTCCCTCAAAGATTCATTCAAAAGACAAAGACTCTTTCTTTTACTCTAGAGGTAGCTGACATGTAGTATGAATTGAAAACGATGAATGTAAGTGTTATAGGGCCAACCTTCAATGGTAAATTCACAGAGACATGTAAATAATGATTTTTTTGAATAACTACAGCACTAACGTAATTGAACGAAGTCTTTAAAAAATCACTTCTAAAAAATCGCATTTTCTACAACAGTTGACGTCAGAAACAAATAATTCCTCCTCCTAATTTTCAATCGAAAGTCAAAATATATTAGCTTTTTCCTTTTTTCAGAAAGACTGCATGAATCCATAGTGTACTGAATGAACGTGCTGTAAGTATCACATGATCGATTTTTCGTGGCTCACTTCGAGAAAAATCACTGTAACATTATTAGAAATTACTTTCTATTTCTTTACATAAATTGAGGCAATAAATATACCAATACATAAATATTTATTTATGTAAACATAAAAAGACAACATTCATGGCCAGTTTCAGAAAAAGTAGCTATAATATCTGATGAGAATGGATGAAAAACATTCAAGGCGACTATAAATACTAAGCAGTAAACCGTAGCGAGAACGGTCGCGTGGGGTGTCTGGCGCACCCCACTCTGCAGAGCTTTGACAAAAGTAACTTTTCTTAAAAACTTGCATTGATTTTATAATAATCTTTTACATTTATCCTCAAAAAGCTTAAAAAATCAGCTAGACGAGGTTACAGATCATTGCAGTCACAATTGCAAGAAAAAATGGCGCTTATATAAGGCTGGGGTGTCCGGGACACCCCACGCGACCACTGCCGGGTTAAAAAGCACGCAAAGTGATTGAATAATACGCACTTAGGCTTCCTAATTGTGGTCTCTGGCCCGCAATTTGCATTGCAGCTGAAGAAATCAGCACTGTTTCGAAGTGTGCGAAGGTAGAATGAAGATAACTCAAGCAGACTTGCTTCAATTTCCATGCCCCCAGGATGATGCAACGTGCGTATCATACCCGGGGAACAAACTCCCGATCAACGAAATGGCAAAATTTCGGTCCCTTGACTTTCGTTAAAGAGAGGTTTCACTGTACTCAGATTACTAGAACCAAATTTATTTTGCAATCATAACATTCTACGCACTCATTTCTTGTTTTATTTATAACATACTCAGGGTATCAATATCATATAAAAATAAATTAAATAAAGTGTTAAGAAGATAGAAGAGACCCTGATGCTTTTCTGAAACGACTACTCACAACGGTTACGTATTTTTAGCGATGAGTCGGTTCCGCTACATGGCTCTCGGTACTGCCCCTTCTTGGTTCAAATTTCTACCGCATCAAATACAGTAAAACTTTGATTTTACGCAGTTGGAGGGACTGAAATATGGGCACTGTGTAAAATCAAAGTGTGTAAAATCAAGAGTTGGTATTGAGTTGGAGTATAGTTTCCAGGATAACACTTGCTCATTATTTTTAGAACGCTTAGTAATACACTTTAGTACAGTTCTGATTTAGGCCAGAAACAGAACCAGAAAGTCTCACACGTGAGGTTTCATAGTAAAGGAGCATGAAATCCTTTTCAATCGCGTCACATGTTTCCCCGATTCAATTACTCATTTGGAGGCAAGAAAATGAAGCCTAATAATCTTATTTACTCACAAGCAACACCACAGATGACATGTTACCTTAAGAGAAACAATGTTGCATTCCTGAACAATGTTTCCCATTGTTGAATTGCTAACATTTCTGGCACTAAGATTACTTCTGTTACCCAGGAGAAATTTTGGAATGGTGATACTAGATGCTCGCAGAGAAGCTAATTTTCGAAAATAATCTCACTAAAAGCAGTTTTCAGGAAATCCATTTAACCACATCCGGTGTTTAGATCACTTTTTTTTAAAAAGTGATCTAAACACCGGAAAAAAGCATTTTCCCATGAAATTTTAGCACCAGTAGATAGGATCTACCGGGTATAGCTTCTCTGTCGGCATTCTTCCGCAGATTCAGCGCCGGGACCTTCGACTCACAAGCTGTGTGACTCATCTTCACGTAATATTTTGCTTCCCCATATCTGAAAATAACACCGGACTCTTTTTGTAATTCGATTTAATGGTGCTAAGCCATTCCTCAGTTAAAGGGACTGCCTTAACACTCACGTCTTGAGTTTGACTTCTCTGGGTTACTTCAATGATTACATGACGATTGACGACGCGAGTTATTCTCCGAGGGATTAACTCCCGTTCCGTTAAAAATAAACGCTTGCCACCTGGCGGGGTGTAAGTTTCAACCATCTTTCATTTAAACCCACTGACAATGCGATACAAGTTGAGTCAGCTCTGATAAGCGCGCCGCGCAATTAACTTTCCCTCACCTCCATTCTCTAAGACTCGTCCCCGCAGATGTGGGGTTAGCCCGCGGAATGAGGGAACGCATGCTGCTTTTATCATCGTTTTGAATCACCATCGACTTACGTCCATACCAGAAGTACGACTTTTTTTTGGATCACCTTGGAAGCCAAAATTTTGGCACGGGAGGATTTTTAATGGATCATCTCACCGTTATATTTCGCCGGGGCGACGGAAAACATAGCATTGGCAAAATTCTAGAAAACTTTCCGTTAGGGCTAGATATTCCGTAGTTCATAATTCTGGATAAACGATCATCTACTGTAATTACAATCAATTGGTTATAAACAGCTCCCAACAATAAGTCGAATAATAAACGAAAGGTGATAATGTTAATATCTCCGGCGATCATCTGCCTTAATCAAAAGTAGTTACGCATACACGGCGATTGCCGTATGTTTTAGGTTTCGATATCCTTCAACGGCAAATTTGAACTAAGAGAGATATTTGCGTTCGTAAAGGAGACTGAAATATTACTGAGAAGACGCAGGAAGAAACAATAATTAGATTCGCGATGTTTTTAGTTTCTCGTTCAACAGCGCAACGTCATTTCAACCGTTCCTGTATTCATTTTTGCTACTCATTGAGACGAATGAATAACCTAACTTCATATTGCTCCAATCGGGATTTTCAAAAAAAGTCGAAAGAAAGCTGCGTAAAATCAAGAAAAGATGTAAAATCGAAGTTTCACCATTGCAATTCCCTATACTTTCCGGCCGGACTTGAGTGTCGCTGCGTAAAAACGAGACTTGATGTAAAATCAAAGTGTGTAAAATCGAAGTTTAACTGTACAGACAATGCTACATTGAGGCCGCTTTCAGACGAAACGACTTCTTGCCAGCTGCCGTTCACGTGATATTCAGGCGGTGCTCAGAAAATACGACTCTCAGCAACGCAGTGTGGACTGCAATATACGGCGACCAGCGGAAAATCGTTTCAAGTGAAAGTGGTGTTACGATTGAATCACGTACACATACAGTAAATCTTCGACATACAAGCAAGATATGTTCCCAGAAATTGTTCGAAAGTTGATAAACCTATGCAAGGCAAAGAAAAGTGTTGTTATCCTGCAGAATGCAACACTGCATTGCAACTATGCTTTAATTCACGTCTGCTCAGTTTATCCATGGTATCGCTGTAGCGGCGTATCGGGCAGTTTATTGTTGAGGTTGTAGGAACTGTGACAGTGAAGCATGCAAGTGAGTTGTCAATTAAAGTAACAATTTAAGCTACATCGCAGAATACAGAACATATTTTGAACTGACTCACTAGTTACAACAAATTAACGGATGATGTCATCAGATGTTGGGGGAGTTTCACTATAGATCCTGATGCTATGAAGTGTGTAAACTGTGCTCTGAGCATATTTCGCGTGGCCAATCAAATTCAACCACTACTTTTCGTATGAAGATTTTCACAGATTCTTTTATCAATGTTGGTGGTGGTTTTCGGGAATTGCTGCGTACGTAACATTTTCACACTCAACGTTTCACTCCTCCCACTGGGAATGTTATCAATGGGAGGGAAACCGTTCTCGTCCTGAGCTTATACATGTTTCGTAACCCATCGTTGACCCTATTTTGAATTTTAGGCGATAGCCGTCGGTCATTACATTGGGCCAGGAACCCTCTCCCTGTGTGGCTGAGGTTATATATCCATCCTCCCTATTAAAGTTATTAGGCCTTTTCGCTATCTCGATGGATTCACGCATAAGACGCTGATGATATTCTACCGTCTTCGCCAATACCCATGTAACGTTAAACATTATTCTATGCCCAGGGCTGGAGGCCTAATGTTCAGCGACAGCTGATGCGTCCCACTGATGTAATTTTAACGCTCTTTCGTGCTCTTTAAGCCTTTGGGTGATTGAACGCTGGCTCTGTCCCATGTAGCTTCTGGCGCAGCAGCAGGGAACCTCATACACTCCCATGGATTGAAGGGGAGGATGGCTATCCTTCGGTGAAGGTAGGATATTTTGAATTTTCTTCACCGTGCGGAAGTGAGTCTTCATGTAGCCTTTTTGAAGGATCCTAGCGATTCTATCAGTGACCCCGGAGATGTATGGAAGTTTATCATATGTTAATTCTTCCCCTTGTGGTCGTCATCTTGAGGCGGGTGTCTTTCTTTCATCGCTCTTTTTATGAATGAGACACTGTAACCATTACCTTTCAGTGCCCACATAAGGTGTAGCATTTCACCACTGATATGCTCCGCATCAAACACGATTTTGGCTCGGCGGGTTAGAGTTTCGAAAAGGCCTGCATCATTAGCATATGGAGAGGGTTCCTGGCCCAATATACAGGCATCCCCCGAGTTATGTAAGAGATGCGTTCCGGCAGACTCTGCGTAAGTCGAAATTTACGTAAGTCGAACCTTTGAGTTAGTGCTTCAGAGATTTCGATCGGCGCGGTGAAATTCTCAGCGAAGAAATGCGCGGTAAATTCTCGGTGAAGTTTCATTCAATTCACTGCGATATTCATGAATTCTACTGCGTATTCTTACGTTATTAGATACAAAATTGATAAACATTAATATAGTCTGAGAGTTGCATCTCGAGCATTGCCAATCAAAATGCATAATATTATTCCCAGAGTTGACCAATCGCGTGGATTCAGGAAAGTACGTATCTCAACGCTACATTACTAAACTGAATACTTAAATTGATTCATTATGTTATAAGAAATATTCAAAATCTTAGAACAGAAGAGTAAGAATATAGGGCTCAGAATAAATGAGAGAAAAACCAAATACATGAGAATGTCGACCACGGAAGACAGAAGATGGACTCAAAACGTTACATTTGGGCAGTACAACTTTGAAAATGTAAAATATTTCAGCTACCTTGGTACTAATTTAAACTGTAAGAACTCAATGACAGAAGAGATCAACAAGAGGATAATGGCTAGAAATAGGGCTTACTTTGCTAATATTAAGCTCCTGAAGTCAACTCTTCTATCTAAGGAGATGAAATTCAAGATCTATAAGACACTTATCAGACCGGTCGTGACATATGGAGCAGAAACGTGGAGCATCTCCACTGGAAACGAGCAAGCTCTGCGGATATTTGAACGGAAGCTTTTGTGAAAGATATATGGTCCCGTGACAGATGGGGTAACTTGGAGGATAAGAACAAACAAGGAAATAGAAAATATTATCCGAGGCGAAGACATAGTGAGGTTTGTGAAGACCCAACGGCTAGCTTGGCTAGGTCATGTAAAAAGAATGAGTGAAGAAAGGGTGCCTAAGAAGATTCTACATGGAAATATGGATGGAAAGAGAAAAAGAGGAAGACCGAGGAAAAGATGGATGCAGGATGTGGAAGATGACATAAAGGCAATGAGGATTGTCAGATGGTGGGAGAAAGTGCAGAACAGGAGAGAATGGACAGGCGTCTTGAGGGAGGCCAAAGCCCATACCGGGCTGTAGTGCCAAGGAAGTAGTAGTATTATGTTATACTGCGATCTAAGGGCCCAAAGAATGCATTGTCTACCTACCTATAATCATTATATCTTCTGCCTTTTATATATTACGTTGATCGATGAATCTGGTGGTTTCACTGCCACAGTAAATACACGTAGTAGGAGTGTCTAGGATTTCGAGCAAATAACACACAAAAAATACCAGTGAATAACTATATTCTTAGATACATTCACACACACATACACTCAATCTTTCACGCACGGAAACATACTTTCACTGTCTCATATCACAATAAAATAACGTGAAAATATCATCATTTCAATATTTACTTCGCTGGAAACATCGAAGAGTATTTCCAAAGCACGAAGCTAATTAAAAGTGAGCTTTTATTCAGCCAACTCCACCATTAAAGTGCAACAAAGTTAGTGGGGAAAAGCTTTCAATGACGCAATATTCATTTACAGATGCACACAATATGAGAGAACGAGAAAATGCAGCTTAATAAAATCTTCCGCCAGAAACATGTAAACAATTACACAATTAATATCGTGTGTCAACTTTTTCTAAACTTTTTCGTGGCGTTCATTGCCACCACTCAAAATTTCAATGCCGTTACGTGGGTACTAAACAATTCTTTTACACAATAAAGATTTCTGCTTGAACTTCATTTTCTTTTAATGCCACAGATGGAAATGTCCAAACTTAAGGATACAAATTTTAAATAGTAGAAAGTCGGAGTTCGGGTGAGCATCCTGTATAACAAGTTGTATCATACAGGAATGAGCGCAACCACATCCATCGTTAGAACTGCAAATTTTCCCGTTGATTGCTGACTTGGGATTTATAAGCGATTTTTCTGCAGAAATTAATGAAAATTCCTTCGAGGAATGACAAATATGGGTCACTTTGTTATTTTTAGCACGTAAAAAAACTCGATAACCAATCGATATTTTTTCTACCATAGGTTGTACGAGCGAATATCTATTTCTTCGCGCTCGCATTCGAAAATTAACGTAATCATTTGAAATACGGTTATCACTTACATAAGTACGGATTTACGTACGTCTAGACAAACGTAACTCGGGGGATGCCTGTAATGACCAACGGCTATCGCCTAAAATTCAAAATCGGGTCAACAATGGGTAACGAAACATTTATAAGCTCAGGACGACAACGGCTTCCCTCCCATTCTCTTGATAACGCTCCCAGTAGGAGGAGTGAAACGTTGAATGTGAAAATGTTACATACGCAGCAATTCCCGAAAACCACCACCAACATTCAACCCCTACTGTTTTCAGTGAATGCCTGTTTGGTACTGCACGCAATATTTCTACCAGAAAAGAATAAATAGGGTAAAAATGTTGAATTTTTAAAGTCAAAACCTGGAGAAAGAAAGTGTGGCTGCCTGATGTAATGTGACACATTGGTCGATCATGCATTCTTTAACAACGTGTTATTTAAACTTTTTTTTACTAGGAAAATAAAATTATGGAGACAATCTTAAGATTTTTTCTACAGAGCTTTCCTGCTGATTTAATTCTTAAGTGAAATTATTGTCATTGACTTCTTGTTGTTGTTCATCAAAATTTGCCATTAATTCAGATAATAATAGTTTATCCTTGGAGCCGAGTATCGAGAACCAATGGGAGAGAATCGGACCAGTACCGAGAACCAAAAAAATTTAGGAACCGACTCATGTCCTTGGTTATTTTAGAGGCTTTTTATATTTCAGTGGAGTTTCAAGGAAAAAATTCAAAAAATGGATACTAGAACCAGGATAAATTAGAAAATTTTACAAGCTATGCATTCTCACAACATTTTTTCTTGAGAAATCACTACTTTTTATTAACTTTTATCTCGACTGGGGCCCCCAATCACCCCACAAAATGTTTACCGCTCTTGTGAAGAACCGAGTCAGCTCCGATAATGTAATCCTCGAAAGCTCGAAGTCCGGCCTCCTCGGCTGGCGACGATGGGTTCACCTCCTGGTGGCACTCAAAGGAAACACAAACGGTATCATCTAGACTCAACAATTAGAAACAACACTGTATTTTTCATTGTCTTGCAATTTGGAGTAGGCACCCTCCAAGATTGACTTCATCTCATTCGAGTGCAAATGACAATACCTTTTCCAACAAATAACCTATCCTCAAAGGTACTTTTTATTCAAGATCGACCGACTAATACCCTTTTAGACTTGCGAAGATTTTTAAAGACTTTAAAGTACATTATATTAAAAAATAGTAATAAAAAAGCAAGAAGTATCATTCAACTTTAAATTGAGTCCATAATTTAGTTTAAAGTTGAATAAAGGAATTAGATTTCATATTTCATTCAGGAATGGCAACAGTAAATAATTATAAATGGCTCTCTTAAAGGCTGATAATGTATTTTCAGCACGAACATTCACTGGTAATTGATTCTACTTACAGGAGAATGAGACTTGCAAATTCATAAAGAAGTCTGCTCAGCCAAATCTCATGAATACATGAGAGAGTATTAAAGCGTTCGTGCACTAAATACATCACATACATACTTCAGGATTACGAATTAAACCAAGTCTTATTTTCTTAAAATAATCATTATCGTTTTTAACGTTAGGAGATACAATCGAAGGAAAATACAAAGATAGTGCTAAATTTGAGCAATTGTGATCATAAAAGCTCACTGGTGTACAACTTATGTCTGCTAAGACTTTTAACACTTTGAGCGCTAACCGCTTAATATTATGCGGCGCGAGGTGTTGCAGAATTTGCGGGAGGCGTAATATTACGACGGGCATTTTGTTTACATTGTGGCGGCTCCCGCCTCAAAGTTACGCAGCTGGTATTACTCGGATTCATGCATTTGCTCTTATAGGTGAAGTTAATGCCACAAAGTCATATATTTCATCATATTTTTTCTCCTTCAAGACAAAATTTGTCTGAAGGTTTGGAAATCCCTACCTCGTTTGTCATTCGTGCGTTCTTTCGCCAGTGATCATGGAGCGAAATCTCGCCGACGAAGACATTGCCAATGCGTTGAATTGTTTCGACAGCGATGATAGTGAAAGTGATTTTGATGACTCAGATTGCGATGATGATTACATGCCCAGCAAAGATAGTTCAAGAGGTAATTTCCATTTCTAGCGTATAGTAACGCAACCCGCGTGACCTTTTTTTGACTTCTTTTATATATCTTTTGCGCAACATTTATTCGTACGATTACTGTTTTTCATTGTTCATATGATATTTAATATTAGACTCTGAAGGTATGAACGAACCAGAAATGGTGCAACAGCTAAGTAAGCGAGGAGAAGCTCAAAAAACAATGTGAAATCGTAGGTGTGCACCTAGAGGAAGACGGTCAACTAACAGAGGAGCGGGCCCGGGAGATATTTGGAGTGATATTGATGCAGTTCCCAAGGTTTTTATTTAGGATATGGAACTTAGCTTCTTTTCGAGCCTCTATTCTAACGATAATCTTTCCATCTTTGAAGTATGTAATCTTCACTGGTGACTATGGTGTGAAATCAAATATGTACTGGGCTAAATAGTTCAAGTGAGATGATGATTTTTTGAACATTTTTCGACATAGATTTGATAAATTGTATCAAGGAACATACGAACTTATATGCAAGGCAAAGAATTGCAAAACTGAGGAGAGGGAACTTACTATCCGCAAAAAGCAGATTGCAATCCTGGAAAACAGTGACTCAAGGTGACGTAAAAAAGTTTCTTGCCGTTATAATGCACATGAGCTTTAGCAAACGTCCTCGTATCCATGATCATTGGAGTACTGATCCCGTCTTGGCGTGTGGCTTCTGTCCTGGTGTTTTTTCTAGAGATAGATTACTTGCAATCTTAGGAAATTTCCATCTTGCGGACAACCAATTATTCATTGAAAAACGCGTAGACCGTCACGACCCCCTATTCAAAGTGCGTCCATTGCTCGAGGATTTTCGAAATAAATTTCAAAAATCCTACCAACCTGCGGAGGATATAACTGTAGATGAGGGAATTTGTCCCTTTCGTGGTAGGTTTTGCTACAAAGTGTACATGCCTCAGAAGCCAAGCAAATATGGCATAAAACTCTACATGCTCCCAGAAGCAAGCAGTGGTTTTGTTTGGAATGTGGATGTGTTTCATGGCCAGGAAAACTCTGGATTGGCTATAGTCAAGAGACTTTTGGCTACGCTTGCTAAAAAGGGTCACACATTATATACAGACCGATTTTACACAAGCCATGGCCCGTGAATTGGAAAGCCTTCAAACGGGATTAGTAGGTACTATCATGAAAAATAGGGCGGGGATTCCATTGGCAATAAAAAATGCTCGCCTATCACATGGATAGCATGTTTTCGCGCGACATGAAAATATATTAGTCCAGCGTTGGAAAGACAAACGTGATGTGTTTCTGCTCTCCACTCGACATACAAGTGACATGATCACTTTCAAAGATCGCAGAGGAAGGGAGAAAACTAAACCTGCGATAGTAATACACTATAACAAGAAAAAATTTGGTGTAGATCTAATTGATCAACTAATGAGTTACGGTGCCCTGGATCATCGATCAGTGAAGTGGTAGCGTAAGCTGGTATTCCACCTAATAGTTATGGCAGTGACAAATGCCACAATCAGTTAAGCCAAACATCCGTTGCAGTCACCTATTTTACGCAAAAAATTTGTTCGGAGTTAGTTACATTGGAAGACGAATCGCCCCTTGAAAACGCCAGAGCCGAGATAACTAGAATATCTGAAAAGCATTTCACTGAAAAAATTCCCGCACCATCAGGACAAAAGAAGGCTCGAAAGAGGTGTAGGGTGTGCTCCGAGAAAGGGCGAAAAACGACTGGGAAAGCTGCCAGAAAATGTACTATCGTTTTCAAAAGTATGTAGACACCCACGAGTCCCACTTAACTTATGTGGTAGGGTCGATAAAAACTTAGAAGGTTGGCACATAAGTTAGCCTGCATCTCTCACCGGTACGCCAGCAATAGCCAACGAGGACTGACGTGGGGGCGACCGGGCTAGCGAGAAAGGAGTCAAACTACAGGCTGAAATGCCCTAGCGGATAGAATTCGCTGAGGAAACTCACGTCCACGCTCATGTTGGGCCTTCGAAGTGTTTTCTTGCGAGCTCCGTGGCGAGGATTTCCTCTCTTCAGATTCATATTTGGACTCACCGTGAACACGGAATGTTTATGTGATTCCGTAGCTGAGTAGGATTACTTCACGTGCATATGATACACTGAAGTTATCGGGAGGTATTCGAATCCGAACCAAATGACTTTTTTATTTTGTGAAAGGTCGATTAATATCAAATTATTTTTAACAATTATAAAATTCTAAGCTTAGATTATTTTTATCTACAGCTTTATTTACAGCTTAATCGGCATGCAAAGTTTGTAAAAAAAATAATGAAATAAAGGTTTTAGAAGATAAAAGAGAACCTTATGCTTTTTGAAAGGGTTATTCGAAAGTTATTCTGGAGGATTTTTATATTTCAGTGCGGTTTTTAGGTACAAATATTCTAAATAGATAATAGAACCATCACACCTATCTAAATTTTTAAGCTATGTAATTTTCATTTTTCTTAGTATTTTTATTTACAAAATTGATACTTTTTATTAACTTGAATCTAAATTTTAAGAGCCAGAATAGCGTCAAAATCCATTTGTAGGCGTGCGATTTCCCAAAATCTTCCGGTGGAGGACCCCCTATCATGGGCCCTAGCCGAGGTCACACAATTACCCTTTCGTCCTTTTTTAAGGGTGAAAGATTTCATGTATCAATTTACTTCAACTTAATCCTTGGATATATTTGTATTTCGCACTCCTATTGGAAGAAAAGCATTGTTGCTTTTAATTACATAACTTCCCACACTGGTGAACAAAGATTTTGTCCTGGAGACGTCGCGACGTCTCCAGGACGCGTCGTTGGATGGTCTCAGACGTATTTTTTGGCTGATTTGGAATCTGGGCAGGGATTATTTCCATCACGTCTAGTTTCATTGGGACAGCTGAATGTATGTTTTTTCTTTTACAAAAGTAGTAATTTATTTCATATATATATCATAATAGCATGAACAGGTAAAAATAATAATTTCCTGTCATAACATGTTGTCCTACGAGAGCATGCCTTCCTGTCCCAACAAAATATATAATTAAACTTGCAGTAACCTATCATTTTTTTTGATGCAATGCATAATCAGCTTCCACTCCAAATAAGTATGTGACTGTCGGCGCGTAAAGACGTGTGTTTTTCATCTGCAGACGGTTTTAGAAATTTGTTGCTCGCAGGAAATGTCAGCTTATTACATTGTAATCTTTATGAAATGTCTTAGCTTTCATCATGGGGTCAGTCCGTTTCAAATCACCAAGGCCATGTTGTTCAGCATTTTTAATTATCCTGAATTTTTTTCATTGGTTCCCTACAAGTAGACAATCACAAAACACCATTTGAAAAAATTTACAAGCCATACTTTTTTGGCAGACATTTTTAAAAGGGGGAATGGGCCTAAACAGTGCGTGAACTACCACGATTACTTTTACTACGTGTGCGGTGAAATTACTTTGAAGGCTAAAAGGAGGAATATTACCTTTTTGAGACAGTGTTTTAGACTTTATTATGACTGTCCGTTGGGTGACCTGGATACAGGATCGGAGTCTTCTGCGATATGTAGCAGGTGTGAAAGGCTTCTCACTGGTTGGACTGATGGAAAATGTCATATGAATTTTTCCGTCCTCATGATTCGACGGGAAGCTAAGGATCATATTTCTGAAATCTATTTTTGTGAAACAGAAATTAAAGGAATAACACCACAGTCAAAACGCACTGTAAAAGATCCAAACAACCTAGAATCAACCCCACACTTGAAAAATTTACCAGTGGTGGAACCACACAAAATGTTGATCTTAGCGAATATTCAGAAAGTATCTGAGAATTATGGATTCGAAAACTCGAAAGACCCAATTTTTGGACCAAACATTTCTGATACACCTCATTTTATGACAAAAGAGTATTTAAGTGATCTATTGCGCAACTTAAATTTGTCTAAAAAGCAGAGAGAAATCTTAAGATCACAATTGATGGGTTGGAATTTGCTGGATCCAAATACATAACTTTCTATGCATCCACCTCTCAATGACGAATTCAAAAATTTTTTCTCATGATAACAAAAGTTAAGTTTTGCAATGATGTTCTCTCTGTTATGGGTACTCTTAGTTTTGAATATAACACAGATGATCATTCAGTTCATTGATTCCTTTAACGTCATTTAAAGGCTGTTTTTTAACATAATGGAATTGAACTTCCCTCCAAAGCATTAGCTCATGGAACCGACATAAAAGAATCTTACTAGAATAGGCAGTAAATTTTTCAGTACCCAAAATTTGTGGAAAATTAGAAGTAGCTGCATTTTACTAGGCATACAGTTTCACTGCACCAAAATATTATTGCTTCTTCCACGATTGGGATAGCAGAGACAGAAAAAATCATTGCTTGAAAAAAGATTGGCTATAACTTAAGCACTCGTCACTGGATTCAAAAATGTCCTTTTCATCTTTTTACGATCCTAAAAACATTATTTTGCTACCTCTAAGTATTAAATTAGGGATTTTTAAAAATTTAGTAAAAGATATGTGTAAAAATGGTGCAGGTTTTACATATTTGAAACAAATGTCCAAAAAAATCAGTGAAAAACAGATAATAGAAGGATTTTTTTATTGGGCCACAGATTTTTTTTTGAAGAAGTGCTGAAGAATTCGGAATTTTGACAAAAAGAGTTCAACAAAAAAAATTCGTGGAAGTCATTCAAAAATGCATTTGAAGGTTTTCTAGGAGAGAGAATGGCTAAATATCACCACAATGGCTAAACATCCTACATACCTTGGCGCCGTTAGTGCTCAACACGATATGTGTTTCCACCAGAATATTTCACTGATGCACGAACAGCACCATGAAAAGTTCAGAAACATATTATCAGATTAGCGGTGGACACTGAAAAGGGATTCGTCAGAAGCTAAATATGCGAGAAAATTACGAGTGAGTACCCATTTTTCACATTATTTTATTTATTTACTTAAACTCCTTTGAATCCGATTGCCCTAAAAAAACTCAATGCGATAGAAAACATCTGGGCCCAGTTTCGGAATCAGCCCGAAAAATACCAGAGGATTAGCAAAACATATGGCTAGAATAGGAAAAATTATTTTTTGGTTGATCAGTGTTATCGATAGAGTTTCAAACATCATGATCTACGGCTATCATTCTGATTTCACACGAGTGTATCTGGCTATTTATTGAGTATTGTCCACAATATGAGTACAGATTTTTATCAATGGAAATTCGACAGTAGCAAGGACAAATTACAACCTCTGCCACTTCCCCTGCTTATTTCCACTCTTTGAATAAGTTTGTTTAGAAATAAATGTATTAAGGCAGATTGAGTCATTATTTAAAAAAAAATTAGTCGCTTAAAAAATTTGGTGGTAATTTTTTTATTGAGTAAACTATTGTGTTGATGTTATCAATTGACCTTTCACAAAATAAAAAAAATACAATTGGCTCAGGTTCGAATCCCCCCCATAACTTCAGTGCATCAAATTTGCGTGAAGTAATCCTACTCAGCTACGGAGCCACATAAACATTAAGTGTATACGGTGACTCCAAGTGGTGTAAGGAACCATAATGCCGTCGTAGTCTTATCATTAGAGTATTTTTTTAGTATAACAATCGGATAGATGATTAAATACTGCCAAGTTTAACTAGAGATTAAAAAAGTTACCACCAGAGATGAAAAGATGTCTTTCGATTTAAGTACGTACTTACCATGTGCCTAATAAGGGAATTCAGAGGATAGCTGCAATTTCAGCAATATTTTTCTTGGAAAACCACTGATTTAAAAATTGAATCGACACCACGGCTGTATGACAGAAAAAAGAAACGTTTACCATCAAAATTAAACAGACACTACTATATCAAATTATTTCAACACCATATTTGAATCATTCGAATATACCCACTGCAATTTAGAACTCATTTAACAGTTATACGATTTAAACCATTGCGAAAAATAAACTGGCATAGTGAAAATAAACCTTACGTGAATATTCAGCATTCCTCTCGTTGACAACAAATGCTTTCACTGCCTTCCCGCCTTCACGGAATAATAATGCGCAGCACTCGATGCTGTTGTTTCTGTGAAGGCGCAATTATCGACGGCTTTTAAACCATAGTATCAATTAAAAATGCCAGTATTACTAATGTTTTTGATCGAAATCCATCAACTCTTCATCACAAATGTGATCAATTAATTGAGGAGTCTTCTCATTTCAACAGGGTAATTAATATTTATTATTTACGCCACATATGATCTTCTGCAATTATTTACGCTTTGTTTTCTTTATGAAATATTATTTTACGTTTTACCAATTGGGTAATGGATCAGGTGAATACAAAAGGATCAAACCTGCGGCTGGTAAGAAGCCATTAAAATCGCAGTTCTAATTCCAAATTATAAATAGCCGTAACACCATACGCTATAGGGTCATTCCATGTCAACTCAACCAATTTTTGGGGGGTCCCACACTCACCATCTCAGATTTTGATAATTTTTCCCCTGTTGTTAGTTTCAACCTTAGTTAAGAAAAATCCAAAATATTAAAGACCCATTGCAAGTATTTTCCAAGATATGAGTGTTTGAAGTCAATGAGGCACACACAAATTCTGCACACCAGTCAAATTATTCAAAACTACCATATTTGTGCACCTGTACAACCTAAACCAAATGAGTGAAGCTAGTAAAAATTTTAGAGGATATAAACATGCTGCTATAGTTTAAAAAAATCCTATCACAACGATTTTCACTTGAAAACTTTTTTTCTATAAATGTTCAAAAATTGCACTTTTGACAAATTTCGTCAAAAAAGTGACATTTTCAAATACTTGTAAAAATCACATATATCAAATGAAAGCCATAAAAATCTCTGTAAGCATGGTAAAGACCACCAACTTTAATATAGAGTGAGGTTTTGGGTAATTTTGGATTTATTTGTTAATAAATCTTATGAAAATCATCATTCCGCTAATGTTTTTTGTTGAAAAATGCCACTTTTTCAACTTCTAATAACAAAAAAGGACACCAATTAGGTGACTGAGTTTTTTAATATAACTTGCACTATACTCCCTCTTTCAGGAAAATTAAACCTGAAGTTGCTCCCATGATGGATAGTGCTTCTATGATTTATTTTAATGATGGTTGTAAAATGGCGGGCTACAGCACTTATGTTTCAGGGCATCCCCCAAAAGGGGAGTTGTATTTGAGTATCAAAGTTCCTGTAAACCCCTACCATTCTTTAAATTTAGCTGGTAATCTATTTTTAATTTCCAAATAGTATAAAATGGAAACATTTTAGCAAATATATGGATTTACTAGATATTTGCAATTAGGCAAAAACTGGTTGAATATGTACCTATTTGAAGGATAAGTACATACCTCTAACCTCTTAAGCCTGATGGTAAGCATCCTCAACTGTTTGAATTACACAGCCAATGTACCATCTGCTTTTATATACCGTGGTGACATAAGTTCCACGGTTTTTAATAATGTTCTTGGCACATGCTTTTATTTATCTTTTTATTAAATCAACTTTTCTTGGCACTCTGAACTTGGGCAGAGAACGTCCACTGAATTGTTACTCATTTTCACTGATTGAAATGTTTTAGTGAGGAGGTCTTGTCCCTTAATTGTTTTAGAGTTTTAAAACTGCATGTTCAATTTTTGTTTCCAAATCTCTACATCATCACTGGAAACATATGATGTTTTTATGCCTTCAACATTTTTATCAACTCACTCAAGTCACACACTGATAAAATGTTTCGTCCACTAGGGATGGGCAAAAATAACCGGTTTTATTTATAACCGGTTTTTTCAAAAGGTTAACCGAGTAAAAACCGGTTATTTTTCGACGCCGGTTAACCTGAGTACTCGGTTTTTTTTGGCATAACGGAAAAATAACCTAAGAAAAATAATTTGACCCCTGATTCCCGCACTCTCTCGCGAACCGTTGGAACTACCAGCACTTTTGCCGCTGCCACTGGATAAGGTTTTCCTGCGCCTCTACCGGCCACAGAGAACATTAAAACCGGTATTTTTTGATGCAAAAAAAACCTAGTGGCCGGTTAAAACCTAGGCCACGAGTACTCGTTGGCATAACCGATGGCAGGCGGGAGAGAAAAAACCGGATGAGGGAGTACTCGTTGGGGAAACCTATCGCTGTGGGAAGGTTTTTATCAATGGAAAAACCTAGTGGCCGGTTAAAACCTAGGCCACGAGTACTCGTTGGCATAACCGGTGGCAGGCGGGAGAGAAAAAACCGGATGAGGGAGTACTCGTTGGGGAAACCTATCGCTGTGGGAAGGTTTTCATCAATGGAAAAACCTAGTGGCCGGTTAAAACCTATGCGACGAGTACTCGTTGGCATAACCGATGGCAGGCGGTTATGGCAGGTCACAGGTATAGGTTTTTTCAGTGCATATCAACTAGTAAAAACTGTAACGAGTACTTGGTTATTCTACGGTTATTGCAAAATAACCCGAGGAAAATAACCAAGGCGTTGGAGTAGCTATTGCGGAAGTTAAATGGATATGAAGTACATGAAATATTATATTAGTTTGCGAAAGCATGCCTGCCATGTGACCAAATTCAATAATACAAATATGAATATTGAAAATTCAGGGGGGAGCCGGTACCCCCTTAGCTGTTTATACAATCAGGATCGAAAGGGTCGTAGTTCCCCAAAAAATTTCGGGGGGGGTTGTTATGGACCCCCTAGCTTTTATTAAACTTATTTATATTCAAGCACAGTGAAGGTTAGGGGGTTCTGTCCCCCCCGGGAGGACCGTAGTCTCGTTAGAAAATCTGGGGGGTTAGACCCCCTTAGATCTCTGTTATAATTTTAGTTATGTTAAAGAATGTCTGCGACATCGGAGTGGCTAGGGAGGCTCAGGGGACGCGGCCGCCTATGAAAATTCTGGGGGGGTATGGTGACCCCCCTAATTTTTTATGTAGATTTTGTTACTTTCAAGCACGGCTGTATCTGGAGGCGTCCTGGCCCCACAGAAGGGGTCGTATTCCCCCTTAAAATTTCGGGGGGGGGGGGGTTATGGCCCCCCTGACTTTTTCGTTTTAGACTCCGCTACATTCAAGCACTGTCATATTTAGGAGGCCCGGCCCCCCCTGGAGTACCGTAGTACCGCTAGAAAATCTGGGGGGCGGGACCCCCTTAGCTCTCTGTTATAAATTTAGTTATGCTATATATCTATGCTATACATAAAGCATGTCTGCGACATCGGAGTAGCTAGGGAGTCTCAGGGGACCCGGCCGCCTATAAAAATTCTGGGGGGGGGGGTCCCGCCACCCATATTTTATAGCGGGATTACGGTCTTCCAGGGGGGGCCGGACCTCCTAAATATGACAGTGCTTGAATGTAACTGAGTCAAAAACGAAAAAGTTAGGGGGGCCATAACCCCCCCTCCCCCCGAAAATTTATGGGGGACTACGACCCCTTCTGTGGGGCCAGGACGCCCCCAGATACAGCCGTGCTTGAAAGTAACAAAATCTACATAAAAAACTAGGGGGGTCATCATACCCCCCCAGAATTTTTATAGGCGGCCGGGTCCCCTGAGACTCCCTAGCCACTCCAATGTCGCAGCCATTCTTTAACATAACTAAATTTATAACAGAGATCTAAGGGTGTCTAACCCCCCAGATTTTCTAACGAGACTACGGTCCACCCGGGGGGGACAGAACCCCCTAACCATGAGTGTGTTTGAATGTAACTAAGTTTATTAAAAGCTAGGGGGTCCATAACAACCCCCCCCCCCCCGAAATTTTATGGGGAACTACGACCCTTTCGATCGTGATTGTATAAACAGCTAAGGGGGTACCGGCTCCCCCCCGAATTTTCAATATTCATATTTGTATTATTGAATTTGGTCACATGGCAGGCATGCTTTCACAAACATAATAATATAATTCATGTACATCATATCCATATCTACTCCAACGCCTTGGTTATTTTCCTCAGGTTATTTTGCAATAACCGGAGAATAACCAAGTACTCGTTACAGTTTTTACTAGTTGAGATGCATTGAAAAAACCTATACCTGTAACCTGCCATAACCGCCTGCCATCGGTTATGCCAACGAGTACTCGTCGCTTAGGTTTTAACCGGCCACTAGGTTTTTCCATTGATAAAAACCTTCCCACAGCGATAGGTTTCCCCAACGAGTACTCCCTCATCCGGTTTTTTCTCTCCCGCCTGCCATCGGTTATGCCAACGAGTACTCGTGGCCTAGGTTTTAACCGGCCACTAGGTTTTTCTATTGCATCAAAAAATACCGGTTTTAATGTTCTCTGTGGCCGGTAGAGGCGCAGGAAAACCTCATACAGTGGCAGCGGCAAAAGTGCTGGTAGTTCCAACGGTTCGCGAGAGAGTGCGGGAATCAAAAGAGTTTATTTTTCTCGGGCTATTTTTCGGTTATGGCAAAAATAATTTAATTCTCAGGTAAATGGCATCGAAAAACAACCGATTTTTAATTTGCTTATCTAATAAAAAAACAAGCAAGACTCTACGATGAACTATACCACGAAGAAGGAAGACGAAGTTCAAAAATGCGGTAGGCTTTTTTAAGACTAGAAGGTATGCAACACGCAATGCTTTAGGTTATATAACCTGAATATAACCGGTTTTTTTCGTCCGGTTATTATACTCAGGTATTCTTATCGCTCAAAATAACCGGTTAACCTAACACCGGTTTTTTTCTCATAACCGCCCATCCCTATCGTCCACTGGGTTGTTGTAAACAGGCTCTTGTAGGTAAACATTTTACCGTTCCCCCGATTCATCACATACACTTTTTTTATGACTTGTGGCAAAAAATGCCATTCTGCTGACAAATCAAAGCCTGATTAATGCAAGCATATATTTTTTATATTTTTGAATTTTTATGCTGGCTTGCAGTTCTGTCACTAAAATATTTGCATTTTGCAATGCCAAAAAATATCTCCTTAATAAACTTAATTACTTATCTGATAAAGGCATCTCCTATGAAAAAAATTTGTAAAACTGTTTCAAAATTTTATACATTCTTATACATTGGCATGGCTCATTCATAGGGGATATACTGCTACTGCATCGTGATCCAAGCAGTCACTGATGATGCACAAGGTCATGTAGGACACATTTTCATCAACTTTATGATAGATAACAAGTGGATGATCTGTTGCCTATCGGTTGTCCCAGAAAAATCCCTGAACGGCATCTTGCACAATGAAAGAGAAATTCTCACCAAAGTCAAGTAAAATTATGACCTTATCAATATTCAATTCTTCTAAAAAATTTGGCCTGAAATACAGCAGTAAAATGATTAATTTTAACATCTTTCACCATAAAGCCGGTCTATAAAATCATTTACATTTACTTGTACATTCTCAGTTATTGTATGATCTGTATGTGTCCTCTGAAAATCAGTAAGAGTTAAATCATCTGATAACTACTTAGCTAAATGGTTGCATAGCAATTCACGCAGCTGCTTTTTACCTGGGCACTGCTCACACCTGTGCACCATACTCCGATTGTAACCAATGTCACAAACTATGCACTTCATTGCATCTTTGTATTCCATTTTAACTGAAGGAAGTACATCTAGCATAAGCGTAATATTCTGGTGTTCCATACAAACACATACTGAATTTAAAATTTAATTACACCTATTTTGATATTATCAGCTAGCTGTTTTCCTTCTTTCCAGGACACATCTGGAAGTATACCTTTCCTTTTCCTCAGATCTCGAGCTTGCTTTACTTGCTATTTAGTTACATTGCACACTTCAGCTATTTTTGATATTGTTAGATCTTTTGAAAATGACATGAGACTCTCGGCTTTACACATTTATTTGCACAGGTACAACACGACCATGCGTGTGCTCAGGCCAGGGCTCGCATCCAATATGCCGCCTCCGGACAGGCTTGGACAGGCTTCGCTTCGTCATCCGTCTCCTTCCCCTCCATTCCCCTAGCGCGCCCTAGCGGTGCTCCCTCCGCCACATCCGTCGTCAGCCCGATGCGACGGAGTATCCCTCCGCCGTGATATCAGTGAGAATTCGAACGCTGCTAACACGGCCATCCTAATGCAGTTACGCTCTCGGAACTGCCGCTGCGCGAGGTCTGAAATTGCAAGAACTCAACTTAGAACAAGTGAAAACAACAAAGAGCCGAATACAAACTCGCGATCCCACTGTCATTAGCAGCGACATCTAATTATCAAGTTGTAAGGTACACTGATAGCACTCAGCCATCAAAATAGGCACATTATGGACCCAGGCTGGCTCCAGAGTTCAACTCGTGTCGATCTGAAATCTAAATAAATTAGTTTGTCACACACCTCAAGACCCCTAAGGCCTTGGAAAACAAAACGCATAATGGGAGCAATCATGCGTGAAGGTGCATAACCTTCGGAAAACCAGAACAAATCATGAGTTCTTTAAAACCCATGCTTCAAGGTCCGAAGACCCCGGAAAACAAAACAAACCATGGGTGCATTCAAACCCATGCTTCAAGGTGCTCAGACCTCGGAAGCCAAAACATATCATGAGTTCATTCAAACCCATGCTTCAAGGTCCGAAGACCCCGGAAAACAAAACAAACCATGGGTGCATTCAAACCCATGCTTCAAGGTGCTCAGACCTCGGAAGCCAAAACATATCATGAGTTCATTCAAACCCATGCTTCAAGGTACTCCGACCTCGGAAGCCAACACAAATCATGAGTTCATTCAAACCCATGCTTCAAGGTCCGAAGACCCCGGAAAGCCAAAACAAATCACGGGTACAGGCTTACCTCGTACCTCACCCCTCCCCCTCATGGAGAGAGATAAGGTCTTACATGTCAGTCGCAGCCGACCAATCCTTCGGCCACGGTCGCAGCTGTTCCTTGGCAGCCTTGACGATCCTTTGTCTCGTAGCGCCGACCCGTTTGAGCTCGTAGCGTCCCTCTGGTGTCACCTCTCGAACTTCGTAAGGACCAAGGAATTCGAAATCCGCCTTGCTCGCGTGAAGCTTGCTCGCCCGGTGAAGCAGCACGAAGTCTCCAATGCTGTACTGCTGGGTGTCACGCCCTCTGGAGTTGAGAGCTGCTCTAGATGATTCATCTGATCGAAGTCGCTCGATGACACGCCTCCTGTCAACATTCATATTTCTCACAGGAGTTAGATCACTTGAAAGGTCATTTAAGGCGGCTTGAATGAATGGGGTGGTGACTTCAATACCAATGAGCAATTGAGCAGACTGACCCCTGTCGCTTTTTGCATGGTAGTGTTGAAAACTAACTTAATTCTCCACAAAACGCTCGGCCATTCTGCCCTGAACCTTGTCTCAATTCTTATTAAGTTCATGATGGTGCGCATATAACGCTCCACTTGTCTGTTTGCTCTGTGAATATCGGGTGTTATGAAGTGATAACGAACGTTCCATTCATTTAGGCACTTAGCCACTGCCAAGTTATGAAAATTGGTGCCACTGTCCATAATGATTAATTCAGGAGCTCCGAAGCAGGAAATAAAAAATTGCAGGGCTCGCAGAGTCTCATCAGATCTTACAGATTTTAAGGCAACCATGTTGCAATGCTTAGTGAAAGAATCAATTAGTACAAGCGCATATCTGTGTCCATCAATAGACACCGGCAAGGGTCCCAGACAATCGATGTGTATCGTGTGCATTGGGACTGGAACCTTATTGGGTAATTGAACGAGTCCCTGTAGAGAACCTGTTTGCATCTTGTTAACAACACAAACAAGGCAGTGTTTCACATAGTTTTTGACAGACTGTCTTAGCCGCGGAAACCAGAATGCAAACTTATTGACTTAATTGTTTTCTCTGCTCCAATATGGCACTGCTCGTCATGAAATAATCGCAGAAGTCCAAGCCTACTTTGTCGGGGGACATAGTAGCGCAGCAATTTCCTCCTATTTTTTTAAAATCTCTTGATGACATAGTAAGCCATCCTTCTCAAAGCCATCCTTCTCAACGTATTGATTCGAGTCTAATATTCCCTCACGCAACTCGGAAAGCATTTGCCGAACTTCGGCATTGCCCTTTGGCTCGATGTGTAACCACGAATCGTGCTGAGAGACTCGCAAGACTGAGACAGGATTACGGCTAAGATAATCAACGTGGCTCAGGGTAGAGCCTTTACGGTAAATTATCTCAAAATTGAAATCCTGCATGTATGTCCACCATCGGGCTATTCGAGGAACAATATCGCGTTTGTTCATAGTCGATTTGACTGAATTACAATCAGTGACAATAACAAATTTAATCCCGATAAGATACACTCGGAAATGCTTTAGAGAGTTGACGATGGCTAGGGTCTCCAATTCATAGGAGTGATATTTCGCCTCAGTAGAAGAGGTACGTTTGCTGTAATACGCAACCACTCTGCTTTCCCCGTCATATTTTTGAATGAGGATTCCTCCGTAGCCTACCGCACTCGCATTGTATGCAACTCCGTGGGCATATCGGGGTTGAATACCACCAAGAGTGGTTCGGCGGTCAAACAGTCAATTATGTACTTTCTAGCTTCCTCATGTTCTGTCGTCCAAACGAAACTTACATTCTTTTTTGTAAGGTCATTTATGCATGCGGTACGACTAGCAAACTCGGGAATAAATTTTCGGAAGTATCCGGCTAACCCCATAAATTGTCGGACCTGCTTAACGTCGGTAGGGCGAGATAAATTTTTCAATGCTTTGATTTTACTCTGGCTTGGACGGATGCCCTCCTCGGAAATCAACACACATACGGTACGTCCCATTTTTTTTTCACTAAAAGGACGGGACAAGCGTACGGGGAGGGGCTCCCTCTAATAACGCAATTGGATACTAGGTCATCCACAATTTTGCGAACTTCCGCACGCTCACTCGACGATAGACGGTAAGGCCGTCGGTTGACAATAAAGTTGTCAATCAAATTTATTTCCATTGAAGCATTATTTACTGTGGAAACTTCTGTCCCAGAGGTTATCATTTCGGCGTAATTTTTTAGCACTACACTTGTCTGAGAATAGTAGTCCTTTTGCACGCTGAGGGCGTTCATCGTATCCTCCGAAACTCAAATCACGGCGAGTCGATTGAGGGTGAGAGGGGTCGGACAGAGGGGAAAAGCGGGGTGGGTAACTCTCGCCGGCAACGCATTGCCGATTGTCGCTACTAGCTCTTGTCGCTAGCTCGCTAGCCTATGGGAAGGCAGTATTACAGTAAACACAGGTTGTTTTTGAGTGAATCGAAGTGGGACCTTGTTTATAATCTAAAACTCGGATATTTCGAGCCGTGTTTAATTTATTGACATCTTGACACGTTGAAGATGTCTACAATTAGAAAGTGCAGTGCTATCAACTGTGATAGTAGACGTACACCGGAAAATCCGGTGAAATTGCATGCATTTCCTCGGAATGAAAACTTGTGAGTATTTTAAAGGATATTGTTACCCTCTTATTCCATAACATGTTGTTCTACAATTTGTATCGTAATTGCTTTCAACCGTTACTTCTTATTGTTACTGACATTTGATATAACGCCGTTCATAAAATTATGATAGACTAAAATCTGTCAACCGTGAATAATAGATAATGTCTACCGTGTATTATCATTGTGTACTGACTTAATCTTTTTTGTGTCCATCCTGTAGAGAGGGATCCAATGTGATACCATTGTGACATCGGAGTATTTTCTCCATTTAGATCAGTTTCAGGGTTAAGGAGTTTTGGGACGGTGAATGAAAGTAATTCCTGTTCGTCTGGCATTGTGCCTTGATAAATAATTTCATTCATATCTTACAGGTGGATCGCGTCTCCTGGATTTTGGTGTGGTAGAATTGCGATTGAATGTGGTAGTTCCTTTAATAAAGTCCATAAAATATCGCAATTTACTTATAACACCTTTTATAAAATAAGTATGGTAGCTGGTATGGTGTATGCATGTGCATGAAATATCGTTGTTATCGGCCTTTGGGCATATAACAGTCGTATGCACTTGACGTATTTTAAATTATTAAGGATTTTTGTATGACATATAATTTTCGAATGCCTTTTTCCATTGTCAATGTTTATGGCAAGCTGTAATGGCAGCTTCAAGTAAGTACATGCAAGTGATTTTGAATACTATTGGATAAGTGAATGAATTTATTAAGTGCCGTTTAATCTTAATTGCGTTAACGTTTAATATTAGCCAATGCAAGCTGTAATTTTGGCAAGCTTCACCGGATGCATGATATTGATTTTGAATTAATTGGGCACATCATGCAATTTCTTCGAGAATGTACTTTGACGCATTCGCTCAGTAAATCTTCACTTCATGTAGTCGTGGGTGTGTGTGCACCATTGCTGTCATAACTAGCATGTAATTGGAATGTAAATAAATAATTACTTTCAAATCTCTTTCACTGGTGATGAACTTTTAGTGAAGTATTTGAAGCAGCATCAAAAAGGTAGTGCATTTGATGGTATATCTTGTTTGCGAAGTAAGGAGAAGGAGCACTCATCATTATTTTTATCTTATTGTGGAAATATTCTATTGTAAGGTGAAGTACTTCACTTTTCATAAGGATATTTTAATATGTGCTAAGTATTCATATTTTTAGCATTGACAATATTTTTAAAAAGTAACAAAAGCAGGTTTTCATAGTTTCGTGATGAACATTTTTCAGATGCTTGGAATGGGTGAGAAGGGCTAACAACCCCAATTTACTTGGGAGACCTCTGGATAAGGTATCAAAGTCTGCATACCTCTGTGAAAAGCATTTCACAGCAGCACAGTATATGTGCCCAATCGCCAAAAAGCTGCATCGAGGAGCTATTCCAGAGATATTCAGTGTCCCTGACAGTGATCCTGGGCCTTCAGTATCATCCCATCCACCTGCAAGCAGCCATAGTTCATCTACAACACATACTTCTCCTTCCACAAGCATCTTATCTACTCTCCAAACACAACCCTCTACTTTGCCTTCACCTCCATTACATGCAGAAGATAGCATTCCTGCAGTCAGCCCTCACTCAGTTACTTTGTCATCGCCTGAACCTATGGCTCATTCATCTGCTACATTCACTATCACCTGCGGTCCACCAGCTTCAGTGTCAGACATCAATCTATCCACACCCACTTCCACCACCAGTTACCAAAATTTTAAAGATGGCATCATGAGCAATGCAGATAACTTGCCTCCTCCATCAAGAATATCACATGATGGGGAAGGTTCATCCAGTACCTACTCCTGCACCCCCAAAAAGGTGAAATCTGGCACCCTCTTTCCCAGGGGTTATAGCTGCCGGCGACTCGTAGGATCCACTCCCCGTAAGAAGTACCTGTATGAAAGATTAAGAGAGTGCTCCAAGAAGGTTTCTTACTTGAAGCAAAAACAGCAGGAGGCTCAAAAGAAAGTTTCATCCCTATTAAAAGGGGAATCTGATGTTAGCAAATTGCTCTTTGCTCAAGCACCGAAGGAATCTTCCACTATAATTTCTTCCTTATTGAGGAACAGTAATGTTCCTAGGAATGCAAGGCGATGGAGCACACAGGAAAAGCTAATTTTCCTGTCTTTTTATAAAAGGAGTCCCCGAGCCTATGTATACCTTTCAACCATTTTAAATGTCCCCGCTGTGTCCACCCTTAAATCCTTGCTTCTTTGCATTCCATTCTATCCAGGAATCAACCACTTCATCATGAAGTATTTACAGAAGCAGGTCAGCAGAATGGAGGAGAAAGACAAACTCTGCGTCTTGCTCTTTGATGAGATGGCAATCATGCCATCTTTAACATATAATACACGGTTAGATATGGTTGAAGGGTTTCAGGACCATGGAGGAAACAGACGAAGTAATGCCATTGCCTCGGAGGCATTAGTTTTTATGATTAGGGGAATAAATAAGCAATGGAAGCAGCCGGTTGCTTACTACTTCTCTGCAGGTAGCACTCCTGGCCCCCATATGGCTGTTTTAATAAAGGAGGTGCTTTCAGCCTTGAATAATGCTGGGCTGAAGGTAGCTGCCATAGTCTGTGACATGGGTAGCAACAATACGTCTGCATTAAAAATACTTGGGTCCACAAAAACCCACCCTTACATCAGGTAAGCCAGGTGAATTATTTTTATTCCAGACTTATATTTAGGGCACAAGATTAAGTGTTCTCCTACTAAATGTATTTGTTGCCAAAGAAGGGAATTTCTAACACAACTGAATGCCACTTACTTTCAGCCTTAATGGAGAAGAAGTATACACACTTCATGATCCTCCTCACCTCATGAAATGCACGAGGAATATGTTTATAAAGTATTGCATCGAGGGCAAGGTGTGTAGCCCATTGGAAGTCTCCATCTATGTATAATTGTTGCTAGTAGGCATTTGATCTTTGATGTAATGCAAATGTTTTCTTCTCAAACATTATTGACTAGGTTGACATTGCTGGGGCACAGGTTTCAGGCATTGGAAAATGGCAGCATATTGAGGAGGCTGTTACTATAAGTAGAGGATGCAGTGGAAATGTTATCGCCTTCCCAAAGATTACCCCGGCATGTTTACAACCTAGGTGGAAGGAGAAGATGAGTGTTTCAATGGCTGCCAACATTTTTAGCCAGGCTCTAGCTTCTCAAATGGATGTCTTTGTTGGGCTTGGTATGTTTTTTAAAAAAATTATAGTCATGCTTTGGAGTCCATTCTGTTCAATAACTGATCTCATGCTATTTCCAATAAATTTATTTTGACAGGGCTTATGGATCCTGGTGCTGCGGTGACAGCAGAATTCCTGGTATTCATCAAGAAGCTCTTTCAAAGCTTCAACAGCTTTAATCAGGGGCAAGATGTTGATGATTTATTGTCTCCGTTGTGTGACACCAGTCCACATATTGCCTTCTGGAATGAAGCACTGAAGAAGCTGAAGATCCTGACGTTCTTATTACTTAAGAAAACTTCAACAGGAGAGATACTTTTACATCCTTCTGGCAAGCCAAAAATAATAAAATCAATAAGACCTAGGTCCCAGGATGGATGGATGTCCAATATTAGGGCTGTTAAATTGCTGTGGTGTAGGCTAAAGAAGGAGGGGTTGAAAAAACTGGAAACGAGGAGGCTTAATCAAGACCCGCTGGAGAATTTGTTTGGGAGCATAAGGTTCCACAGTGGATGTAACAGTAACCCTACCACTCAGCAATTTGCATCCTCCATCAAGACATCCATGCTGCATGGAACTCCCAAGGTCGGAAGAAAAGGTGGAAATTGTCAAGTAGATGATGACACTTTTTTATCGGATTTAGAGGAGCTCATGCAGCAAATTCCTGATGAAGTTCCTCAGGATGAGGAGTTTAGCATAGAAAACCTGGAAGCAACTGACACCCCTGATGATGTCAACCCAATTTCTGGCGAAATGCAGAGGTTGGAATTGTGTAATACAGTCCTCAAGTCTGTGATGAAATCATTGACTTGCAGTGACTGTATTAATGTAATATACACGGAAGAATCGCTATTTGGAGAGAACTTTGGCAAGCATTCTGCCCTGAATAGAGATGGCAAGACATTTTTTCCATCAGCATTGCTAAAGGATGCCATATATAGTGTAACAGAAAATTTAACAAAAGAAATACCTAATGTTGCCCACAAAATAGGATTAAAAAAAAGCCTTTCTAAAAGTCTAAATGCAAAAGAGCGTTTTTCCTGGGTTAAATGCTCAGCGCATGATCTTTCGCAAGATATATATGATGCAGTTATAGAAAACAGCATAAGAATGTACTGCAGAGGAAAGAAGTAAGTTTTGATTTATATTTATGCCTATATGTATATATTTCATTTTATCTTTATTTGCATAAGATATTTCATTGTGTTATTCATATGGTGGTGGTTTTGAATTAATATGGGGGTTGTCAAAGGGTGCTCTATATTGTGTCTCCTGTCCTTGTGGCATAAACTAATTGCTCCTTACCAGGAAAAGGGCACTTGCTACTTAGGATATTTGTGCTTTCTCTGCTTTCAGAGTATTTTTATTGCTTTTTATTTTTGGCTTTGGTGTGACTTTTTCGCCTGTTTCTTGTGTGGTGTGGGTGGTGAACTGTGCTCTATATTGTGTCTCCTGTCCTAGTAGCATAAACTAATTGCTCCTTACCAGGAAAAGGGCACTTGCTACTTAGGATATTTGTGCTTTCTCTGCTTTCAGAGTATTTTTATTGCTTTTTATTTTTGGCTTTGGTGTGACTTTTTCGCCTGTTTCTTGTGTGGTGTGGGTGGTGAACTGTGCTCTATATTGTGTCTCCTGTCCTAGTGGCATAAACTAATTGCTCCTTACCAGGAAAAGGGCACTTCCTATTTAATATATTTGGCTAGTATTGTGTCGATTGAAAATAATTTTATGCTATTTTGATTAATTGCCTGCAAATGCACTTTGAGCTTGTGTATCTCCTGTGGTGGGCTTATGCAATTGTCTAATTGATGTGAGTCCAAACCTAGAGGCGTAAATAATTGCATCTTACCAGAAAAGTGGTATTTGCTCTTTAGGATGTTTGTCAGGTCCACTTCCATTGATTATAATTTATTGCTGATTTGATTTGATTCTGTTCTTGAGATTGTATTTTTTCTTGTGTGCCTGTAGTGGTGGGGGTTGTGTATTGTCATTTTCCTTCTGTGTCCATACGTAATGGCTTTGACTAATTGCTCCTTACCTGGAAAGGGGCACTTCCTATTTAGGATGTTTGTCTAGGCCTGTTTCCATTGAAACTGAGTTTTTGCTTTGGTGATTCCTTTCGTTTGATAGCATTTTACTCTAGTACATCTCTAGTGGCGGGCTTATCTACTTGGCCAATAAATGTGAATACAAACCTACTCGAAAAACATAATAGCTTCTTAACAGGACCGGGGAACTTGCTACATAGTATATATATGCTATCTCTGCTTCCCCTGAAAATATTTTATAGCTTCCTTGTTTCCTTGCTGTGGGTAACTTTTGTTCTTGAGTTTCTCTTGTGGTGGGCTTATAAATTTTGCTGATTAATGTGAGTCCTAACCTAAAGGCATTAGCTAATTGTTTCTTACCAGGAAAGGGTTACTTCCTATTTAGAATTTTTTCAAGTCTGTTGCCAATGAAAATGATGTATTGCTTTTTCGTTTCCTTGCTTGCTTCCTTGATGAGCGTGCTTGACGAATTTTGTTCATGTGTTTTTCATGTGTTGGTGATTATGTTTTAGCTGATTAATGTGAGCGCTAACCTAGTGGCAAACACTATTTGTTTCTTACCAGAAAAGGGGCACTTGCTGTTTAGGATTTTTTGTGGAATCATTTTCCACTAAAAATGATTTATTTGATTTTTATAACCTAGTAGCACACAATAATTGCTTCTTTTCGTGGGAGATGCATTCTCTAGAATGTTTGATGATGAGTCTGCTTTCAGTTAAAATTATTTATTTGTTTTTGATTAATTTACGTTACATGAATGATAATTCGAGTGTACAATTATGTGGGCAAATAGCAGTTTAAATTTTATAAGGGAAAAGTCAACTCATGATGACATATTAGTAATGAGGTGCCTTATTGAATGGAAACTACCATGGAAATTTGTTGTGTATCCCGGTTCCTTAGATTTTATACAGGTTTTCCATCCATTTCATTGGCTAATCCTCGTTGGGAATAGTGATAGGTTGGAGGAACAGGCGACTGATCCTTGATATTTCTTTGAATTGGACTGTGTTGGTGGGATTAGCTTATGTAGAATCTAGGTTGGCATCTGCTGTTCAAGGTGTGAGGCATGGCAGTCCAATTTCATCATTGCTGTTTAACATGTACAGAGATTAAATTGTAAGGGCGGTATGGAAATAGTTAAATGTGGTAAATGAAGTGTGGTGAGAATGTTAATTAAATTGGTTACGTTTGTGAAGTTTGATCATTTTGGATGAAGAATGGAGGAACCATGATAGTAGGTTTAATGATCCAAAAGAGAGTTAGGGGGAAGGAAAGAATTCATGGGTAACATGAACGGGAAAGTGCCTTAATACGAATTAATGGAAAAAGTTCAAAGAGGGAAGGGGTGATAGGCATAAACATATGCACCATGTAAATTTACCTATACCAGCATAATACGTTAATATTACCTTCTTACTTCATTCTTCTTGACCCCAATGAATTGGTTTCAGTTGTCATAGTTTTCAATTGCCTCGTTCTTCTCATTGGAGACTAATAGGGTAGTTTCCTTCATCAAAGAAAACGAAAGGTATTGATTGCGATTCGTTACCCACCATTAGTGTATTCATAATACACAAATTATTTGGTTTTTGAAATACCGGTTTAGACGAATGGCAAGGGCCAAATTTTATCCTCATTTGAAAAAGGCCAGATTGGCGCCCATGCGATTCCACTCTGCATGACGTCACAGGGACCTAGTTTCTATACGAGTAGATAGGAGTTATACATCGTCTGAGGTTACCAATGCATGCATGAGGCACAGAGCTCAGGGAAACATGTCTTAATAATCACCTATTAAAACTGGCTAAGGTCGGAAAGTTTTCTTCGTTTTATAAGGTATTAATAAACCTTTTTTAAGCCATGCGCTACCATTCAGCAAGGTACTCAGCTATCCGCTAGCATCCTGCGATGTATCAGAGCTAAGCCTCGCCTCAAGGTCACCTCACCGGGTGGGAGGGGGAACCAGAAATACGACGTACGGAGATATTTCCCGGCATGCATACTTAAGCGTCGCGTTTTCGCGCGCTTGAAAATTTTCACTTTTCATTTAATCGCGAAAAATAGATGTTGTCATTTAAAAATCTAAAAGCGCGAAATACGTACTCCAGGAGTAATAATCTTTCGATTAAGGCAATAAAAAAATAATAGGAAACCACCCTATTCCTGTTGGCAAACCTCTTGGGTTCTGAATTTTATAGAGGAGATTATTTGCATAGAATATTTTTTTTTCATTTAATAAAAATATTTCTGATAGTATGTTTTTGACAATACTCTAATGACATGATTCAATTTTTACCATGCCTGAGTCTTTTCATTGGTTTTAAATAGGTAGTGTTTGCTTTTGTATTTGTGATGGGTTTTTGTAGAAGGTAACTATGTTGTTGAATCTTTTTGGTAATGGGTATTCCTACTGTTGGAATATTATTTCCGTTTACCTGTATCTACTGTTGTGTTACTTTCGTTTATTTATTCAGCTTTGATACTTTACCTTTTTATAAACATGTCAACATATGTATTAGTGAAGAAGTGAAATAAATGTTTTAAAATATTTTTGGATTATTTATTTATGTACTATCCCTTCCACTGTGGCGGCAGTTGCTATTCCTTAGTCTTTCTGCATTAGTGTTCAACGAAGAGATGGAAATAGTGGAGTATGAATTTAAGAAAAACGACGAGAAGCGTACGCTATTCGAACAGGCGCGGTTTTGAATCTCCCACGCTACGGTGGCGACATTCGGCAATGCGTTGCCGGCGAGAGTTACCCACCCCGCTTTTCCCCTCTGTCCGACCCCTCTCACCCTCAATCGACTCGCCGTGCTCAAATGACGCCAGGCAGCTGTCGCCGAATCACGCGAGTACCGTCGCAGTCCGTGACAGCGGCTAACATTATGTCTTCAAATACGTTGCACCCTACAATGACATCGTAATCGAGGCATGCAGAAGGTACCATCACGAAAGTGAGCTTCGAATTTTGACCAGTAATCTCAACGGTTGCGTCAAAACGGAACTTCGATATAAGTCTCCCAGGTAAAATTCACATGATGGGAAGTTCGTTTCGTATTAATTTACCAGAGAAAGTAGCCAAAAATTTATCACACATCAAAGATACGTCCGCTCCAGTATCAATTAAGCCCATAAACACCCGCCGAACTGATTCGACGTTATCTCCTTCGACTACTTCCCCACGTGCCACCTTCTGAAGGGAGCTCAAATAAGAAATTAGATCAGAGACGGATGTAAAGTCGCGCATTTTCGCTGACTCCTGGATTTTCCCGTCACTTATGCCGTGAACAATTAATTCAATTAAATCTTCAGGTCCCCATTGGGCTCCCAATCTTTTAAGAAGGGTCAATTTCTTAAGCATATGCAGTAAAAGTATTGAAATCTGAAGTTTTGCAAGCAGCAGCTTCAACAAGCAATCGGCCAAGAATTTTCCGCGAGGGGAAAACTTCTAAAAATATCGTTTTTGAAAGCACACCAGCTGGAGACCAGCTCTCGGACCATACCTTGGATTCGTCAGTCAAATAACGCCTCACTCTTACAAGCGTCTGGACATCCGACCAGTAGAACTCCTCCATAATTATCTCGGCATGTTGAATCCAGCGTTGAGCATCGTCAATGTCTGGGCGGAAAAGGGGCAGGTCAATCTGGTCTATGGCTCCTTGGCTGCTCTTCACCTTCTTCAGCACATCGAGGAGTATCTCCTCCATTCCGTCAGCAGCTAGAAAAAATATTTCTTCCCAGCGTCGGCGTCGTCTTGAGCGCAGAGAAGAATCCCACTTCTGATGTTAGATCTTTTGAAAATGACATGAGACTCTCGGCTTTACACATTTATTTGCACAGGTACAACACGACCATGCGTGTGCTCAGGCCAGGGCTCGCATCCAATATGCCGCCTCCGGACAGGCTTGGACTAGGGATGGGCAAAAATAACCGGTTTTATTTATAACCGGTTTTTTCAAAAGGTTAACCGAGTAAAAACCGGTTATTTTTCGACGCCGGTTAACCTGAGTACTCGGTTTTTTTTGGCATAACGGAAAAATAACCTAAGAAAAATAATTTGACCCCTGATTCCCGCACTCTCTCGCGAACCGTTGGAACTACCAGCACTTTTGCCGCTGCCACTGGATAAGGTTTTCCTGCGCCTCTACCGGCCACAGAGAACATTAAAACCGGTATTTTTTGATGCAAAAAAAACCTAGTGGCCGGTTAAAACCTAGGCCACGAGTACTCGTTGGCATAACCGATGGCAGGCGGGAGAGAAAAAACCGGATGAGGGAGTACTCGTTGGGGAAACCTATCGCTGTGGGAAGGTTTTTATCAATGGAAAAACCTAGTGGCCGGTTAAAACCTAGGCCACGAGTACTCGTTGGCATAACCGGTGGCAGGCGGGAGAGAAAAAACCGGATGAGGGAGTACTCGTTGGGGAAACCTATCGCTGTGGGAAGGTTTTCATCAATGGAAAAACCTAGTGGCCGGTTAAAACCTATGCGACGAGTACTCGTTGGCATAACCGATGGCAGGCGGTTATGGCAGGTCACAGGTATAGGTTTTTTCAGTGCATATCAACTAGTAAAAACTGTAACGAGTACTTGGTTATTCTACGGTTATTGCAAAATAACCCGAGGAAAATAACCAAGGCGTTGGAGTAGCTATTGCGGAAGTTAAATGGATATGAAGTACATGAAATATTATATTAGTTTGCGAAAGCATGCCTGCCATGTGACCAAATTCAATAATACAAATATGAATATTGAAAATTCAGGGGGGAGCCGGTACCCCCTTAGCTGTTTATACAATCAGGATCGAAAGGGTCGTAGTTCCCCAAAAAATTTCGGGGGGGGTTGTTATGGACCCCCTAGCTTTTAATAAACTTATTTATATTCAAGCACAGTGAAGGTTAGGGGGTTCTGTCCCCCCCGGGAGGACCGTAGTCTCGTTAGAAAATCTGGGGGGTTAGACCCCCTTAGATCTCTGTTATAATTTTAGTTATGTTAAAGAATGTCTGCGACATCGGAGTGGCTAGGGAGGCTCAGGGGACGCGGCCGCCTATGAAAATTCTGGGGGGGTATGGTGACCCCCCTAATTTTTTATGTAGATTTTGTTACTTTCAAGCACGGCTGTATCTGGAGGCGTCCTGGCCCCACAGAAGGGGTCGTATTCCCCCTTAAAATTTCGGGGGGGGGGGGGGGTTATGGCCCCCCTGACTTTTTCGTTTTAGACTCCGCTACATTCAAGCACTGTCATATTTAGGAGGCCCGGCCCCCCCTGGAGTACCGTAGTACCGCTAGAAAATCTGGGGGGCGGGACCCCCTTAGCTCTCTGTTATAAATTTAGTTATGCTATATATCTATGCTATACATAAAGCATGTCTGCGACATCGGAGTAGCTAGGGAGTCTCAGGGGACCCGGCCGCCTATAAAAATTCTGGGGGGGGGGGTCCCGCCACCCATATTTTATAGCGGGATTACGGTCTTCCAGGGGGGGCCGGACCTCCTAAATATGACAGTGCTTGAATGTAACTGAGTCAAAAACGAAAAAGTTAGGGGGGCCATAACCCCCTCTCCCCCCGAAAATTTATGGGGGACTACGACCCCTTCTGTGGGGCCAGGACGCCCCCAGATACAGCCGTGCTTGAAAGTAACAAAATCTACATAAAAAACTAGGGGGGTCATCATACCCCCCCAGAATTTTTATAGGCGTCCGGGTCCCCTGAGACTCCCTAGCCACTCCAATGTCGCAGCCATTCTTTAACATAACTAAATTTATAACAGAGATCTAAGGGTGTCTAACCCCCCAGATTTTCTAACGAGACTACGGTCCACCCGGGGGGGACAGAACCCCCTAACCATGAGTGTGTTTGAATGTAACTAAGTTTATTAAAAGCTAGGGGGTCCATAACAACCCCCCCCCCCCGAAATTTTATGGGGAACTACGACCCTTTCGATCGTGATTGTATAAACAGCTAAGGGGGTACCGGCTCCCCCCCGAATTTTCAATATTCATATTTGTATTATTGAATTTGGTCACATGGCAGGCATGCTTTCACAAACATAATAATATAATTCATGTACATCATATCCATATCTACTCCAACGCCTTGGTTATTTTCCTCAGGTTATTTTGCAATAACCGGAGAATAACCAAGTACTCGTTACAGTTTTTACTAGTTGAGATGCATTGAAAAAACCTATACCTGTAACCTGCCATAACCGCCTGCCATCGGTTATGCCAACGAGTACTCGTCGCTTAGGTTTTAACCGGCCACTAGGTTTTTCCATTGATAAAAACCTTCCCACAGCGATAGGTTTCCCCAACGAGTACTCCCTCATCCGGTTTTTTCTCTCCCGCCTGCCATCGGTTATGCCAACGAGTACTCGTGGCCTAGGTTTTAACCGGCCACTAGGTTTTTCTATTGCATCAAAAAATACCGGTTTTAATGTTCTCTGTGGCCGGTAGAGGCGCAGGAAAACCTCATACAGTGGCAGCGGCAAAAGTGCTGGTAGTTCCAACGGTTCGCGAGAGAGTGCGGGAATCAAAAGAGTTTATTTTTCTCGGGCTATTTTTCGGTTATGGCAAAAATAATTTAATTCTCAGGTAAATGGCATCGAAAAACAACCGATTTTTAATTTGCTTATCTAATAAAAAAACAAGCAAGACTCTACGATGAACTATACCACGAAGAAGGAAGACGAAGTTCAAAAATGCGGTAGGCTTTTTTAAGACTAGAAGGTATGCAACACGCAATGCTTTAGGTTATATAACCTGAATATAACCGGTTTTTTTCGTCCGGTTATTATACTCAGGTATTCTTATCGCTCAAAATAACCGGTTAACCTAACACCGGTTTTTTTCTCATAACCGCCCATCCCTAGCTTGGACAGGCTTCGCTTCGTCATCCGTCTCCTTCCCCTCCATTCCCCTAGCGCGCCCTAGCGGCGCTCCCTCCGCCACATCCGTCGTCAGCCCGATGCGACGGAGTATCCCTCCGCCGTGATATCAGTGAGAATTCGAACGCTGCTAACAATATAGTCCATCTTGTTGGCACCAGTGTAAGAACTTACGACTGCTTTTCCCAGTTTGATTCTTCACATTTTTTTTTGAGATCATCTATCATTGCATTGAAATCAGAACAATTATCAAATTTAAAAACTCTGTTTTAATTATGAAAACTATGCCCTGGTACATCAAAGCATGTGCTCACTCTTTCTTCCAGGAGTGAATTGACTACTTGACAAGAGTGAATTTTGTTCCTGCTATAACTTCATCTGTTAGTCTGACTCAAATTTGAAATTTTGATTGGTGAACAGCTAAGACTTTCAAAACTTGTATTAACATGCTTCAATGTATCTTCATGCTTGATACAATGAGGTGGGCAGAATGCATCTTCAACCTGAATGTCCTCAAAACTTGAAACCAAAGCTAAACATCAAGGGTATAACTTTTGACCAGGTTTAACAGATTTTCCGCTGTGCATTTCAATTTTTCTTGCTGTCTGCACACTAATTTCCCATAAGCTTTTTCTGAGTGGTCTAGAATGTGCCCCAAATGGAATGCAGCATCATTGTAAGAATGCATATTTTTCCAAATATACACACTTGTGGAGGAGACAAATCTAAAAATCTGGTGAGACCGTTCCTGCAGAGGAGATATGACGAAACCCCCTTCTCCATACTAAGTTACCTTTCAACTCCAATCGAAGATCATTTATGTAGCACAATCCTTGTTCTTGAGTTTAAGTGGTCTAGTGACATTTGTCTTCCAAAAGTTTTCAAGTAAAGCAGATATCAAAACCCTCCATTACATATCACATGGAAATTCAAACTAAAAAGTTCCACAACCTCCAGGGATGTCCAAATTCATAAAATTAGTAGTTGACACACCAGAACTCTAATCTTCAATTTCAAACACTCATGGTCTAAATGATATCTACTCTGTGTTGAGAGCTAAAGCATAGCAACATGAAACTTGGGATTCCAATGAGAGTAATTAACATATTGAAAGTGCTCAAACTCAAAAGCAGACTTGAACTACAAGTGTCTAAACGTCTCCACTTCCCATATATTTTCATCATGCACCTGGCTATTATGTCGGTGCTGTGTATGAAAACAGATGGTACATTGGCTGTGTTGTTCAAACAGTTGAGGATGGTGAAATTCTTGTGAATTTCATGACACCAGATGGTAAGGCTAGGTCAAACATTTTGCCAAAACATTTGGATTAGTGCTGGATAATGTTGACTGATGTGTTAATGCATCTACCAGAGCGTAAGACCATCACAGGAAGGCAGTGTACCTTGCCAGATTCCACAGTCACTGCAATTGAGAAGGCCTGGGATGCTTACCTTCAGGCTTAAGAGGTCAGAGGTATGTACTTATCCTTCAAATAGGTACATATTCAACCAGTTTTTGCCTAATTGCAAATATCTAGTAAATCCATATATTTGCTAAAATGTTTCCATTTTATACTATTTGGAAATTAAAAATAGATTACCAGCTAAATTTAAAGAATGGTAGGGGTTTACAGGAACTTTGATACTCAAATATACAACTCTCCTTTTGGGGGATGCCCTGAAACATAAGTGCTGTAGCCCGCCGTTTTACAACCATCATTAAAATAAATCATAGAAGCACTATCCATCATGGAAGCAACTTCAGGTTTAATTTTACTGAAAGAGAGAGTATAGTGCAAGTTATATTAAAAAACTCAGTCACCTAATTGGTGTCCCTTTTTTGTTATTAGAAGTTGAAAAAGTGGCATTTTTCAACAAAAAACATTAGCGGAACGATGATTTTCATAAGATTTATTAACAAATAAATCCAAAATTGCACAAAACCTCACTCTTTATTAAAGTTGGTGGTCTTTACCATGCTTACAGAGATTTTTATGGCTTTCATTTGACATATGTGATTTTTACAAGTATTTGAAAATGTCACTTTTTTGACGAAATTTGTCAAAAGTGCAATTTTTGAACATTTATAGAAAATAAAGTTTTCAAGAGAAAATCGTTTTGATAGGATTTTTGAAAACTATAGCAGCATGTTTATAGCCTCTAAAATTTTTACTAGCTTCACTCATTTTGTTTAGGTTGTACAGGTGCACAAATATGGTAGTTTTGAATAATTTGACTGGTGTGCAGAATTTGTGTGTGCCTCATTGACTTCAAACACTCATATCTTGGAAAATACTTGCAATGGGTCTTTAATATTTTGGATTTTTCTTAACTAAGGTTGAAACTAACAACAGGGAAAAAATTATCAAAATCTGAGATGGTGGGCGTGGGACCCTGGTTGAGTTGACATGGAATGACCCTATAAGTTATACTACTAATATGGCGGCTGAATAACTTGGCGTTAAAAAGGCACCGATCCACAGTGGGCGGAATGCCCAATCTAGGCGGAAAAAATTTTTTTTTTCTAAATTTGGGCAAAATATGAACTATCTCCATATTTTTGTTAATTTATTAGTGAAAATTATTAGCCAATGATATTTTTAAGTATAAATTCGCTTTAAACTCAATTTTAGCCATTCAATGCCATTTAACGGTAGTTAGGGTCTAGTCCTAAACTAGCGGTTTGACAATGGTAACCTTGCATGTACATTCGATAATGGTACTTCCTTTTACTTGCCCAGGAATTGTGATTGTCTCCAAAACTATATCTTCCAAATCGTAGAAAATATTGGCACTTTTGTTTGCGGGGGGAGGCGGTTTATGGCAGTACATGCGACAGCGTACTTGCGGCTAACAAAGAAACCGTGATCACCCGCCTCCACGAATTCGATTCCGCACAAATTTTGTTGATTTTGACTGAGGCAGAAGTAAAAATGTAGAAAAGAGATATAAATGATTTTATTGTATACGATCAGGTATTCAAATCATTCCTCAAGACAAAACAAAAACAAATATGAGCAGAGCAAGGCTACAAACATTCAAATGAATAAAATATCTATTTCATTAATTCACTCAGTACAAGCGAAGAAGAGCAAAATAATAGTTTTATACAAATGGTAAAGGTAGCTAAAAGTTTAATTAATATTAATATACGAGTCAAAATTAATATACGAGTCAAAAAAATGCATCTAATTTTCCCTGCGGCAAAATTATAATATTCACAATAATATTATCATATTATTAGTCACTCTCTGACGTTTCGATTTCACTGCTATAATGTACCTCACTTTCTCCTGGTTTCATATGGCTCTTTTAATAATTACAAAACTTCAGCAGAAATAACATTACTTTTCTTTGTACTTTGTTGACGCTTGGATGAAATGAGAGGATCTGAATAAATTAGCAACCTAATGAAGGCATCCTCAATATTTGCGGAACGAGAAATCTTCATAGCATGCCTACTCCTAATTTTTTAACATCCTTTTCTCTTGCCTCCTGTGCCTCTTCTGACAACTGTCCAATAGGAAGAATGGCTGATTCTATTATGGAAGCATCATGTATTACTTTTATTGGCCGGCAGACGACGTTTGACAGGCCAGTGGACGACGGTTGTGGATTTTTCCACTGTATCGTTCAATTCCCCACTAGTCCCTGCATTTCATATAATTCTAGAGGTACGAGAGAGATGACAAACATAGATGAATCATTCTGAGCACCCTCGTTAAGTTTCATAGCGCTGTTTATATACGCTTTGACCACTGCTACCGTCACACTTCCATTTCAGTATTAAATGCATTCTCTCTCAATAGTGCACTGCATGAGAACATCCTTTTGCACTAGTACAATGCGTTCGATTGTGTGGTCCAAAAGAGCTAGTAATTTATTTCTGCACACCTTTCTGCTACTTTTAAAGTTTCCTTAGGAGGATAGCACTGCAATTTTGACTATTTTAACACATCATAGGACGGGTAAATGTTGCTTCATCTGTCATTCGCTCCTGTCCTGATTCTCGTGTACTGCGCCTTTGTCAATCCAGTTTCAATCAGAAGCGCTAGCGCCTCCTCTCCAGGTATTGTGTGGTATGGGGGCGAATTGTAGGCTTTCTTTAGTTTATTAGCCCTACTAAGTAGTTTGGGTAACTGCTCTCACCATAGCTGCGGCGTCTCGTTTCCCAGAAGAAAGGAGAGAATACTGGGCCGCGAACACGATTTCATCCTCTGTGCGCGACTTAATCAACGGCTGCACTCTCGTCCATTTCGCTCTATCCGTGCAGTGTTCGAACACTTTTCTAGGTCATCCCTTGGAAGTTGATGGCTTAGCTTCGGCACTAAAGTTAATTCTGAGACGTTTTTCTGTCTCTTTTTTGGGCAGGAGCAATGGGTTTTGAAGCCACGTATTATATTTTTTTTAAACGCCACTTTTTTTAAACGCCTGGCGTAATTGTTTAAAAAATTCCTAATAGCTACACTGTTACACTTCTTAGCATTAATTTCACTGTGACTCAACTCAAATTTCTTCATTAAATAATCTGGTAATGAGTCTTTTGTCTCGATTTTGTCGTGAAGTAGGCTACTCAGCTCTCCGTGCGTCACGACAGCGCTCTCCATGTCGCCAGAAAAAAACACAAAAACTATATTTCCGCACTTTTCCGCACCAAATCCTTTCGGGGCCTGATTTTTAAATACATTCTCTAGACATTATTACTTAAATTAGCTTGACATCCCTAGAACATTTTTTTATAAGTCAAACCAAACATTTGGTATCACAAAAAATCAAGTATTTTTGAAATGTTTATTTCAAAAAACAGTAAAAAATTTGAAATGGCAAATGTAACACTAAATATCATGAAAAACGGTGGAACATACCTTAGAAATAGTAATCCAAATTCTACATATATGCCTTTTGGACTGGTCACCTTACTGCAAGCTCTTCACTTCACTGTCAAAACACAATTGAGCCTGGTCGTAAATTGGTCACCGTAGAAAGGGTGCCTTTAAATGGCCATAGCGGTGCTATTTTGCCGAGGGTAGTGACCTCAAGGGTGAAAAAGGGTGCTCCAACTATCCCAGGATGAGGCTAACGGCAAAAATTGTCCCAACTGTAAAGTCGGTTTTTGGACTTTTTTCCGCCTAGTTCCTGGATTCCGCCCACTGTGCGATCGTTGCGACTTTGGAAAGTCTCTCGTCGCCGAAGGACTGACAGAAGACATTCCGAAAATGGTCGAATTTTTCCACACGCACTGCTATTGGGAATGGAACTTTTTACGGGCAACGGAAAGGAGTAGCCATGGGTTCATTTTTATCGCCAATCATTGCAATGCCTACATTATTATGGAAAAACTCGAGGAAAAGGCCCTGCAGACATGTGAAACACCTCCAAAAATGTTCCTGAGTTAGGACGAGAATACCTTTGTCGTGTGGCCGCACGAAAAGTCCGAACTGACCAATTTCTTACGGCACCTGACCAACCTAAACACCTCCATCAACTTCACCATGCAGATCGCGGAAAACAAACAGTTACCCTTCCGGGATGTACTCTTCTCTAAGAAACAGAACGTAAATCTTGGCCTCTCTGTGTACCGTATGCCAATGATCACAGATCATTACCAGAATGTCATTAACTCCCACCATCACCCACAGCAGTAGATAGCCATCTTAAGCACTCTTTCCCAACGTGCTTTTTCGATTTGCAACGGAGACTCCATTGAGAACAAAAAATGCCACATCATCCACGCCTTCAGGAAAAATGACTTCTATGTCCATACTATTTATGACATTATCAAAATTAGGAAGAGACGATGCACAAACAATTGGCCCCAAAAAAAGAGGACCGTCGGGGAAACGGAGTGGTACATAGAAGAGAAGAATATCTCCAACTATGCCCTAATTCCCTATGTAGCTGGGACATCGGAAAAAACAGCAACAACTCTTGGGAAACATAATGTAGGGTGGCATGTTTCAACCGTGTTATGAAGACATCCATCCCCCAATGCAAGGCCAAGGATCGCATGCCAATGAATATCCAAAGTGGAGCATACAATTAAGTTGAGTGCTCTTGCGGTGACTCATACATATTGACCAAACATCAAGAGCCATATGATATACAGAATGCAAGAGCACACATGGCCGACCAAAAATAGACAATAGGGAAATTGAATACTTTTTAGAAACAGTATGCTGATATACTACAGTAAACACTTAGTACCGCAATATACTTTTTTCGCTTAAAATTCAGTTTATATACTAGAAAATGACTCCCAAAAGTCTCCCGAGTTTCGCGGGCTAAAAAATACCGCCCCCACTAATCTTTGGCTGTGACGTCATAGTTCAGTACGAGTCCAAGATCCAAGCCCAGTAACTGCAGATTTGGAAGAGCCACGTTGCGTTTAAAGGATAACATGGGTGAAATAAGGAAAAATTACAAGTGGTGCATTGTTCCTCTGTGCAATAATACCCCAGAAAAAATTTTCGTCTGCATTCCCACGGAGGAAATTAGAAGAAAAGCCTCGATGCATGCCGTCTGTCGGGATGAGCGATACGGAAAAATAAGAGTATAATAAACTGAATGATAAACCCGTGTGCTATGTGAGCGAAGATAACTTTAACATAAATAATATTTCCATATTTCATCGACTAAATAACTTGAAACTGAGATTTTTCGATAATTCGGCCGCCGCGGCGCGGCGTAGAATAAAAACTCAACTTCTCAACAAAAATCGAGATGGGTGTTTCTCGATGGTTACGATGGACTCAAATTATTTATGGCACTTGTTCAATTTCAGTTACGGAAGGACACTGAAAATTCCATGATGTTTAAAATCAAGGGAGAAAATATGAAAATATAGAGCAACGTTGATCCTCATGCATTCGAGTGCCAGCCAAGAAGACAGCGTTTTCTTCTACTCTCGGCGTCAAAATGATGAGCCGCTGTACTTTAGAAATTTATATTCTGGCTTCACTGCATTCTATAATGATGAACTATACGTCATTTTAAAGGAAATTTTATCCTTAATTCTCATTTATTTTATTACAAAAAAAATCGAAAATGTAGACACGGCCAGTGCAATAAATGACTCCGCGCACCGAAAAATTAGCCGTTTTGTCAACTTCATGAACTTTGCAACTCAACCTAGGGAAAACTACTACTTGTACAGCATTCATCTTCCACATTAATTTACTCTCATCAGTGCGGATTAATAAAATGGCTTTTTTGAATTTTAAAATTTTGAATCATAGCTTCAGTGAATGCAACGCGCAATAAGGGTGGAAAGAGTTCCGATTCTATCTTCGAATGAGCCATCGCAAGCGATTCTTGTCCTACTCATGAACCGTTTTGCTTGAAAGCTCTCGCAGAGGTTACGTAGAAGAAGTTCAGCCGTGGAATGTAAAAATAGCAAAATACGACTGGCACACAGTGTGACTCTTCCCAAGAGATTGAACAATCATCGGGGGAATCTCAGCGACAGGAATTTGAAAATGCATTTGGATCCGAAAATATCCGATCCGAAAGATCCGGCTCCGAAAATCAAGGATCCGATCCGAATCCAGATCCGATAAAAATCCTGGATCCGTCCATCCCTAGTACTTTCATAGGATTTTCTTGTTTATTTAGCATCTGGTAAGTCCCTATTCAGAATCAATAAGTAATCATCTAACGTGTTGCTGAAATTTACTTGGTTCTATTTTTACAAGTGTAAAATATTTCGGCCAAAACGCTCACTGTGTTCATCTCTAGCAGCACTGAGCCGCATCTCATTTTGAGCCGCAGGTACCATGCAACCAATTTCGACTTCAACAGTCCTCTTGCAAGATTTACCCGTTGTCCCGGAAATCAAGTTGCGTCCGAATGCGACCTCTTTTTTGACAGCCTCCATAAAATCCGCAGACGGGCCTCCATTCTCCTGGTTCCTTGACATGTCGTTCTCTTGTTCTTGTTTCTCTAGTTAACTTTACTTTGTCTAACCTTCTTCGTTGTCACACTCCCCTCTGATATTTTACAAACTTTATACCACCTTACATTTCATATACCACTGAAAATTATCACTGTAAATTATTACTGTATATTATTCTGTATATTACCACTGTGTATTATTACTGTACATTATTGTAAATAATCGTATTATTTATCGTAAATTATTGTATAAGTATTGTAAATTGGCTGCTGCCGTTGAAAAATAAATAAATAAATCATAACATATCAGCTGAAAATAAATATGACGTCGCCTTGTCTCAAACTTGCGTCCATCGGTTCCACGCGCATCACAGTATCCTTCAAAGAAAGAGGCGTTCTCAGGCATTAATCTACGATTACCTCGACGTACCTTCTTAAATGGTGTATTATGGCTTGAGCAACAGCGTGCCCAGGATCGAAAATAGAAGCGGGCAAGCCGAGGTCGTTCAAGTTGTAACACAGTCAAGGTTATGGGAACAACATTTTCATTTTCACCAGGAGTACGTATTTCACGCATTTAGATTTTTAAATGACGATATCTATTTTTCGCAATTAAATGAAAAGTGAAAATTTTCAAGCGCGCGAAAACGCGACGCGTAAGTATGAATGCCGGGAAATCTCTCTGTGAGACTTATTTCTGGTTCCCGCTGCCCCCCTGAGGTGACCTTGAGGCGAGGCTTAGCGCTGATACGACGCAGGCTGCTAGCGGGTAGCTGAGTACCATGCTGGCTGGTAGCGCTTGTCTTAAATAAGGATTATTAATACCTTATCAAATGAAGAAAACTTTCCAACCTTAGCCACTTTTAATAAGTGATTATTAAGACTTGTTACCCTGAGCTCTATGCGTCATGCATGCATTGGTAACCTCAGACGATGTATAACTCCTATCTTCTCGTATAGAAACAAGGTCCCTGTGACGTCACGTGGTTTGGCATCGCATGGGCGCCAATCTGGCCCTTTTCAAATGAGGATAAAAATGGACCATTGCCATTCGTCTAAACCGCTATTTCTAAAACGAAATAATTTGTATATTTTGAATACACTAATGGTGGGTAACGAATCGCAATCAATGCTTTTCGTTTTCTTTGATGAAGGAAACTACCCTTTCCTATATTTTTCATAAAGTGCGTTGCAGGGTTTCTTAGTGTGGACCCAAGCTTCACTTCCATATAGTGAGACGGGTTTTGTATTTCTTTCATACAATCGTATTTTGTAACATGGTGATAGGGCGATAATAACATGTGTGATACTTACGATGGGCTTCAAAGCCTGCATTGGCATTTTCTAATTTTTTATCTCAAAATTTTCAATATTTAACCTATTTGTTGTTACCCCTAGATACACAGAACTCTCTGCACATTCAATGCAATAGTTTTCAATATCTTCAACACTCCTGTTATTAGCAATTTGTTCAAAGTTAAGTGTTGGGTTTTCCTTCATTTTCCTCTATTCCTACTGCCTTGCATTCTCACAAACTTTTCAGCTAGTGGAGGGTATCCAATTTTACTTCTGAAATCACGCTGTCAAATGCTATAAAATATTGAGGTCGGCTGGGTATTTGATGCCTTTTTGGATACTCCTTGCCTTATTCAAGGGTTCTTCCGTTGCAATATTAAAAAGTAAAGGTGAAATCATATCTCCCTTCTCTTACTCAAGTGTTTAAGAGGGAACTTTCCTATGTTTATTCATCCACCCTACCTTTTGCTTTTAAATCGTTAATGTGCACTTGAATCAGGGGCGGCTCCAGCCAGGGGGCGCGGGGGGCGCGCGCCCCCCCCTGGGCGGTGACTGACGGAAATTTTTTGCTGCTTGCAATCTCCTCTTACCTATGCCAGGAAAGGCGAGAATGAAATGATGGCTCGTCACCCATTGTGCTATCAAGTATCAATTTGTGGAGCGAAACGCGTGTGGCCGAAGTCACCCGATTCTACGGTACATAGTACATTCCTACAGCCAGACAGAGTTTTTCTCGAAGTTGAGATGTTCCGAATAATTTGTTTCACTGTCGGCAGGCGAGTTTATTTTCTTTGCAGAGATTTTTTTTACTACTATATATTCCTTGCTTGAGATGAGCTTGCCAGATCTATGATTCGAATTTGAAAGTCTGCAACTCCGACAACAGATTCATCGGTCGTTTCCACTCGTGCGCACGGTCAAGCAGCACAAAGCGCAGGTATCTGTTTTGCTGGCCTGCTGTTTGAAGTTGGAAGTCTGTACAATTACGAGCAAAAATTATTGTTTCCGTTATTTTGTGGGGTATATCTCATTTTTCATGTATCAGTATCTTTCTCCTTCTTTGTTTTAAGATTAAATGATTTGTTGAATCAATGCCTTATTATGCACATTTATAGTTCCATTTTCAAATTATGCATAAATATTACTATTATATGTATTACTGTATTAATTGGTTGTGAAATGTGTTGTGCCGTTTCTTGTGAAATTATCTGTAAAAATACAATTGTACTGTTAAGATTTCATATTCATGAATGATTTAAAACTTTGTCATGTTAACTGTCAATCACTGATACAGCACATTGATGAATTTTGACTCTATTTTACTGAGCATCAATATGATATTATATGTACTTCTGAAACGTGGTTGAACCCCAATATTAACGATACTATGGTAAATCTTGATAAATACCTATTTCTAAGGTGTGATAGGGTAGGAAAAGTTGGTGGAGGTGTAGGTGTTTATGTACGTCATGACATTAAGGCAAGCATTGTGGCCACCTCCCAAGATGGGCGCCTATCTCAAGTATTCTCAACCCGAGTGTATCTTAGCCGAGGTCTCAGGAGAAAATTCCTCAAAAATTTTACTGTGTGTTATATACCGCCCACCAAAATCCAGTCTCTTGTTCAACTTTGAAACAGAGCTTTCCGAATTTAGTACTGCATATAAGAATATTATTATTACGGGGGATCTCAATATTGATTTAACTAGAGAGTCCACTAGCAGTAATTATCTAAAAGGTTTTATTCATAGCAATAACATGTATATGGTTCCTTTTCAACCAACCCACCACACGTTTCATGGTGATACCTGGCTTGATCACTTCATCGTAGATGACGAGGATAAAGTTATCTGCGCATCACAATGTCCTGTTCCATTTCTCTCGTCCCATGACTTAATTCATATCACCTATAAGTTTAAATTCTCTAGAGTTACCCTTTCCCCATTTATTTATCGAGATTTAAAAAATGTTAATCTTGATGATTTTATAAATGACCTAGCTGAAAAAGATTGGTGTACTGTATTCACCTCGAACAATATTGATGAGAAAGTTAAATTGTTTAATGAAAATATTCTCAACTGTATATCCAATCACACTACATTACGCACAATCATCCCACGTCGCCATGCTGCTCCATGGTTAACTAAAGAGCTGAAACAGCAAATGAAAGAAAGAGACAGGATTCATCGAGCCTATGTTAGGTCTAGAAACATTGAAGTGTATGCTAGGTATAAAGTTCTTAGAAATGCAGTCAATCATCTTGTAAAGGCCGCAAAGCGCTCTTATTACGCTACAAAACTTGAAGGCCTGCCAAAGCCACATTTAATTTGGCGTGAACTAAGGCACATTGGTCTACTTCGACAAAAAGATAACTCTATTATTCCGAACATCACGTTGAACCAATTTAATGATTACTTGACGCTGCCTCCACCCTCTCATTTAACATTCACTGATAGTCACCAGTCTATTGATCCTTTAGTACCATTTGATGATAGCAATTTTTACTTTCGTCACGTTACTCCAGGAGATATACAAAGGTTCTTGCTCGAATCGAAATCAAAAGCGACTGGAAGTGACAATATTTCGCCATCATACATAAGAATGTCAATGCCAGTAATTCTGCCTGCCCTAACTGAGATTATGAACTTTTCCTTATCAATGGCCATATTCCCGATCGAATGGAAATATAGCTTGGTTCGTCCCATAAAAAAGATCAAAAATCCTTCAGATGTATCCCATCATCGACCTATTTCTATTTTATGCTATCTCTCAAAATGTTTAGAAAAAATAGTTCACAATCAATTAAGTGAACACCTTGAAAATCGGAATCTATTTGACCCTTATCAGTCTGGTTTTCGTAAGTGTTTCAGTACCCAAACTGCACTGCTTAAAGTAACTGATGATATAAGACTAGCAATTGAAAACAAAATGGTCACTATTATTGTTTTGTTTGACTTCAGTAAGGCCTTCGACCGTGTCGATCATACTAAGTTTCTTTTAAAACTTAAGTCACTGAAATTATCTTGTAGCGTGCTGAACTGGTTTCTGTCTTACCTTCATGGTAGGAAACAAGCAGTTAAGGGACATGACGGGAAATTGTCAGAATGGAATTCTGTCACACTTGGAGTTCCCCTGGGTTCGGTACTTGGGCCACTTCTTTTCTCAATTTACATTCTGGATCTGCCTCAGCAACTGAAATATTGTAGATATATGCTTTATGCAGACGACTTACAGATTTACTACCACTGTAAACCCCAAGAAATTGCAGAGGCCGTAAGCAAAGTGAATTCTGACGTGCTAAAACTGCATTCTTGGGCTGCATCAAATAATTTCATTTTAAATGGTGCCAAAACTAAAGCCCTAATTATGGGAGGCACACGTATGCTTCAGCGTATTGATTTGGACCAAATACCAAAAATAAAGGTTGATAATCATGAAATTATTTATTCCCAGAACGCTCGTAATCTTGGTGTTACTATTAGTAATAATATTTCCTGGAGAGATAACGTATCCCAAATTTCAAACAGAATAAATTCCACACTATATCAGTTGAAAATATATAAACATTTACTTCCTATGGACACCAGAAAGAAACTTATTTCCACGTTAATATTTCCTCATCTAGAGTATTGCTGCTTAGTTTATTATGACCTTACTGAGGAACTAAACCTTAAGCTCCAACGGCTAATGCATTCATGTGCCAGATTTATTTATGGTAAACGGAAGTTTGAACACATCAGTCCCCACCTTCGGGAACTTGGATGGCTACCAGTTTCTCTTAGGAGAAAATATCTCCTGGGATTGTTCATTTTTAAATTAATACGTAATCATATGCCAGCTTATCTGTATGATATGTTTCCCATAAGACAGACTACTGAATCCTCATTGAAAATTAGACGACAAGTTCATTTTTACTTTCCACCACACAAAAGTTATGTATATGGAAAATCTTTTGTTGTAAGTGCAATAAAATTATGGCATTCTCTGCCAACGAACTTAACCCAAGTGAAATCATTAGAATCTTTTAAATATAAATACTGGAAATATCTTTATAAAACTTTTTCTTTGTAAAAGTCTTTCCCACCTTTGTATATTCTTGAACACTATTAAATAATATCATATGTAATGTAAATGTGCACATCTATAATATTATTATTTGTATTCACTAGTGCAGACTGATATATTATAATGTAAATGTATTGTTTTTCTAAGGTGGCTTTGCCACAGAAAATAAATAAATATATTATTATTATTATTATTAAAATTGTCGAAGATTTCTTCTGACGACACATTCTAAAGTTGAAGACTTTCTCTCTGAAACGGTTGGAGTAATTCATCAATCCCACGTGAGCTTGGACAGTTGCCTTCGTTTTGGGGTTGTATTCTTTTTTTATGTTATCAAATTGATTTCTCTTTCTTTGTGTACGTGTAGATGTAAATTGATTTGCATAGATATGCAAAATGGTTAGGTGGCTAACAAGGAAGAAGCCTCGGCTAGAAAATGATTCAAAGGAACGAGACTCGACATCTCTTCCCGCGACTTTTTAAAGCATCAAGTAAACGTAATAAAGCCATTGTTGATATCTTAGTTCATCAAATGACAAGTAACTGTGAGACTAGATGGGTAGAAAGGCATAAAGCTAATCTAACTTTTAGAAACGACTCACATATGATATTGCCAAAGCTCTCGAAAAAGTGTCAAAGTGGGATGATTATAAACGGCAACTAAAGGAAGATGTTTATTGCTATCAATTTGTAATTATGAATTAATTTGAACTGTATATAGTCTGAGTGATGTTTAGAGTGCAATTTATATTTCAAGCAGATATTTGCAAAATGGGACTGTAGATGTTTTTCAAGCTAAAAAAAAGTTGACCTAACTTTTGAAGTTCTAAAGTATAAGCGGATGAACTCTTATAAAATTTTCTTAAAACTTATGGAATTTTTGCAAAGGCTAAGAAAATTATGGAGGAAATGGACATTCAAATCCGCATTCCACGTGCAGCCAATCGGCAAAAGATTCGAGCAAATTACCCGGCTACAATGATGAAGACGATATAATCGCGTATTGGGAAAAAATAATCATTATTCCCATCTTAGATTACGTAAATTAGGATATCAAGGACAGATTTGTTGGAGAGTCAGTAGAGTGCTTCAAGTTGAATACACTAATCCCAGCTGTTTTCATGGAAATAAAAAATTCGTTAGAAAGCATGCTTGAAAAAATATGTGATAAATGCACACCGTCATTGAAAAAATAAAAGTACAATGTTAACGGAATTAGATTATAACTTTTTTTTAAGAAAATTCCGGAATTTAATGACATGAAACCAATGACAACTGCCATAGAACTTTGAATGTGCACATGATTGTATTTATAAATACTTGATAATAACCTCTATAGTGACTTCTCAAAAATATTTTCGAAGATATTCAAATGAAATGCGGCAAATGATTTTACTGTCGACTTCAGTTGTATTTTCTCGATCAATCATCCAAAAGTTAAACACTTATGGGTAAAACTGGAATTTTATACATTGAAGAGAAAACTTCATTTCGCCCGATAAACACTTTGCCAAGGGGTATGAAATGCGAACTCGCATCAATTACCGTAGACTACCCTTTATTTATAAATGTTACGCTTATGTCTGCTTTTTCTCTCTCAATTTTTGGTCTACAGGGATGGGGTTTGCTGTATTTGGTGTGGATTCTCTGTTTTCATGATTTGATCATAATTGAAAGTGCATAAATAATACATGAGTCGTAAATTATACTCACAATTTTCCCATAAGATTGCACAGCGTTTTTTTTTTATTTTCTCGCCCTATTTCCCTCAACTCTCCATCGAAAACTACGATTAGAACGTCTATTCAAAGCTTGTGTCTCCCGTTTGGAACGAAAAATTTACAGATCGTTTGAAATTCCACACTAAAATCGGAAATGGCTTTTACAACTTTTTCCAGAAAATAACAGGGGCTTTTGCAAGTTTCTCGGTGTATTCGGTGTAATTCGCTCATTAAAACCATACAATTTGTACCAATTCCTTCATTCTTTCTCAACTATAATGCCGAAACTCTTATCTTATTTTGACGCTTGTATGTCACATCATGAGAGAGAGAGGGAGGGAGAGAGAGGGAGGGAGAGAGAGAGGGGGGGAGAAAGGGAGGGAGTGGGGGCAGTGGGGAGGGGTAAGCAGCCCGTCGCGCCCCCCCCTCAAGGAAATCCTGGAGCCGCCCCTGACTTGAATCAAACTTCCTAATCTCACGAGAAATGTTTTTTTCCCATTCTCTTAAACAAGCTAATAACAGAATTAGGTTAATGGTGTACAGCTTGCTGAATTTTTCAATCTGAAAACTAATATGGCACGTCAGTGTTAAAGTGACAAAATATACATCGGTGCAGGGACCATGTCTGAGCTTGCAGTACTGAGGTCTGTGTGTAATGGCAGGTGCTGCTCAAGGAAGGGGAGACTGTGTGTCATCATAGTGAAATAATCAATCCCCTCAAGGCGTAAAAGGACGGCCTTGGTATATTTCTGAAAATCAATAGTCCTGAGATAGGTTTGGTGCAGTTTTTCTATCCCTTTCTTTAATCAGCAGGCCTTTTCACGCTTCTGCATTTCTTCCCTTGCATCCTAAATAGCTTTTCCTTCGTGACTCTTTTGCCGTTCTCTCAATAAATCTGTCCCTCTGAGGTTATCTTCATCAGGCCATCAGTAATGTGGCAATCTTATTGGTCTGTTATTTTCCTCAGGGGTTTTAGAAGGCTTCTTCTTTTCTCGCACTCATCCTAGCACTTCCTCATTACTTATTCGGTTGAACCATTTGATCTTGTTTCTTGGAGAGGAGCACATTTTCACCGCTTACACTCTTCCCCCCTCTGTACCTCTTCTCCTGCATACTGCTTTGCTGTAATATCATCTATTCTTACACCCCTATTATTTTGCACATCTCTATTTTCAGAGCCATATTCAGTTGTTTAAACAACTTGCCAACAACATATTTGTAGTATGTTTCCGAACGTTTTGAAACGTATTTGAATGGTATCGGATGACATTTACACTTTCTAAATTGACTTTTGGAGGATAAATTGCCGATCTCATCCATGGCATTTATTCATCCATGCTTGTTTTCCTTATTCTCTTGCGGCAAGCCTTTCCTGGGTTATTCTTCGCATTCTTCTACTTTCTAATGCATTCGATGAAGAACTGAGAAGGTTTTACTATGCATGCAAACGTATCACTTCAATGGTCCTTGGCTTTTTCATAATAAATTTTCTTATGGTCCGGCTGTCACGTTGGGGTCCGGGGTTCGATGCTATGTCACAGCAGTATATTTTGTAGTTTTCATTTTGATCATATGGCGATAATTTTTTCAACAATGTTAATTGCAGCAAGCAAAGGCAACAGAAAATTTTTAAAAATACATAGATAGATAGAAATTTTTATAAGATATAACGAACGAGATGTACTGACATGTATTTTTATAGCGTGTACTCCCTTCTGCACGTTCATGCACGAGCTCTTTATATTTAATGAACTTATAAAATATACTTTATAGATTTTTATTTTCAATTTTAATATTTTTAGAACAAAAAGACTTTAAAAGTCTATATATTAACAATATATTAACAACGTTTATTTACTACACCTAGTCAGCCTGCATAGTTGAAATATCCATTGTAAAATTTTTTAAATTGTTTATGAGATCGAGAAAAATATTCCTCCTCGGCGGGGAATCGAACCCCGGTCTACCGCATGACAGGCGGGGATACCGACCACTACACTACCGAGGATATGATACTAGGAGACGAATTTTAAGACGGAAATGTACATCTCGCTGTAGCGATCGCGGTGTCGGGTCGGTCACTCTCACGCGAATTCTATACTTTTTCCCCATCCCGCAAAAGTGCTTAACGCCGCTTCAGATGTTTTCACTTCATAAATACGCGCTTTTTGCGCGTAAAATCAATTTGCCCACCTTTGAGCGCTTCGTAGTCTCGAATTTTTCGTTCCAATAACTTTGAATTTTGATGTATGAAAGCCAGATCTATTATTAACAGTTTATAGAAAACAAATTGTTTATACCACAAAAATTGGCAGATTTTTTAAACAACGTAAATCTCTTCTAACTTCGACACCAATGGGTCAATTGAAATTTGAGCTTGAACTAATTTCAAAGGAAAAAAACTAGACTTACGGAAAGTCTACCGTGTCGTAGCCCTACTAGGATTCATTCTTATTTATGTGTGGACTGACTCCGACAGACGGGTTTATGGTGGCATTAGCGAAATTATGTGGGCGGGTGGAAATGTCAAGAATCTACACGTAAGTCCAAAATACAGTGATTTTTACGTGAAAACCTTGCCCTGACCCAACCCAAACCCACCTAGGCATATTCGCATTTCGCGGTGTACGCGAGGAATCGCTGCGCGCGGTGCAGTACCAAAAAAGTAGTTCCAGTTTGTAATACGTGTTAATGAGCTTATTTTACATTTAATTTAAAAACTATTTGCATGACTGTATTCGCCATAATATAAAAAAACATTTTGAGTACCCAAATGACCACTTTTCATGGAATTTTTTTCACCCGATTTTTTTCGCATTTTAGGTAATTTGCCGGCTTTTCCGCCACAAAAAATATCATTTTCGTAATCAAGACACTGTTATGAGCAGATCCGACGAAAAAAATAGCAAAACGACGCGTGTCCGGAAAGTGCATAATTACCTGTATCCATTCTCAGTTGTTCAAGCGATTTAAGTCTCCAAGTCTCCAGCTGCTCCCAGCCTAATTCGCTTAACATCTGCGTAACGCTGTCTGTACGCCCGTAGCAGTTTTTGACGAAACGCGCAGCCTTCCTTTGTATTTTATTCAATTCGCGGATTAAGTTTTTTTTGCACCGGATCACATTTGATATAACATGGTATTTCCTGGAGTATAGGTCATTTATACAAAAGTAATATAAGTATACACAAATATAGTATAAATAAGTTTAATATTTTTTTATGTGTCAAAATTTTTTGTATATTCCATCTGTTCATATATATATATGTTTATATATACATGTTTATTTAAATTATATTTTATTAAAAGAACCCAATTGTTCCTTTTTATGTATAAATATTGTGTTTCGTCTTATTCTCTGTATTTGATATTGTTTCACATTTTTTCTAACATAGCCCTGAAGATGATTTAAGAAAATTAATCGAAACGTTGGCTGCTAACTTTTGTATGAATGACCTATACTCCAAGAAATACCATATTATATATTAAATTACCTTTCCCTTTGGCTACAACCTTGTCGCGGTGGAAAGGCTTGCGCGCTCCTATGACCCCTAGAGCTGCACTGGCGGGTTTAATTCTAAATTATTCCCGGTAGGGCCACCCATGCCAGATAGGTCGAAGGGTAGGAGCCAGACGAAAGGTAGTCCACGTGATGGTGTCACGTGAAAAACACTGTTGGAATGGAAGTGGGAAACCCTACCAACTATCTCTTCCCTGAACACATGGAGTACAACCAAATGAGCCTCGGAATCTCATCGCCCGGGACCCGTCCGCAAAGGGCGGGGGTCGGGCACGGCAGCGAGGTCGGCAAGGTCCTCGGGGTCGTCAACATGCGAAATCCTTGCAGAGACTTATCATCATCATCATCGACAGCAGCAATAAAGAAGGAAGAAAAGAAGACCAAGAAGATGGAGAAGAAGAAGTCGGCTTTAAATGTAGGGACGTGGAATGTGAGGACTATGATGAGGGTGGGGAAATTAGAAAATATCAAAAGGGAAATGGATAAAGGGAGGATAGACGTCTTAGGATTATGCGAGGTGAGGTGGAGGGAGGTGGGGGACTATTGGAGTGATGGGTATAGGGTTATATATAGTGGAGGGGAACAAAGCCAGCGAGGTGTAGCTTTAGTATTAAACGGGAAGATGGGTAAGCGTGTGGTAGGTATAGACCAGGTAAGCGATAGGATTCTGGTGGTAGAAATTGAGGCGCGGCCCACCAACCTTGTGGTGGTCCAGGTTTACATGCCCACTAGCAATCATAGGGAGGAAGAAGTAGACGAGGTGTATGAACAGCTCGAGGAAATAATTAGAGACACACCGGGTAAGAAAAATCTGGTAGTGATGGGGGACTGGAACGCCTCAGTCGGGGAAGGGAGGGATGGAAACGAAATAGGAGATTTTGGTCTAGGAATACGGAACGACAGGGGAGAGAAAGCAGCAGAATTTTGTAGGAGAAACAAATTATTCATCACAAACACGTGGTTCAATCATCATAAAGGGCGAAGGTACACGTGGAAAAGTCCAGGGGATGCGGGGAGATATCAGATAGACTACATTATAGTAAGACAGAGGTTTAGGAACAGTGTGAAAAACTCGCGCAGCTTCCCTGCAGCGGATGCGGATTCGGACCACAATCTAGTGCTCATGAAATGCAACGTAAGATTCAAAAGACTTATGAAAGTTAGGAAGGCGAAGAAATGGAACGTAGAAGCCCTGAAGGGGAGTATGAGGAGAGAATATCAGGAGCTAGTGGACATTAGTATACGGGAGATTGAAAGTACCAAGACGGTAGAGGAAAGATGGGATAATATAAAAACGGGAATAGTCAAAGCGGCGGAGAAGTCAATTGGTTACGTTCACAGTAGAAGGATAAAGAAGCCGTGGATAACGGAGGCAATGGTAAATGAAATGGAGGAGAGGAGGAAGTGGAAGAACGTGGACACAGAACAGGGCAAAAGAATGTATAGGGAATTGAATAATCGATTACGACGTGAATGTAAGAGGGCAAGGGAGGAAAAGACTCGCACTGTCTTTTCCGAGGAGGCTTGGTGGAAAAGACAGTGCGAGGAAATGGAAAAATTCCAGAAGGACGGAGAAGTAGGCGCGTTGTACGCCAAAGTTAAGTCGCTATCGGGCGGCAAAAGAGGACAAGCCATGTCTAAAATCAAGGCTAAAGATGGGAGGATGCTAACCCAACGAGAAGAGGTACAGGGTAGGTGGAAGGAATACGTGGAGGACCTGTATGACGGAACGAACAGACCAGAGAGATTGACTCTAGAGGAGGAAAGTGCAGTGGAGGAGGATAATCTTGGGCCGGAGATATTAGATTCAGAAATAGAGAGAGCACTCCGTGATATGAAGGCTAGGAAAGCAGTAGGCGTGGACAACATCCCGTGTGAGCTTCTGAAGAATCTAGGGAAGGAAGGTAAGAAAAGGTTTTTCGAACTAGTGCGCAAGATCTATGAAGAGGGATGTTGGCCGGAGGATTTCGTGAAGGCGGTTTTAATTCCGCTTCCGAAAAAGAAGAAAGCTGTGGATTGCGGAGATTATAGGACTATCAGCCTAATATCCCATGCGGCTAAAGTAGTGCTGAGGATATTGAACAGACGAATGGAGGCAAACGAGTATTTGGGCGAAGATCAGTTTGGTTTCAGAAAAGGGAAGTAAACTCGTGATGCAATAGCAATAATGAGGGCCCTCGTGGAGAGGAACCTAGAATATGAGCAGGACGTATATGTGTGTTTCGTGGATTTTGAAAAAGCGTTTGATAGGGTGAACTGGGTAAAGTTAATGGATATTCTCAAGAGAATAGGTGTAGACTGGAGGGATAGACGGCTGATTTGTAATCTGTATATGGCCCAGACTGCGCAAGTGAGGACAGCGGACGGAGAATCTGGGTGGGCAAGCATTGGCCGAGGTGTGAGGCAAGGCTGTCCTCTATCGCCACTGCTCTTTAACGTGTATGCTGAAGAGATGGTAAGGAAGCGTGGGATGAGTTAGAAGCTGGGATAAAAGTGGGAGGATGATGTTCAAATCAGTGAGATTCGCGGATGACCAGGCGTTGATCAGCCAGTCAGCAAGGGGGCTTCAGGCCCTAGTGGATGCGTTATACGAACGTTGCGAGGAGTTTGGGATGAGGATTAATCACAAGAAAACTAAGGTAATGCGGTTTTGTAAAGCATCACGAGCGAGGAAAATGAGACTCAAGATAAAGGTGGGTGTTGAAAAACTTGAGCAGGTTGAGCAATTCAACTATTTAGGCAGTACGTTAGAGGAAAACGGATACAGTAGAAAGGACATCAGGAAGAGAATAGCATTAGCGAAGGAGGCGTTCATGAGCAGGAAGGAGCTTCTGAGAGGATCGTTGTGTAAGAGTTTAAAGAAAAGGTTAGTGAAGAGTTTGGTTTGGAGTGTAGCTCTCTACGGTGCGGAAACGTGGACTCTGAGGAAAGAAGACGAGAGAAGATTGGAGGCGTTCGAGATGTGGGTATGGAGAAGAATGGAGAGGGTGAAATGGACGGAGAGGAAAAGGAACGACGAAGTACTGGATATGGTTGGCGAGGAGAGGCAGCTTTTAGATGAGATACGCAGGAGACAGAAGGTTTGGATGGAGTTAGTGCTCAGCGGTGAGGGGATGTTGAAAATGGTGTTGGAGGGTAGAATGTTGGGGAAACGAGGGAGGGGAAGGAAAAGAATAGGATTTTTAGATAGATTGAAAGAGAGTAGGCCTTACAGTGAATTAAAGAATGCAGTGCTGGAAGGAAAGGGAGGCTCCCAGATCACCTCTTTAGTACTCCATGGAAACCTACCTTAATCGGTAGAATACTATAATAATAATAATCTATATAACATGAAGCCCCTTAACGACCACTCATTCATTCATTCACGTATACAAATGTTTGGGGTGAACGAGACGAGATACGGCAAAAAGTCTTATGAAGACCCCCTCTAAAATTGTCTGAAACCCCAGGAAAAATTATGAAAACACTAAATTTACAATTATTTATCCGTCTATTCGTATAAAATTGAGTGTATGAGGATTAGTTCAAAAAATGGCCACCAAATTCCAATGGCGGCGCGGCAGTCATACAAACGAACTATCATAGCAACATATTTGTTTATGCAAACAAGAGGAGCTAAATTGGGAAAGAAGATAAGGGAAATGAAACGAAAAACTGATAAATATAAGGTAGGAAATTAAGAAAGTAATAATTGAAGTGTCTATTTCTTTGCGTCTTCTTTCCGCAAGAACAAACATCTGTTTAAATCAAAGCGCATTCAAATCAAAAGCGGAGAAATGTAAGGTAAGAAATTAGTTGTTGTTTTTGGTATATTACATCGAGAGTGTGGTGGTTATTAATTTCAAAGTTAACAAGTGCTCTAAATGATTCGTGCTGTTGACTATAGTTCGTATCTTGTTGGCGATACACGATTGTAGTAGAAAGACTTTTAAACAAGTCTTACATAATATAGGTTGGTAAAAATGATTTTATTATCGTGTTTTGTGATGGTGATAACTTTTTATTTTTGTTTACGTTCTTTTTTCCGTTAATTTCCTTTTTAATGTACAATGTTATCCGTGAGCTGCAGGAGTGAATAGGCAGTGAATAATACAATATGGAAGATAAGTGCAAATAAAGGTATTTCTTATTCAATTATTTGTCTTGCGAAAATCACGTTTCCTTGAGTGACTAAGTTACTCAACTGTGAAAATTATCGAAATCTTGACATTCACAATGTCTTGTACACCAAAGGCTGTGATCCGTTACTCACCAGATTTATTGCGCATTGCGTTGGATATTAAAGCTGAGATATTTGTGTATCCCGATTCATTAAAACTTTAAATAGAGGTATTTCTGAAGTGAAATCATTCGCGATCACGATAAATAATATTTCGATAAAATTCATCATACTAGCCCCAATTCATGCTTAGGTGCATTTGTTCTAGATATTGATATTCTGTCCCTACGTAATTCGCTTACGAAGGGGAACAGCTGTTACATCTTATTCGTGTATCAAGAATTTGGTTGAGTTTTGTGGAAAATAATTAATAAACGTGTTTTTCATTGTAATACGTAAAGTCGTTATGTTATGATATTACGTATGCCTTGGGTGTTACAGTGGAACGTGGTCTCAACGCTTTTTGTATTTGAATTGAATAAGTTAGAGAAACTCGTAGAAATTTATTTCACTTTTTTAGCCCCTCAGAAAAACGTTTCTCTTTATAAATATTTACATTCATATTGTAGCCTACGTACCATGCGCTCGTTTTACGTGAAAGTGGAAATATTGCTTATACCTAAGTTAGCCAGCTTAAAAGTAAACGATCCTTAAGTAACAAGTAGCAAACAAAAAGTGTAAGACCTCCCACAGTGAGCATAACAGGCCGAAGGCCTTTTTCGGGGGGGCCTAGGGGGGGCAGAGCCCCCCCAGCGAGCTAAGCGAGTAATATTAAATAAGGTCAAGAGAAGGAAAAAAATAATAATTTGATATAACTTCATATTCTAGGTTTAGCTGGACGAGTGGGAAATACCTCCTTTCTTATTATTATTATTATTGGAATTATAGTGCGGCTCTAATATTATGTTCTCCGTGTCGCTCTTAAAGATGTCCATTCTCAATTGTTAAAATAATCTAAGCCTAGCGCGCAGCCTCCGAGTCTCCAGCGGCTCCCAGCCTAATTCGCTCAACTTAATCTTGGTAACGCTGTCTGTACGCCCGTAGCAGTTTTTGACGAAACGGACAGCCTTCCTTTGTATTTTATTCAGTTTTCGGATTAAGTCTTTCGGCACTGGATCCTACATGATATCGTTGCATATTCAAGGTGCGGTCATTGAAACCATAGCTACCACACACAGTCTTTCGGCCAAACAGAATGCACGTCCGCTAACAGCGGTCGTAACGTCAAGGTTTGCTTTCATTGAATCGCGGTTGTATCTACGGTAAGTGACTTATTACGAGATGGTAAAAGCGACGGTGGGAATGACACTGATTCGGAAATTCATAGGTCGAGTAATAACTATTTCAGTTGCTTAGAATCTACCGCCGGAGTTATTACCCTGAGATGCGGAAAATGTGATCAAATAATTTAGGATAAAAAACTATGACACTTATGCCGCAGTATCGTAGCCAGGGGGAGGTCGGGACCCCTCCTCCTCGAAATCAGGGGTGCAGACTTAGAAAAAATATTTGGGGGGGGCCAAACCAGGGATTATGCCCTGGGAAATTTTATAAGTATTGAGTTTTAAGTTTTTTAATCATTTTAGGAGAGTCATATGATCCACATTAGCACCCTGATAACTTTAATCTCGATATCTGTACACTCCGGGGAAAATCGACAAGCCTGACACATTTTTTCCTCACACCCATAACGAATTTAAGAGGGGGCTCGGGCCCCCTCACACCCCATGGCCACTGCTCGAAATGTAATACAACGAAATAATACTTTGCATCAAACAAAAAAATTATTGATCGTGAATTTACAAAAAAATTCTTTAACTGAAGTATTTTGAAAATAAAAAGTGTTAAGAGTAGTTTATATCTCTCTACTGAATACCCCATTTTTCAATAATTGCCCCCATCTAATTTTAGGACCCCCCCTTCCTCCCGAACAAAATTTCTGGCTACCCCACTGCTTTGCCGATTACGTTATGAAAGGGCATCCTTAAAAAATTGGGGGAAAAACTCACCGAAATCTTTATTTTCGACGTTGTGCAGAGACTTCTTTTTATCGGCCGAGGCAATTTCGGAGCTACGATGAATGCCTCGGCCAAACTCTGGTTCAGTCAAATCTCGCGGTAACCGCTATCAGCCACTTGAAATCGTGGAGTAGCTACGATGTCAGCGGAATACTCTTTCCAGGGGCCGTATTCTGTAACTCCAAACCGATCGGTGCGGCACCGATTCGTCGGGTGCGACGTCACACCGACTCCCGGTAAGAAGTCGTGCGATTCTGTACGAACCCGGTCGGTGCGGCACCGACGAGAGGACGGGAGATCGTCGGTAGCCGTACCGACAGCAAAGAGGTGTCGGTACGGCCACCGACTAGTGGGTTTCATGAATTCCCCGGTGCGCATTGTACGTTTTATTTTGTTTTTACCTCATCACCGAGTAAATAATGATGTTTTCTCCAATGTTATCTTTTTCTGCCCCTTCGAATACGCCTCTATAATTCACTGTGTCATCATTATATTAATTACCTTGACAGAAATATAAGATAATGGTTAATAAAAATGAGGTTTGCTAACATATAATGACTTTCTCTCATTTATGTTACCGCACTTTCACTCGCTTGTAATAGGCTTTATTTCTCTCTATCATCATTTACTTGCTCCTTTGACATAAAAAAGATATTTTTGATTAAATATGAGTTTTGCCGCAATGTTATCACTTTATATCACTCTGAATAGGCGACTGTTATTTCACTCAATCATCAATTTGGCGTTTCTCTCGGCATAGAAATAAGATCTTTTTATTTAAGTATGAAGTTTGCCACAACGGTATCAGTTTCTTTCATTTGTAACGGGCAACTATATTTCATTTCATCGTCAGCCATTGATTCCCTTGACGATAAAAGAAGATATTTGTTAATAAGTATGAGGTTTACCGCAATATTATCATTTTCTCTCACTTGGAATGCGCAACTTATACATATGTATTTCACCCAATCACAATTTATTTACTTCCTCGTCATTACACTTCTTTTAATTGCACCCAGCTCCATATTTTTATAACAATTTCCTAACTTGTTCCTCTAATATTACATTTGCATTTGAATCCTACGTTCACGTTCCATAGTATGCTATTTTCGTCTGCTACGGTGCCAATGGCATAACATTCCGTTGATAACATTTATACGGAACTTACTTAATGACAACTATATTACCAAATCATGAATAAATGGCATTATACGGAACCAATATTTAAAAAAAGAAACTACGATCTCAAGGATAGTTTCAATAATTCATTCCAGCAACAACAATCTCCATCACATACAAACTTTATTGTAATGTTGTAATATTGTTTCCTTCGATTCTGTAGGTACAGCATTACTACCACACATTATATAAGCATTGTCAACAACTTATCCAATATCGTTTATCTTAATCTAGCAAAAAGTCGTAATTTCCGCAAATAAAAAGATTGAGAATGACGACAACAAACTGTGCCAATGAGTCTTCACTTGTTTTTACCCTTCTTTCATTGGTGGAGACACGTCAAACTTCGGATATATTCGGATTTTCCCTGTTTGGGAAGGAAGGGGAACCGTACCGACTGGTTTGAAACCGACGACCTTACAGAATCGCTGAAAGTGTCGTCGTCGGTGCGGAATCCGTTGTCGGTACGGTTTGATGTCCAGTCGGTGGGCTTGAAAGGGAAACCGACCGGTGCGGCACCGACGAAATACAGAATACGGCCCCAGGAACTTCTCCCGGCCAACGGAAAGGTCCCACGTGATAATTCACGCAACCAAGCTGCTCCCAGTAACCTCATCGCGGTGATAATATAATTGTTACGTTAATTGGGGTCTGAAAATGTAAAAAAAAGATAACGTTAGCACAGAAAATAAAAAATAGAAGAAATAATTGCCAAAGTACCTATTTAAAAAAATTACTACGAATCTAGAAAATTAAATTAAAAAATGGCATGCAACTCATTAATCATCAACATAATTTTGAAATACTTACCCTACTACGACACCTTTTGGGCCACACCGTAACGAAGGCACGTCTCGTGAAAAAGCGAAAGATTAAGAGTGCTTTAATCCGGAATTCAAATTAGATTACTCTTCATTAACAGCGTTAAATGAACTATGCAAAGACACGAACGCTGCGGCATCCTCAATGTACTTCGACTGAATATAGTTTCCATAAATGAGAGAAATCACGTCTGAGAAAGAAAGCGAACAAAAGTCGGCCAGTGCACTGCAGTTAGTAGGAGCTCCCGACTGAAGACCTATATTGTCAGTGGGACTCGCATTGAAGAACGCCGGGCAAAAGGACGTGGGCCACGCGAAGCAGCTCAATTTACTCTGAGGTTCAGTGGCGATAGGGGAGGGTTGAGAGGGGAACGGGGGGTGGCCACCACCCCTTCCCCGCCTCCTCCCCCTTCCCTGATTCGCAGTGCAGTGAGCGACAGGAACAGTCCCTCACGGGCGACGTCATGCCACCTTCCGCCGTCAGATTGCGCCCCCACGCGGGAGATTACAACGACCGACTCGCGCGTAAAATAGGAGATATTGCTCTACGGAGCGGAGAGTGGATACAGGAATTTGTTCTTGGGGGGATTTGGGGCACAAGGATACCTCGTAATACAAAACGATCCCAATGATAATGGGACCGTATTAAAAATCCCGCATATTTATAAAGGGTCCGGGGTAGGCACGTCCCCCCGTACCCCCCTTTAGATCCACCTATGTACCTACGTATACATAATACCCTGAAAGCCGCCAAAAGGCTTGTGGCAGGGGGTGTTAGGACACCAGCCGTTTACAGCTTAAAAAAATGAAGTGCTCTAACGAAGTTGGGACTAGCGTTAATCAAAGTCCTTTATGGTTCGGGGGAAAAACAAATTCCCATATCTATCCATTCGGCAAAACATCTCTCTTAATTTATCGCTTCTATCGGACCTGGAAATATTGTGTGGCTCTAATATTATGTTCTCTGTGTCGCTCTTCAAGATATCCATTCTCAATGTTCAAGCAATCTAAGCCTAGCGCGCAGCCTCCGCGTTTCCAGCGGCTCCAAGCCTAATTCGCTTAACATATGGGTAAAACTGTCTGTACGTCCGTAGCAGTTTTTGACGAAACGCGCAGCCTTCCTTTGTATTTTATTCAGTTCGCGGATTAAGTCTTTCTGCACCGGATCTCATACGCTCGCTGCATATTCAAGGTGCGGTCGGATGAGAGCAAAATAACACCTTTCTTTTGCTTTCTCATCCGAAAATCTTCCCACAATACGCTTGACGAGTCCTAATTTCTTCAGGGCTATACCGAAAATATTCTTTATATGTGTTCCCCACGTGAGGTTCTAGGTCATCGTAAATCCCAGGTACTTCACTTCGTCTGTTGCCTTTATGTTAATACCATCCATTGCATAAACATGGTTAGAGTTGAACGAATTCCGCAAGAAATGTACAGATCCTTGGTCAAACCAATTTTAACGCAGACTCCGCTCTCATTCATGGCCCTGATGAGAGTTTCATATAAACTGAAACGTTAGCTACAACTTTTTTGCATCATATACATTTGACCTAAACTCCAAGAATTATTTTACCACTAATTATTCGAGGTCAAGAAAAGAAGAAAAAAATTAAATGTCCAGGATTTTTTTCTGGGGGGGGGGGGGGGCACAAGGATAATAAACGAACGCAATGATAATGGGACCGTATTGAATATCTCGCATATTCTTAAAAGGTCCGGGGGAGGAGGCACGTGCCCCCGTGCCCCCCTTTGGATCCGCCTATGTACAGAACCATGGTCAAACCAATATCAACGTAGGCTCCACTCGTAAATCACACTAGTAGAAAAGAGAATCTAATGTAAAGTCCCTCATTGGAAAGCTGATGGTTGCAACGCCATGGTTAATATGAAATAAAGATGTACGTAAACAGTTGTGAGGGGGGAGGTCCAAGGGGTCCGGACCCTCCCGAAATAAAAAAAACCTATTCCGTTCCTTAATAAAAGGAAACAAAATATTGAAAAATCATGAAGCGACAAAATATTTCTTCGAAAAATTAAGTTTCATCGTTTATGAAAGTGTTACAATTAGTCTACAGTTAGTACCATGTTTTTCAAAGAATGTCCACTCTGGTTTTGGACTCCCTCCAAACCAAATTCCTGGCTACCCTACCATTCGTAAAGAACTCCAAAACATTCCAATACTTAAGGAAATGAAAGAAAATTTCCTCGTCTTCAAAAAAATCTTTAAGATCAAGAACCGTCAGAAATTGCCACCCACCGAACCTCACAATCCGACTTACTATCAACTTTATCCCCTCCCTTTAACTATCCAGAGGCGTTACCCTTCCTTCATTGCGATCGACTAAACTGAAACGACCCTTATCGATATTAACCGCAGACGGCCTTTGCCCTCGACTGGTTAAAAGGATAAACATGAGTGATATTCCGGCATGGAATGGCTGGACACGCTATATATATATATATATATATATATATTCGATAAATACGGGAAAGACGCTCCGAGCATTCTTTCGACAATTATCTTCGAATTCAAACCATTTCTTTCGGGTGAAAATTTCAGAATTATAGACCATTACTACTGTCTGTAAAAAAGACAACATACCCGAGTCTGAGGAGCTTTAGCGTCTAAACAAAGCAATCAATTTAAATGCAAAAAATAACATTCGAAAGAGAATTTATTTCTTCGTTGTATCATTTACTTTAAAAAACTTTGGCTCAATAGTGTTTCCCGTACTTAATTTTTCGTGAAAAAAGTACCCGATTGTTGCGCGTAAAATCCAGTCGTCCAAATTTAAGCGCTTGGCATTCCCGTAGTTTTTGAATCAATGACTTGCAATTTTATTATAAAGAAGCCATATCTATTGTTAGCAGTTCGCCGAAGACAAATTGTTTATACCACTAAAATTAAAGGAATTGTCGTAAACAACGCAAACCTCTGCTAACTTTAAAAACCAGTGGGTCAACTGAAAATTGATTGGTCCTGCTGTCTTCCGTGGAATGTTAGTAATGCAAGTACATATAGAATGTATATAAAATATCAGTAATTACGTCAATATCACTTATTATTTATCTAGATGTTTCTATGCGCGCACCGGCAGCTCCGTCGTGGGAGGGGGAGGCGAAAAGAGTTTGAAAAAAATTAGACATGATTAATTGTTCTATAAATCAAGCTCAAATAAAACGGATTCGCCTCAGAAATTTTTCATACTACTCATCGGAGCCAGTTTTCTCCCATCCGGTCGGGAGAAACAGTTCTCTCTACCGAGTTACAGACTTGGGTCGGGAGACAATTTTGGGCGAGAACTCTTTCTCCCAAACGAGGCGCCCAAAGTTACAGACTTGCCCTCCTGGTTCCCGCTGCCGCAAGTGAAGAGACCTTGGGGCGAGACTCTGAACGCTGATACGACGCAGGATGCTAGCAGCTAGCAGAGTGCCATGCTAACTGGTAGCGCTTGGCTTAAATAAGGATTATTAATGCCTTATCAGCGAAGAAAATTTTCCGACTTTAGCCAGTTTTAATAGGTGATTATTAAGACACGCTTCCCTGAAGTCTGTGCCTCATGCATGCATTGGTTATCTCAGACGATGTAAAAAACCTATCTAGTGGGATTTAAACTTGGAATTCTAAAAGCAAATTATTGGTATATTATGAACACACTAATGGTGGGTAACGAATCGCAATCAATGCCTTTCGTTTTCTTTGATGAAGGAAACTACCCCATTGTGGGTAAGCCCAGGACAGGAGCCCATCGAATTCAGGGCAACTCAAGTTGAATGGATTTATGACGGCAGTGGAAGATTTGAAGCGGAAGAATCGTGAGGTGGATAGGTGATACCGGCGTGATGCATGGCTGCTCTCCTTATCGTACCGTTATTCAGGAAATGCTGAGAACTCTGAAGGCGAATGTCCAAGAACCGAAGAAGGAATCAAAGTCAGGTAGAATAATCGAAGCAATCAAAATACATGATGGTCTTTTGACCAATTTTGAATTATAAACCTTCTCCAACGAAGAGGTTGAACTTTCGCGAACTGAATTCAAAATTAAAGGACGGTATCGGAAGGGACGATCCCAAAATATCATAATAACATTGGCATTTTTGTGCAAACTTTGATGTGGAAATTCTGATCTAAGATACTAATCCATTGAAACGAAAAAAAATGCCTCGTAATATCAATGCGAGTTGAAACCATTAGCAAGGTACTTCCATTAGCTACGAGGAAAAAAATGTGACACTAAGAGAGTACGCCTAACTAGCATCATGGCTGGTTTCACGTTTTTTTTTAATATATACCGGCGAATTAATTCCGCCAAATAAGATTGTGGATTCAGTTACAAAAAAAACAAGAAAACAAACAAGAGCATTGACAAACATATAAGACCCTGGTCTTAATATTGCATTAGGACACTTGCTTATTCTAAGTGAAAATTTGGGGGGGGGGGTCGGTGAATGGGGGCCTCGGCTGGGGTTCATGCGGGGGCACCCTGAGATAAAAATTTTGGAAATTGCATCCCACGAAATGGATTTTGACGCTTTTTTTGCTCTATTAAGCAGTGGCGGCTTGCATATTAAAGGACTCTCGGACGCCGACCCTCCCAAAGATTCGAAAAAGGAACAAAAATTAAATACCCATTCAATTACAATTATACATCTAATTAACCAAAGGGTTTTTCTTCAATCGCATAAATCGTAAATGTAGGAAAAACACTAAAAAATTGAGCGAGAAGTTTTAATTTGTAGCCGTGGGGCGCTGGCCAGAACGTCCCAATCCATATTAACATGAAGTTATATGGAGAGTGGTAGTGGTGGCGGCTGCTGGTGCAATGACGCGTCTAAGCTTGTGCCTTGTGGAAGTCTTGGGACGCCGTCCGAGCATGCGCAGAACGACCATAGACATTTCTCTGGTGGGTTGACATCGCCGCGCCGGCCGTATAATCTTGTTCTACATCTACATAATACCCCGCAAGAAGCCTAAAAGGCGTATGGCAGGGGGTGTAAGGACACCAGCCGTTTACAGCTAAAAAAAACTTAAGCGCTCAAAGGAAGTTGGGACAAGCGTTTATTAAAGTCCTTTATGGTTCGGGGGAAAAACGAATTCGCATATCTATCCGTTCGGCAAAATATCTCTCTTAATTTATCACTTCTATCGGACCTGGAAATATAGTGTGGCTCTAATATTATGTTCTCTGTGTCGTTCTTAAAGATATCCATTCTCAATTGTTCAAATAATCTAAGCCTAGCGCGCAGCTTCCGAGTCTCCAACGGCTCCCAGCCTAATTCGCTTAATATCTGGGTAACACTGTCTGTACGCCCGTAGCAGTTTTTGACGAAACGCGCAGCCTTCCTTTGAATTTTATTCAGTTTGCGGATTAAGTCTTTCTGCACCGGATCCCATATGCTCGCTGCATATTCAAGGTGCGTTCGGACGAGAGCAAAATAGCACCTTTCTTTTACTATCTCATCCGAAAATCTTCCCACAATACTCTTGACGAATCCTAATTTCTTCAGGGCTATGCCGCAAATATTCTTTATATGTGTTCCCCACGTGAGGTTCGAGGTTATCGTAACTCCCAGGTACTTCACTTCGTCTGTTGCCTTTATGTTAATACCATCCATTGCATAAGCATGGTTAGAGCTGGACGAATTCCGCAAGAAATCTACCGCCATGCATTTGCTCAGATTAAGTTGGAGTCCCCACTCTTGGGTCCACAAATGAACGTTGTTTAAGTCAGATGATAAAATTTCATAGTCAGAGTGATCACTAATTTCGCGATAGATGACAGCGTCGTCAGCAAATAAACGTATTTTACTGCGAATGCGGGAGCAGAGATCGTTGCAGATTGTTGCAGACTTTACATTACAGAACAGTTTTTGCAGAATACCTTGTTTTGGTGACCAGTTGACTTATTATATGTAAACTGTTTTATATAATGAGTGATTGGTATGTGAATAGGCCCAGTTTTAGTTGAGTTAATCGAGTTAGTGATTGTTAATGCTATAGTGTTAGTGATTGCTTTGTGTATTAGTGAGTCATAATGGTCTCGTCTCTTTCCAGCGATGTGGGTTTTATTGTTAGTAATGGAATTAAGAAACTGCAATATAGGATTGAGCTCAAGAATTTAGGCCCCCCTACGTCTATACTAAATGAAATTCAACAACAAAAGGCCTCCAAAGCACGAAAGTTTCGTTCGGAAATTTTCAAATAATTTGTACAACTATGTGCTTATTGGTTGTGTGGGTGCATGGTCAATCATTCTTTTTTTCTATCCTTTTTTGTAATAAGAGTTACAGACCCGGCATGGGGGGTTGATGGTGTCTCGGATTTAAAACATTTAAATGATTAAGTCAAAAAACATAAATTGAAAAATATTAATGCTTATTGTTGAGTATGCTGTGTTAGGCAAAGTTGACATTAGTCCAATTAGATAGTGCGTGCGGATTAAGAATTCAAAAACTAAATGAAGAAGTGTCTAAAACCCTTTACGTAATAAGTAAATTGATAGCTGCCAATAGTATATTTAAGCCTTAGTGTATCTAATAGAATATATTTTAATCTTCTATATTATTTCTACTGTATAGATTTCTCAAATTATACGCAACCAAACTTGACAAATGAGGTACCAAAATGCACAGAATTAATGAGAAAACATGCGATGGCATATCTTGCTTCCTAAATATTGCTATTGTTTCCTAAAATTGATTTTTAAATAATAAAAAAACCGGTAATTATTCCTGACGTTAAAGGCGCACATACTGATACATTTGTTCATTTGCAACAATATCTCGCATTCCTTAAATAACTTTTATCAAAATGTGGCTGATTCCACATTCAAGTTTCCTGTTGATTCGTATGTATGAGTCATCATGTGCGTCTAACAAAAGATAGTGTAATTACTTCCAATGTTGTGTTTAAAGAGGTCCTCTGACCTCAATTAGTACATGAGAATTCCAATTAAATGTATACATAAGACCCTGTCTTTTTTTCCACATTTTAAAATTAGAAACGCGCCTATCCCACTGTGGACCTGCATTGAAAAGAGCGGGGGAAGCCCGCTGGGAGCGGGCGCATCACGATTGTCAAGTTTTAATTGGATAACTAGGTATTTTTGTTGAAAAAAAACGGAACATATGGCATCACAAATTTAAGACCTAGACTGCCTTAAAAACTAACTAAGATACACAAAATATTCAAAACTTTGGCCCCTCGATGTAGTTTGCCCCACCCCCAAGCATTTAACTCACAAGCCGCCACTTCTTATAAGAGGATAAAAGTTTTTTGTGATATCAATTTCGTCAGAGACTGTAAAATTGAAACACATATTAAATTGTATTTTTTTTCGTTTTTTATAAAATCTTTGTGGTGAGTCCGGTTTCCATCCTGAGATTCCGGATTTCCCCGGTTTTGCTGTGATGGCGAGCTTTCACGTAACAGAGGTATGGTGGTGGAGATTGCAAAGGTTTTCGTTGCGAAGGGAAAGTAAAATTTCATTTAACATTTTAGGATTTCCCGGCGTATAGATTGATGAACAATTTCTCAGGATTCAAAACTTCGAGAGTGTACAGCGCCCCGTGTGAGTGCGGTCACGTTTACATCGGCGAAACTGGCCGCACGATCGAAAAACGTCTAACGGAGCATGAAAGATGCATACGCACATTTTATCCACTAAAGTCGGCGGTAGCGGCACTCACTTTCGCGTGCCAACTCTTGGCAAGCAGTATGCGTGGCGCGGTGCCGACGGTTCCCAACCGGCCGCGCAGAGACCTGCACTCAAGAAGGATGGATGTCTCCTTTCCGCTGCGGCCAACACCCGCTCCGGCACCGCCCGCTGGAACAGCGGAATCAATCAAGATTCCGCTGTCAAAGCGGGAAAAGAAGCAGCGCTTGCAAGCCGCCGCTCCCTCTAAGTCTGCCGGCTTCTTTGTCTTCTCTGTCGATCCACAATTTCATGGAGGCCATAAGTACACTTGCTGCCTATCTCCAGGTAACTCTACAACTCCTGGCGTCCACCGTGGCGCAATTACCTGCTATCATTCAGTACATCAACAATGGCCAGTAAATTACAACGAAAGCAACACACAGTCGTCTCGTGGAACGCGGCCGGCGCCGTGGCGCGGAAAACTGCAGAGCTCATCGCATTTTTGGCTCGGCAAAAATGAGATGTGGCCCTCATTCAAGAGACACAGCTGAAGCCGACAAGCCACTGGACTATTCCAAAATTTAAGGAGTTCCGCGATGATCGCAATGCCGGCGCCAACGGCGGCGGAACGGCGATCATCGTCGCGGACCACATCAATGCACAGAGATTATGTTTAGATACTTTGCCATGATCGATCGAGACCACTGCCATCGCCCTGGAGATGGAAGACGGCCCGCTGCGACTCATCAGCGTTTACTGTCCGCCGCGTAATACCTTGCGCGCGGAGGACATAAATGCATTGTTTACATCTGACGATCCGACGGTCGCAGCGGGCGATTACAACGCCAAACACCCCGCTTGGCACTCCAGGGTCGAGAATCAGAAAGGACATCGCCTTTTGAAGAACATCACGCAGCGAGGGATTACCGTCAGCGGGCCGCGGACGCCGTCTCGTTACAACACGCAAGGGGAAGGCGATGTGCTCCATATCGCATTGTATAATCTCCCGTCGGCGATGTCTGCGAAATTTATACACGCGCTGGACAGCGACCACGTACCGGTTCTATTCCATCTAAACCGGCGCCCAGCCGCGCTGCCTCAACGGATCATCAAAGATTGTCGAAATGCCGATTGGGAGATATATCGTGCCGAGGTGACGACGGGTATCGAGCATCGCCTGCCACTCACCCCTCTCATCACACCGAAGGACATCGACCGGCAAGTGGCTACGCTGACGGAAATCGTCACAGAGGCGATCGAGAAATCGGTGCCGACTCCGATCCGCTCGAAGCTGGAATCATCTCGCTCTTCCTTTCCACATTCGATGCCTTATCGGGACCAAAAACTATCTTCGTCACACATTCCATCGCTCCAGAGGCAACGCAGATAAGGCCCGGATGAACGACGCGAGACATCGTGTGCGCGACGCCATCAAAGACTTTGAGCAATCATCACGGGATTCAAAGATCAGCTCTTATATTGAAAGGCAATTGTGGTTGGCCTCAATGATTTCAACTCTGGAATTTACACGATCACGTTCTGTTTACTACTGAAAATGATCAACGGAAAGGTAATAATTATATTGCTTGCCTTTTTTTCCTAATTTTTTTATGTTAATTAATTCGTGTCCATGGGTCAGAGCTGTCGCATGGAAAGACCGATATTGACTCCTGGTCAAATCATCAATGACAGTGCCTCTTCCACTGTCACTTCTGAGTGGACCTTTTCACTCGTCCTCCACTTTGAAAGAACTCTCTTAGCCCGAGTAGGGGTCGTAGTTGTTATTTCTGCAATTAGCTGAGCTGCTGCAGTATTTCCCTTCTCTCCCAAACTCACAGATGCCAGGAGAGCAAGCTCAGCAGTAGTAGTAGTAGTTTTAAAGTTTGAATTTTTCTTCTAAGTGATCTCACGCATAAGGTGCGAAATGTTTTTTTTGGCCGCCAGGGAGTGCCTGGCAAATAAAATATGAATTTTGTAGCATAAATCTGAAGGGGAAATTTTATTTGATCGATCAATTTGAGAGGAATAGATTTTTACAAAAGTACAATACCAACCGGCTGTCGTTGAAGCATCGGCAAAGTGATGCATAGCAAATTCTGGAAATGTTACGGATACAACGATTCAATTTTTTTATCGACACAAAAATCGTTCATTGTTTCGAGAACTATCTGCCCTTTTCTTAAGGTATGGCCATAAGATGAGTATTTTAAGGAAGGAAGTATAGCGAGGAAGTCATCGAGAAATTTCAGAGCATCAGGGTCTTGTCTTAAGTTCAGCCCCCGCGATAAATAATGTAGAATATTTTATTTCTGAGTGAATTATTTTTATATTGAAAAATAAACAATTAATTTGTAGAACACATGGTTCGCCAATGTCCTAATGAGTACACGTGGTAAATGTGTAACAGACACGAGTAATTTATAAGTCAAAGTATAACTGAGGGTATGATACACATTTTAAAAAGCTAGAAGTTCCCGTGGAAATACCCCGTTAAGACGGTCAAAGGCTCCGCTCCGCAGTGTCATAAAACGACCGTTTTCGCAGTAGAATCCTGGGGGTCAGGGGTCGGAGAGTAAAGAAGTTATAAGAGTCTCATCTGGGGTCTTTCTGGTACGTTTTTTTGTATGAGTCCCAGGAAAACAACTCACTTTTTCGAGATTTGAACGCTTTTAATAGAAGCATGGTCTTCGATCGTATCCAAAGAAAACGAAATGCATTTCAATGAAACGTGCACTTGCCTCGGCTGAAAAACCTCCAACGTTCACCATAGACCATTTGAGAATCGGTGTCTTGAAGCAAAATATAAAAACGGTGAATTCTGAGCGATAAAACCCATAAAGCTTCAATAACCTTACCGCGTCGCGGCTAATCCAACTCCAGACGCGCGGAAACGAACCCCGCCGCGCCATTGAAAAATCGATGTAATTTCCGGCGACGCAAACTTATTTCAAAGATAACTGCATAAGCACCTCAAGAAATCTTCAAAGAATGCTCTCATATAAGTTACTCCGACTGACTTTGCCAAAAACCCATTTGAAACTCTACCTTAATGTAAAACTTTGTGAAAAAACAGTGTCCGCCATTTTGTAACTGCACGGTAACAATTTATCGATGATATTCTTAAAGATTACGGAAAATTAAAGAAAAAATACTATACCAACAGATTATGAGGTTTTTTATTCTGCAAGAACCCACTCATAACTTCACCATCTACTTACTTCGGAAGATTTTCAGAGAAAATTGAAGACGGGCGTTTTTATGGAAATTTGTTCATGTTTGAGCCTCTGTATCTCAGTAACGAGTAGGATCTATGTCAAATGAAGTACATATCCATAAATTTCAATCATGTTTGAGTATAATTGCAGAGTTTCAAGTTTATAACTCAAAAAAAGCCATTTTGTAATTTTGTCCGGCTTTTTCCGATTTCCGCCCACTGTGCGACGGCTCACTTTGGCGCATGGCGAAAGCTTTGCGCGATGCATCGGCGGAATAAGCACCACTTCGAACGGAAATCGGCCCGATCTACTCGCATCAATCAAAGGCGGACGCAATAGCAGAGTAAGTATCCGGAGAGAATCTTCTCCCTCCACCCTTCCAACAAAGGCTGGTATTCTATGCCCACTATAACAACCTGTCTCTTTCCCCACGCATTGCAGCGAGAGGTGGGGGCATTATGGACAACCAGCGGCAGAGGAGGTGGGGGACTCGGGGGGGGGGGGGGGGAACCGGAGCTCCCCGCCCCCACTCAGGCAGCGGCGGAGCCGGTAGCAGAGGAGGAGGGGGGGAGAACACAAGCCACCGAAGCTCCCCCTTCCCTTCCCAGCCGGCTGCGGGCGGCCTACCGGCCGTTCACCCGCAGCAGACAACAACAACAACAGCACAACGCCACGTGCGCCCAGGCCTTTGAATAAATAAGTACCGTAAAAAAGTACTATAAAGAGTAAGCCCCTGAAGATGATGGCAGACTCAGACATTGAAACGTTGGGAGAATTAACCCAATACCACACCCAAATAAATGGGAATGCCGAGAAATGTTTCATAAATTAAAATGTCATTGTTGCTCAAAGTGCAAAACCAATTTAGATGCGTAGACCAGGTGGAGGCGATAAATACACCTCAGAATGTTCACAGCACTAAATTAGTTTCATGAGGCGTCTCCCTATCCGAATGTATACGAGACGATGGTATCAACATTATGGTGTCTGACGAAGTCAAATGTCTGGGAGTCGGGATAAATTTAACCATCTGGTGAGATGAAGCAGCTTTTAATTTCTCGCTACATCCTATCCGAGGCTATGAAGTGCGTCTTAGTAATGTTTATAAACAAATTATGTATTTTCGTTCCACCGAGAGGGATTTTACTGCGTCAAGTTCAGCGGTTACTCGGATGAGCATTTTCTGACTCGTAGTGCCGCTTATTGTGCTATTTACGCGCAAAGGTTGATTCGGGAACGGAAAAATATAAAGTCAGTTATGAACACGTTTCCCATTTGTACCAACTACGTACCTTCCGAGGAGAGGACCTAATTCACAAGTCTCCCAACGCGCACTTGAGAAATTGGCTGCGCATGTAATCCGTCGAAAATGGCTCTCTTTCTTGTGGAAAAAGGTTGGTGAACAGGGTGGTTTCCTATTATTTTTTATTTGCCTAAATCGAAAGATTATTACTCCTGGAGTATGCATTTCACCCTTTTAGATTTTTAAATGACGATATCTATTTTTCGCGATTAAATTAAAAGTGTACATTATCAATTAGAATAATAACATATATTCCTGTTCCCGTACAATTCTCTTGCAACAATCGATTTGAATCATTATTTCGGTTGTTAAAGTCTACTGTAGTTACGCGAGGGTCCTTTGTTCAATAGCTCATAAAGGCATATTTTTTATCTCCACTTTTTTTCAATTTCCTTAGTGAGAACTTACCTTAAACACCAACATTGTGTAAAGATTTTTATTCAGAACAATGTTATTTTGGGTGAAAAATCTTTCATGTTCTTACTTTACGTCGGTTTTATGGTCTATTTCATCTTGGTTTGGTTTTGATCTAACTAGAACGGCCATTTTGATAGTGTTCATCAAACTGCATTCAGGAAACTGATTGTGTAATTGTTGCTAAATTGATGATTCGTTGAATTTCATCTGAAATCTTTTTTTAACTAAACTTTTATTTCAGTGTGGTATGTATTTTGGGTGTTTTTCGGATATACCGAACAATGATGCCACTCTCGGATTTTTCTATCATTCTAATGATATATTAAAAGTAAACGTTATACATTTTTAACATATCAACTCAAATGTCTTTCATTTCTCTCAGTTTGGTTCCTCGGATATCCACGCGCCCTCTCGCGCCAAAGCTCGAACTTATTATGTTCGTGCCGCGAGTCGAATTTTGTGTTTTATTTTATTAGTATTTAAGAGCAAGGACAGATGGACCCAACTAATGGAGGGCCATCGCAAAAGCAATCACACTGTGTTCGGGAAAGCGATCAAGACATACCCGCTGGGGCTTCTAATTTCGTTTGTATAATGAAATTTACAGACATTGTTGATTTCTATAGCACGTATGATCACGATAACTATTTGACACCCGAATATTTTCTATTTTCACCCCTACATATACCTATATATAACTTAAAAAAGTAGCTCAATTATTAAAAACCTCTCAAATATATATTTTCTATAATATCCAATTCACCTATTTTATACTGCATTTCAAACCAATTTTTCTAAAATTATACTTATGTATTCTCCGGCAAGGGCGCAGCTAAGAATTAGGGCTAGGGGGGGTTTAGGGTGTTTAACTGATACCAAGGGGGTCTGGGAGGTATGGAATGCCCGCTAAGGTAAGCAGGAGGTGTTGGGGGCCCTCCCCCAGAAATTTTCGAAGATAAATGATTCAAAATGGTGAGTTTAATGTCTATCTGCGGGAGAATTTTCATCCTTTCACTATTCTGTAAATAATTACATAGAGTAAGTACTTACTATATAGTAATAATAATCAAATTAAGTCGAATGGATTAAAGTTAAAAGTTTCTGAGAGCTCTGGGGGGGTTTTATCCCCCCCCCACAAAACCCCTCCTCGCTGTTCACCAGTATTTTTAATATTTATTGGCTTTAATTCCATTTCACAAGGTCGCTTTTACGATTTTTAACCAGAGTCATATTTTACCTAAATTTATTTATAAACTAATTTAATAATATTCTTAATTCTAAAAATCTATTACATTTACAACGGCCGCGGTTGCCTGGCGATACTATTGCAATAGGGTAGTTTCCTTCATCAAAGAAAACGAAAGGCATTGATTGCGATTCGTTACCCACCATTAGTGTATTCATAATACACAAATTATTTGGTTTTTGAAATACCGGTTTAGACGAATGGCAATGGTCAAATTTTATCCTCATTTGAAAAAGGCCAGATTGGCGCCCATGCGATTCCACTCCGCATGACGTCACAGGGACCTAGTTTCTACACGAGAGGATAGGAGTTATACATCGTCTGAGGTTACCAATGCATGCATGAGGCGCAGAGCTCAGGGAAACATGTCTTAATAATCACCTATTAAAACTGGCTAAGGTCGGAAAGTTTTCTTCGTTTGATAAGGTATTAATAAACCTTTTTTAAGCCAAGCGCTACCATCCAGCAAGGCACTCAGCTATCCGCTAGCATCCTGCAACGTATCAGCGCTAAGCCTCGCCTCAAAGTCACCTCACCGGGCGGGAGGGGGAACCAGAAATACGACGTAAGGAGATATTTCCCGGCATTCATACTTAAGCGTCGCGTTTTCGCGCGCTTGAAAATTTTCACTTTTCATTTAATCGCGAAAAATAGGTGTTGTCATTTTAAAATCTAAAAGCGTGAAATACGTACTCCAGGAGTAATAATCTTTCGATTAAAGCAACAAAAAAATTATAGGAAACCACGCTATTGTTGGACGGAGAATTGAGTTATTCAATTGGCCGTCCTCATGCCTCGACTATGATATCTACAAAGTGAACTGATATTGAAAACTGCTCGCTAAATACTGAAGCTCATGTGTGCTAATATCTGATTCAAGTGACTTAAACTCTGTAATAGATCCGTTGCACAGGTGAAGAAGGGGCCGGAATTACTCTGGGTCAGGTAAAATAAATCCTAAAGTCATGTCAAGTCCATAAATATTTTGCGACTTTTATGATGGTAGATTAGTTTCAGATCACCTTCACCAAGGTTGTACGAAATAACCTCAGTATTTTTTCGCTTACCTCCAGACTTCTGCCCATTATTATGTGCACTACAGGCCATAGTACTTACATTGAATGATTACAAGGACAACTCCCTCGTTGACGCTGATTTTACATGCAATCATTAACACAAAAATAGTCACTATCTTACGCAAACTCATTCACACTTAATTATAGCGTCTCATTCCTTCTAAACAACACCAATGGTACTAAATTAAATATCCTCATTCATACGTAATTATATATACTATCAGGCACAAAATAAAAACAATTAACTATTTCCAGTTAATTTCCACACACACTCAACCACTCTAAACTACATCCTCACATCACATTAAATTAAGTACACTCATTCAAACTAATAAATATATAAAATATCACTCACCAACTTGCATTCACACTTTAATATAAACTCTCATTCATACTAAACAACAGTCTTAATAGCACTAAATTACATGCTCAAACTCACACTTAAAATATATACACTCCGATATCAGTAAGAGGCACACACTCATTCACGCTTAACCCATTTAAGCCCAAGCGGTCGAAAACGACCAGGGTATCATTTTATCCCAAGCGGTCGAAAACGACCTTGGGGGATTTTTTTTGTTCTACACGCCGGCAATCCACCAATGTACCTACAATGTAACTTAAATGTAACATTTGACTTCTCGGAACTATGTGGGGTTGAGATCTCGCAATTTAGTCAGTGTGGTAGAGAGATCGGCCTCGTGAACTTCGGGAAGTCTATTCTACATTGGCATGTCAGGAAAAATGTCTCGGTAAGTTTTCCATTTTTTATTTAAGCACTAAACAAACATGTATTTCATAAAATAGATAGCCTGTTTTATTGTATACCAGCGAATTACATGTTTATCTAGAGTCCTATTGAGCCTAGAGCCTATTTATCTATGAGTGGTCGTTTTCGACCACTTGGGATAATGCATGCTCTGCTTGCTTATTTTCCGTAGCGAATCGTGAGATGAAGGATTCGTTGTCCCGATGTTTTGGCCTATGGGTTTAAGACTGCCCGCCACTCTGAAAGATTAAAACTCTGTAAATGCTTAGTTGCATATTTTTACTTTCGTACAGCCTATTAGTTTTATGTTCCTATGTTCATAACCTACAGCTATGTACCTACGTGTTTTCTGTTCTGTTTAGAGGGAAATGCCTCACCACCGCAGAAATAATAGAGCAGTGTGAGCGCTTGAGTGAGGATGATATTCCTGATTCAATTTATATATTGCCTCCTATCCAAACATGTGATGAAACTGATGAAGATTCTGGAGATGAGGACGATTTTGACCCCAATAGATTGAATCGTAACCAGTTAACGGCTCCGGTGGAAGTGCGTTTCAGTGACCGTGAGGATAGGAGTGATGACATACCACATGACGAAAGTGCAAGTGCTTTTAAGAAGCTTAAAGTATGTGAATGGGTCCAGGGAGATATTAGTGATGTGGATTCTATACCAGTGCCTGAAGAAAAATGTTTTCTCCCTCCTCTCACGATCTCGGAACACTCCGAGGCAATTGACTTCCTGAAACTATTTCTCAATGAAGAAATTGTCGAAGGTTTGGTGAAACACACTTCAATGTATTCTTCTCAGAAAAACAGTTCCCTCCATGTGAATCATGATGATATATACGCGTTCATAGGGACCTTAATTCTATCGGGTTATAATTCATGCCCTCGCCGAAGAATGTATTGGGAAAATAGAGCCGACACCGAAAATGTGCTAGTGAAAAACACCATGAGACGGAATCAATTCGATGAACTATTTCGCCATTTTCACGCTTGTGATAATTTGAATTTGGACGTCAATGATAAGTTTGCAAAGGTTAGACCACTTGTAAGTAAAGTCAATGAACTTTTCATACGATTTGCTCCATTAGAGAGTTTTGCATCAATTGAAGAATCTATGATCAGGTACTTTGGAAAGCATTCCTGCAAACAGTTTTTGAAGGGAAAGCCGGTACGTTTTGGTTATAAAGCATGGTCATTGGCTTTGAAATCAGGGTATTGTCTTCAATTTATGTTATATCAGGGAAAAGATACTTCAAATGGTGAGAACAAGAAAGAATTTGGCTTGGGAGGGTCCGTTATTTTCAGTTTTGTAGATTTATTGGAGAGTTCATACCCCGGATTTAAATTTTCCTTGTTCTTTCACAATTTTTTTACCAGCTCTAAAGTAATTTCACAACTCTCAGAAAGAGGATTAGGTGCTACTGGTACTGTACGTGAAAATCGAATGGAAAAATGCACCATCACGTCAAAGAAGGACATGAAAAAAATGGAAAGAGGAACAATTGACAAATGCGTTGAAAAAGGAAGAAATATTATCGCAGTGGAATGGAAAGATAATAATGCAGTTTTACTTATGTCAAACCAATTTGGTGTAGAGCCTTTATCGAAAGCAACGCGGTATTCCTTGAAGGAGAAACGAAAAATTGAGATTCCTGAGCCAAATATAATTAAAATGTACAACAGATATATGGGTGGAGTGGATCAAATGGATAACCATATTTCCAATTATCAGATAGGAATGCGCGGTAAAAAATGGTACATGCCTATTTAGTTCTGGACCATTGATGTTTGCATGAAAAATGCATGGCTTCTTAGTAGATCGTATGGGTGTAGATGGGATAAGCTAGAGTTTCTACGTCAGGCTGTGGATTCACTCTGCAAAACCCATGGTACAAAACGAAAGGTCAGTGGTCCATTTAAAAAAAATAGAGTCAATGTCAGAAAGAGTTGGGGAGGCATTTAGTGGTAACTGCTCAACCAAGAAGAAACTGTGTTCATTGTAAAAACAAAACTGTGACTGCATGTGAAACGTGTAATGTCCCCTTACATGATAAATACTTCATTCCATTCCACACTTAAATGATTATTATGAATGCCTGTTAATATTTAAACATTTTTTGAAATAAATAAAGTCAGAGGCTTGAAAATTTAGTTTAAAAATGAGTTATGTTATTTGTGAGCTAAAGAAAAAGATTAGGGATCAGTGGGAGCTGACAATGAGTAAATTTATGTCCCATTATCCCAAGTGGTCGTTTTCGACCTCACCAGATAAACAATTTTAACGGTTAAAATTGTAAATGTTTTTTGTTTATTTGCCACTTGTGTGACATTTTAATGCAAATTTAACATCCAAAACACTAAAAAAACATTTTTGGAATTTTGGGCATTTGGAGGTATTATCGAGTCCAGAATTGTGGGCTTAAATGGGTTAATGTAATCTCATTCACACAAATGAATAACACTTCATCGCATACACACTAAAAGTATATAATACCATATCAATTATACTTACATTAAGTGGTTAATAATTAATCACAGGATTCTAATTTATACATAGCAACACTAAACATAAATTATGTGCTTTTATTGGTACTAACAAATACATAATTTCATCTTCCTAATTTTCATGCATTCATATTCTCACTACATTATTAATATTTATTGCACACCCTTAAGAAAAGCCTTACATTTATTTAGGTTAACGTAGAAAATAAAAAAAATTGGATATTTTATTTCTCACAGAAATGCATATAAACTTAGCTAACATTTAAAAAAAATACAGTGACATATACAAGGTCTAAACATTAAACAACGAAAAAAGGTTTCCCTACATAATTATAAAATATAATATATATTATAATTCACAACTATTATTTCTCACTCTAGCAAATGAAATAGGCAGGTTTTTAATTTCATGCGCGAATGTTGGCATTTTATTGAAAATAAAATCAACCAAACACAGACAGAAAAATAAAAAAATACGATAACTTCCGCAGAGCAGATATAAAAAAATAGGTAATTTAAAAGTGCTAGTCAGACATGCATTGAAACAAATTTTGAAATTAGCTTTTGGCGCAACGTTAAACTATATTTATAAAAACAAGGAAGGCATAGAGACCGAATAATGCCAAGTACAATGGCTTTTGTCGGCGAACATAAGCAGTTAAATTAGGCAATTAAAAATTATTTATTACTGAAATAAACACATAGATTAAGAAGATAATTAACGAAGTAAAATATGGCTGTTTGATTATTTTTTCTCCAATACAATATGATGCAAATAAAAACATTAAGTACATATACACAATGTTTAGACTGTAAAGCTTACATAATATAAATAGGTAGTTTTAATTTTTTCCGCAGAGCGAATGAAGTAAAGAAACATTTGAAATGAAATTGTAGTAAATCATGTAATTTTATTGAAAATAAAAAGGTTTTCATTTTCAAAAAAATTGATTGCACATTGAATTGATATACATTAAATTACGGGCTAATTTCACAATGTGAATTCAAAAATATTAATGAAATGGAATACAATGGATATTTAGAAAAAACTGAAACACTTACAACTGAGAGCAATATAAATGAATTCGTACACACTCCGATACATAAGTCACCAACTGCATTAGCCAGCGGAAAACCATATAGGAAGAATCTAGTTCACCGGTTTTACATTTTGAAACCATCAACGTAGTTTGCAAGAAATCAAAGAATTCGGCAAGTTCTGTGAAAGAAAAATTAGCAGGAAAAACTGCCGAGCAAAATTTCGAAAGTTTATTTGAAATCACCATGGCAACGTCGTTGAAACATGGCTGTCCGCTGTTACACCCCCTCTCCACGTTGAGGACGCAGTTGGATTTGAGGGGGACATGCACTACTCTACTATCTACCATCTACGCTACCCAAGTTCTACGATAAAAAAACAAGTACTACTTCAGCCATCACACAAAATGGCTTCATCCAATGAAAACTAGATGGCACTTTCATTCACACCAAATAACATACCCTCCTCATTCACTCCAAATATATTAAACCTCCATTCACACACAACGTAACACAAGGTCATTCGCAATATATACACAACATACCATCATTCACGCATACATCGATAATAAACGCTTCATAATTATAATAAACAATTACTTCTCATTCACACTCAATGACGCACTCTCGCTCAAACTAAAATTACGTACAAATAATCGCACTCATTCACACTAAATGTCATACCATCATTCACACGAATAAAATCCCTCATTCAGACTACATAATATGCCCTTATACACTCGAAAAAACACACCTCATTTACACGAAATACATTCCGTCATTCACACTAAATAGCATACCTAATAAACATCATATAATATCCCACATTCACACGAAATAACATACTCATTCAAACTAAATAATATACCCTCATTCACACGATATAGCATACACCATTCAAATCATATAACATTCCCCATTCTCGCGAAAAACATACCTCATTCACACGAAATAGAATACCATCATTCACACGAATAAAATACCTCATTCAGACTAAATATCACACCACATTCACACGAATAAAATACCTCATTCACACGAATAAAATACCTCATTCACACGAAATAGAATACCATCATTCACACGAATAAAATACCTCATTCAGACTAAATATCACACCACATTCACACGAATAAAATACCTCATTCAGACTACATATTATACCCTTATACACTCGAAAAAACACACCTCATTCACACGTAATAAGATTCGGCATTCACACGAAATAGTATACCTAATACACATCATATAATATTCCACATTTACACGAAATAACATACTCATTTACATCATATAATGTTCCACATTCACGCGAAAAACATACTCATTCAGACTAAATAATATACCCTCATTCACACGATATAGCATACACCATTCAAATCATATAACATTCCACATTCACGCGAAAAAATGCCTCATTCACGCGAAATAGTTTGCCTCACTTATACGAAATATAAAATACCTCATTCACACGAAATAGAACATACATCATTCTCACGAAATAATACACTTCACACAAAGAAACAACGTCATTCACAATTAATAACACACACTCATTCACCCTAAAGCACTTTCTCTAACGAACACTGACTCAATTACTCTCATACACATATATATATACTAAATACCATTCTCACATTCACACTTGATCTCATTCTCACAATAAAACTCAATTCCATTCACTAATTAAAACACAAATTAAATGAAATTAATCAAAAAATACAAAAGACACATACAATCGAAATAGACACAAAATACGAAACAAAATATAATTCAGGTCTTCAGACTTCGGATCGCCATTCTTCGTCTCTTGAGTCTTCAAATGGGCCACGTGTTCCAATCGTATCTTCATCTCTTGAATCTTCAGTTCTTCAGTTATCAATCTACACAATTTGTTTCCTTCTTCATAATTGCTGAGTTCCTGAGTCATTTCCATAGGTCAATGCAGAGGTTTTCCACGTTTATTTCATTCCTAAATCTCCTTCTTTAAGGTCCATCATTGCAAGCTGCCTCTCTCTCTCTGTCCCTGTTGATAAAACGAATTATCTTATGTACTCATGCATGAGACAGAAAGGTCACCTTGTACGGCACAAAGGTTATTATTCTTGATATGACCAAGTTGAAAAAAAGAAGAAAGGATTCGATAGAAAATGAAAAAGGATTCGACTCCCTTGAATAAGTTTTATGAATAGGGGAATTAGATATTAAAAAATTTAAAAACTTATTCAGTGTCGTTGCTGAATATCCCTGCCAAAAGCTAATATTATCTAAAAAGATTAATTTATCATCTTTGAAAACACAATTTAAACGAAGACAAGCTTAGAAAAGGATAACGAATATTAACTGAAAATAAACTATAGTTTCTATGTGATGGGGCTTATAGGATATGTGTTAAGAAACGTAAAAAATGAATATCTCCAGGAATAAATGAAAATGCATGGTACCATTGGACGGGGAAATTCAGCTAAAATATTTATAGATTTGCCAAGCCTTTAGGGTCCATGTAGTGAAGTAGCAAATGATATTGACGTATGAAAGGATTAACTGACATTCTTAAAGCTTGAAAAAATAAATAATTTGCACTTGCTCAAGTGCTAAACCACAAAAATTGGAGCGTACCGATTTGAAAAATTAATATTCACTGTTACACATCGGAAAATATATAGAAATCAATACATTCTGACGATGAAAGAACAGAAAATTCAAATTAAATGAAAAAACGCGAATAAATAAAAGGAATGTGAGCATACTGCTACTTTTAAATTTTACCTGTATTCTTGTGAATGGCGTAAGGGTCATTTTAACCTTTTCCCTACCGTACACGTATATATACGTGTGGACGTTTCCTGACCCGGGAGACCACGGGCGTATATGTACGTGTGAGATTTTCCAGGTCAAGAAAACGAAACCCGTATATATCCGTTTTCTAGCTCTCCAATTTCAGTACCGTCGTGGGGTTAGGTCGCCTTTGTCTCGGGACCCAACGTTTCGGGGTTTAGGATTAACCCTCTGAATCCGGTAGCAGGTACCCGGACCCTTCGTCTTTTATTACCCCTCTCAGCGGTAAGGGACAGCGGGCATACAAATGTTTGTAGAGTCAATTTTCGAAATAAATATTTGTTCATTTCTCAAGAAATATAAACTAAGAATTGAAGTGTTTGTCTTTTGAGCAGCGTTTACAATTTTTAAACGAAATTCTACGACAAATATTAACTTATATTTCGAGTTATGTATAAACATCAACATGGAAATTGTTGCTGCGTTAAATGCTTTGATAATGGCCTTAGAGCTTCGTTAAAAATTTGACAATGCTCAGATAAAAATGAGGAATTATATTCAATGTCTGTAATTTACGTGCAAGCAACAATTATCCATTTGCTAAATACATATAAGCAATACATAAGTTGACCGCGAACCAATGCCACAGGTATGGTTGTAAACCCCGAAAGGAGGGAGCACAACTACTCTCGGAGTCCGAGATAATATGGAGTCCCACCGTGGAGGGGTCGAAAAAGGTTCAGCGAGACCCTTCTTAACGAATGCCCTCCAAAAATGCTCCATACCACGAGAAAGAAGAGTCTCTTGGGGCACGGTACAGCAGTCAAGCTAAGACGAAAACTCCGCGGTCTGGAAAGGGTTAATGAAATCGGATTTTGTGCACGAAAAATCGTTTCTTCCTTATGACACATGGCGTAAATCATCATCTTGGCTCAAACGGATATGAAAATTATATTTTTCTTGAAAATGAATATTAATTTCTTTGTCCAGCCACAGTGTAATTATTAATATTATTCGTTAAAAATCTCTGGAAATCCGTTATCATTAGAGTGCATAATCATTCAGATTTTTGTCAAAAATTAGATGGAGAGATAGGTATTATAAAATATTTTCCTCTCCAATATTTTATGAAATAATATTAATTTTTTACGTCATTTAGAGTTTCATGGTGCATAGTTATGTACCGTTCATGTGATTTTAAAAATTTACAGAGCCATACTAATTTTTTATGCATCAAATTATGTCCATTAAGTGCACCATTAAAGAATTTGACGCCAAATGAAGCTAGAATGAAATTTCTTTTCAACCACAAGAAAAAATCTATTAATGGGCACCTTAAAATATCGATTCCGAAAATAAATAGACTTTTTGGCTCAGCTCTCCGTGGAAATCAATTCTCCAGATCAAATTTCAATCGCGAATTCATTTTTCGTCATTTTACTTTCGCAAGGGTGGAAATAATATTCTCATGACTGCACAAGAATTGGGAACTCTCTATCGATAAATGAATGGGAAAGGACGGCTACAAACAAACGTGCGACAGTGGTTTTGTGAAAATCATTCTTTTTTATGTCTTAAACATCGAAGGGAAACATTTAAAGGAATCAGAAAAGCACGATGCGAACTTGATGAGCTATTTCCAAAGGATGCCGATCTCATGAACAAAAATATTGAATGACACTGACTGAGAAAAATTGAGCAGTTTGATGAAAATTCGTACTATTCATCGTTCAATGCTCATTTTCAGCAGAAATTGATTCAGCTGACAGGGTAAATACCAAACTTATGTTGGGCTGAATTTCAGATATCCACCCTGGCTGAATGAAAAATACTGATATTAACGGTAACCGTGACGGATACTACCTAAGAGTTGGAGAGATCGGAAGAACGATTTTATATCTTTTTCAATTATTGTAATATTATTAATTAATACTCCTTTTCAACAATCTATATAAACGGAAAAAATTTAGGAAGTTATCAGGTCTCCGAATAAAAAACCCACCATTGCCTGAAGCTATGTACGTGTCGTTACCAAGGCCCAAACAAAGAAGATCAATTCCGATGTACCACGACGAACAAGTCAAAGAAAAATAATATTACTGAATTTAACGAAAATAAAATTATCCTCTTTCTTTTCTTAGAGTTATTCACATCATACACTTTTAAAATAATTAACGGACACAGAAAAAATGTAATTGAATGATTTTCTTACCTTTTGGCGTGATGTCACTGCATTATCACATTCCGGATTATCTCCATTTTTCCAGCAGCGCACTCCCATAATCCTCTGCGATGACTCGTAGCTGAAGAGAGAGAAACGGGAACTGAATTTTCCTCCGTGGACTCACATAAACGCCACATAAATGCAATTATAATGAATGGGACGCGACAATTGACATTCTATTCAGCCATGCGCTAATTGTAATTGCCTATTAAGTGCATGTATTTCCTCTTCACAAACATTTTAAAAAGGCGATTCCTTTCGACAGAGAGGAACGATTACTAAAATCTAATTTTTAAAAGAATATTGAGGTATTTTTTCAGAGTGGTTAACCAAGTTGTAGAATGAATGGTGATTTCTAACCTGAAGATAACTTACATTCATGTTTCAATGCTTTAAAATAAAGTCTGTGCAAAATTAATTTTGAGTTATTTCCATTGAATCGATATTTCAGCAACAGAATAAGTGTTATATATGCATAGAGAGGTATTCAAACGTATTTACAAAAAGGTATATTTCGAAAAATTAAAAATAAAAACTTTTGGAAATGTTTTCGGAAGGATTCGAATTCAATGATATGGAATGGAAATAAATCACCAATATGAATCAATCGTTGGACAGATAAATGCAGTGATTGCGTATTAAAAAAGGCTTAAAAATATTAAAACATAAATCTCATTAGACGTAGTGATCATAACGTTTCCGTGTGCTACGAGGCAAAAAGATCTTTAAACAAAAGGAAAGAATTTATATGTATTATTAAGATCAGAGAATATAAGATGCATTTAACGGACAAAGAAAAGGCAAAAAATGAAGTAGATATTCTAAATGATTCAATGTGCATCAGGGATTTAAAAAAATATAAACTCAATCGGATACAGTAAAAAAATAATAAAAACTAAACAAAACGTGCTGAATAGTAAATTGAAACAGTTATTGGTTGTCGAGAGCTCATATCTAGCATAACTGTATAACATTTTGTAATGTAAGCGTCCATTTTAGGGCGTATCATATTTGATTGGTACTCAATTGAGAATTCAGGGAAAATAGTTTTAAATTCATTATCAATTTGAGGTTCTAAACTTATTATGTTCATAGGAGACATAATACCGCGTACTCCTTCCACAAAACATAACTAAATAAACCTAACGATGGGATAAAATATACAAATCAAAACAGCTTCTAAGACATCAATGGCGAAATATTATTTAAAATTTTATTCTTACCGATTCCCATGTGAAGAATATCTTGGTTGATTTTTCATAAGTTCCTTCTTCAGTTAACTGATGGTCTCAATCATCAGAAGTCTTCATGTCTTCGGCCACTGGAATATCATCAGCCTAAGGAGAAAGCGGGTTAGTGCATACAAGGAAAATAAATCACCCTTCCCCCGAGGAATCGCATACACCCCAATGCATTGCACGGAAAGTCACCGTGACGAAAGGAGGAAATTACCACTTTTCCATCCAAGTGACACAGTTTCATCCCCGTGTAATGCAATGGTTTACAGCGCATGCGAAACCTCGGTTCGACACAAAAAAGAACTAAAATTAACGCAAGCTAAAAATCCTAGCCTTACTCGACGCATTGATTCATAGCCATAATGGCCCAAAAGCTAACCTAGTTTTGAAGCTGGGGTCCTCTTCACGTGAAGTTCTGATGACCTACAGCCTGCGGAGAGAGGGAGAGAATACATACAAGGAAAATAAATGACCCTTCCCCCGAGGAATCGCATAAGCCCCAATGCAATGCACGGGAAGTCACCGTGACGAAAGGAGGAAATTACCACTTTTCCATCCAAGTGACACAGTTTCATCCCCGTGTAATGCAATGGTTTACAGCGCATGCGAAACCTCGGTTCGACACAAAAAAAGAACTAAAATTAACGCAAGCTAAAAATCCTAGCCTTACTCGACGCATTGATTCATAGCCATAATGGCCCAAAAGCTAACCTAGTTTTGAAGCTGGGGTCCTCTTCACGTGAAGTTCTGATGACCTACAGCCTGCGGAGAGAGGGAGAGAATACATACAAGGAAAATAAATGACCCTTCCCCCGAGGAATCGCATAAGCCCCAATGCAATGCACGGGAAGTCACCGTGACGAAAGGAGGAAATTACCACTTTTCCATCCAAGTGACACAGTTTCATCCCCGTACACTGCAATGGTTTTCAGCGCATGCGAACCCTCGGTTCTACACACAAAAAAACTAAAATTAACGCAAGCTAAAAATCCTAGCCTTATTCGACGCAAAGATCACGGCCCTAAAGGCCCAAAAGCTAATCTAATTCACTTGCTTTCTTCGTAATTTGGTCCTCTTCTCTTGTTGTCTTCTTTCTTCTCCTCCTTAATTTGGAGGACACACGAATCACACTCGTATCTTTTCGCCGTTCATTCGATCAAAACGCAATTATCGCTCAATCGCGCAACGCATCGGATAAAACGCAACGTTCACACGCATACCGGATCGGTAGTTTTCTTCGAGGTCTCATTGCTGTCTTTTCTCTTCTGCATCATCCTGTAACAGAGCTGATTAGTGAACATGAACATTAAGTACAGGTAATCAAGTCACCCAAAAAATGCATCACAAAACAAAAAAAATCATAATAACCCACTAAAAATTAATAAACATGGTACCTTTTTGCATGCCAACTTAAACTTTGTATTTTTGGCTTTTTTCCGTCTACACTTTTCTACCTTTTGGTATTTTTGGCGCCTATTGTAAATGTGAATTTTTTCACCATGGTCTTTTGCGAATTTTCTGTTCGCGAGAATTCTCATCCTAAAGACTCATTTATTTTATGAGTCCATAACCATATAAAACGTCATCGGTTCCGATTTTACCAATAGATTAATTAAACTCATACCCTATTACACCAGTGCGTCACACTTATTACAAGTATCAAAGAGATGCCATATTGAAACCTTCATACCTTGATATGCATATCATCATCTAATGGAGCTGGTTAGTGCACATTTATATAAAATACACATTCGATGTCACCCAAAAAATACATTACAAAACATAGAAACCATAATCACTAACAAAAATATGCCTAACCTATATGTACCTTTATGCCTGCCTACTTAGGTTTTGTATTTTAGGCCTATTTTTTGCCAATTTTGATACGTTTTGTATTTATGGCGCCTTTTTAATATTTCACTATTTTCACCATGTGGTTTTGTGAACTTTCCGTCCACGAGAATTCTCATAATAAGACTCATTCAGTATATGGGTCTATAACCATACAATAACCTCATCGGATCCGATTTTTTACCAAGAGCTGAATTCAACTCATACCTCATAATACCAAGTCGTCCCTCTTGAATTACACTTATCAAAGAGAGAGACTTCATTTTACCATCGTACCGTGGTACATATAACAGTGCTAATTAGCTTTTCTTCCGATGAACTCTGTTGGGAAAGACACAGTATATTAACAGCATGAAACAGAAATCACTGAATTGTAATAAAAACCTCAGCTATAGAAGGCCTTCTGCTCATCACTGAAAACCATCCACTTGATAGGAGATCCATCAGCGGCAAACACGCTTTCCGTAGTCATAGAAACGCCTTGTAACTTATTCCTTGTGTCAGTTTCCTTAATACTTAAGATAACCACACGAAATCTTTACTCGTGGTAAACGGCTGTCTTTGTTCACCCTGAAATAAATAAAAATGATATTGTAATTTTGAAGTTTATTTGTAAACTATCCATAAATATCAAAATTAATCAACACATTTAAGTTATATGCCAAATGTTTATCGCCATTTCATGCTAGTTGTTTACTTATCAATTTGTTTTTAATATTTGATATGTGTTCTCGTAATTTTAATCAGGTACAAAACAGATTGCTGTAATCCATCAAACGATGGAAAAAGTCAGCACCACGCGTTCAAAGTCCCCTTGGATAAATATTTCATCGGTTGGCTGGTTAACATTCAATTTTTAACAAAACTTTTAATGAATTGCGGTAGTAATAGATTAATTGCACAAATTTTAACAATTGTTGTGTAAGGTTTCTTAGGAAATATAGAGGTTAATACTATGATTTGTAAAAAAAGATATTACCGTTAGTATTTGAAGAGGGTTTAAAATTCGGGTTTGCGAGTTGATGCAAGGTTTTACTTTAGATTCACAATGAAGAAGCATCATAGATCGACGTGGTATAAGTGACTTGGCGGAAGTCGGCGGAAGTATCCACTTTTTCTCTACGTTTGCGTAAAAAATTGGCTGAAAAATTGTCCCACCATTTTGTTATAATTCCATGGTTATTGATGAAAAAAAATCTTTGCAAACCCTCCAAATGGAAAAGAAGGTAGTTTAAATTAAGATGGTATAAAATTTTTGTCTGTAATAATATTAATGAAACCACTGCATGAGGATAAATTAAGCTCTTTTCAGAAAAAAATCGAGAGCGGTCGTTTCTCGCTAAATTTGTTCAACTTTTGCCTCAATGACATTGTTAAAGTGAAGTAACAAGGAAGAAATAATCTTGAAGATTATGCACAATTTATTGGAGAACATGTATGCGAAGTTTTCACTTCCTAGCTCAAAAAAATCGATTTTGAGGTTTTGGCCAATTTTTTCGATTCTAGCTCACTCTGCGTCTGGACCATTTACATTACACCACGTAGAATACACCCGTATGTCTCTCTTTAATCACCGCGAGCAGAGAGAGCTTTAATAAAGAAATTACAGAAAGCAAATTATAATAGTCGACGTGTGATTCATCTTCCCATTGCAAAAAATTATTAATTCTAATCATCATTCCATTTTCAAAGCGTTGCTGATACGTAATAATTGAAAAATAATAAGTACACTACCTTGTATGCTATGTAATAGCAAGGAATACAACATTTTTTTCATTGCGGTTGTCCAAGATTTCTCAGGGAATATTAAGGCTATTTCTATGGTCTATGAAACAATAAAATAACTGTAATTAATTCATCAAATTCCAGAAGGTTTGTTGCAGAAGATGTTTGCGAAGAATTTTATCATTTGTGGAGCCAGGGGTGGGGTCTAAAAACTTAATCTGAGCAAATGCTAGTCGATGTATTTTTCACTAAGTTTGTCCAACTTTAACCATGTTTGTGGAGTGGATGTTGTAGACAGAAGGGGTACAGTCGAAGGTAAGTACGTAGGAGTTAAGATAATCTCGATCTTCTCGTGGGGAACGCATAGGAGGAATATTTGCGGCAGAGCCCTGAAGAAATTAGGATTCGTCAAGCGTGTTGTGCGGAGATTTTCGGATGAGAAAATAAAATAAAGGTGCTATTTCGCACTCGCCCGACCACACCTAGAATATGCAGCGATATCAAGTGTTATCCGGTGCAGATATACTTAATCCGCGAACTGCATAAACTATAAAGGAAGGCTGCGCGGATCGTCAAAAAAATTGCTACGGGCGTACAGACGGCGTTACTCAGCTGTTAAGCGAATTGGGCTGAGAGCCGCTGGAGACTCGGAGGCCGCGCCCTAGGCTTAGATTGCTTGAACAATAGGGTGGTTTCCTATTATTTTTTATTGCAGAAATCGAAAGATTATTACTCCTAGAGTACACATTTCACACTTTTAGATTTTTAAATTACGACTTCTATTTTTCGCGATTAAATGAAAAGTGAAAATTTTCAAGCGCGCGAAAACGCGACGGCTAAGTGTGAATGCTGGCAAAACTCCGTGTGACGTCGTTATGGTTCCCGCTTGCGCAATTGAGGTGACCTTAGGGCGACGGTTTGAGCGCTGATACGACCCAGGATGCTAGTAGGTAGCAGAGTACCCTGCTAGCTGGTAGCGCTTGGCTTAAATAAGGATTATTAATACCTTATCAAACGAAGGAAACTTTCCTACCTTAGCCTGTTTTAATTGGTGATTATTAAGACATGTTTCCCTGAGCTCTGTACCTCATGCATGCATTGTTAATCTCAGACGACGTGAAACTCCTATCCACTCGTATAGAAACTAGGTCCCTGTGCCGCAATCCTGAGGATTTTCCGCATCAATTCATAACTTTTGATGAAATACGGATTTATCACTTCACTTCAAAGACAAAATAACAGGTAAAACAATTGAGTTTTGAAGATGAACGGGCTCCAAAGCAGGCGACGATGCAGAAATGGGCAAGTCAATTCATGGCGACGATATTTTGGAATGTGTGCTGAATTATCTTCATCGATGAATGGGAAGAGGGAAAACCATTAACAGGAAAGTATTATGCATCGTTTTTGGAACGGTTTGTGAGATAAATCAAGAACAGCGCCCTCATTTGAAGCAGAAAAATGTCTTCCTTCAACAATAATATGCAGAGTTGCACATTTGTTCAGAGTCAATAGCCAAAATTAGAGAATTTAAGTTTTAACTATTACACAATTCACCGTATTCACCAGATCTGACCTCTGGTGATATTAATAATTTTAAAACTTGAAAAAATGACTTTGCTGACAAAAGTTTGCGTATAAAGAGGAGATCGTACCTAAAGACCAATGACTATTTTGAAGAGATCTCTAAATTCTTCTTTTTGAACGGCTTAAAATGCCTGGAAAAATGTTTACAAACCTTTTTGTGGGTGAAATTAAGAAGGCTATAGTGAAAAATGAGGCAATATAATTTGTTTTTATACCTTTTTCTAAAGATTTATTGAACGACCATCGTAACTGCCTAGAGAATGCTGACTTTTCGGAGAAAGAGAATGAGTTGTGGTTGTGATATTCCAGGATTCGCAAGAGTGAAAAGAGAAGAAGGGAAGCATCGAAAGAGATAAGGAAAGTGAGAAAGCGACGAAACTGAAGTTGAATAGAACAACAATTTCACAGTCAAAGGATACCACCAACATTCTAGAGACCATAACGAATTCAACGAATTATAGCGGGCGGACATATTCCGTAACAACCTTCGTTCTTGAAGGAAGACCTCATTTGAAATTCCCTCGTCTCTAAGGGCTTGTTTACACGGCACAGCGACCCAAACGAGTAAATGTATAAATGAATGAACGCGAGAATGAACACGAAAATGCATCGTATGTATAACCACACAACTTGTGTGAATGCATTAACGGAAAATAGAGCCTCTTCTGGTTTGGCTTATTCATTCGGGGAAGTTCTTTTTTAATCAGACGAAGTGAAACATATCATTTGTTTACCGCGTTACTTTGATAGATGCGACCACGAGAAGAAAATATAGAAAATTGACTGAAAAACAGAGAGATTTAAAATAGCATTCTTTCCTCGTAATATTAATGATAGCAACGGTGTCTCGATCAATAAAGGTAATTCCGTAAATCGCTAGGACGACTCATTTAATGCTTATCCATTTTTATACCCTTGAATGGATATGTTGCGTGAATAAATAGCCGTTGATATGGTTTTCCCTTTGCGTGACTGCGGACTTGCATTTTGTTTTGATGCGTAATATTTTTATGACCGTGTGGTGGGCATGTGGAGATGTCTTGTATGCTGGATATTTGCGATTGGTCCAATAATCAATAACAAAAACTAATTAGGCTTGGATCGCGTGGATATTCCGTCACAACCTTGGTAAACGACAGACGGCTTCTCTTGAATGTCTTCATATCATTCCTCAGAAAGATTTACCGTCAGAAGGGAAATCTTTCGATTTTACCACGGAGCGATGATGGCGGTACGGATTTTGCAGAAATACTTTATTTACCACAATAGTACACAGCGTATAAGGCCGCCAGGGTAGGTGATAATGAGGAAGTGTTAAGATAAGTTGGAAAAAAGAGAGGTCTTTTAAAAACGTTAAGGAGAAGACGGGATAATGTTATTTGCCACACCATCTACATCTGAATCTACGTACTACCCCGCAAGCCAACTAAAAAACGTGTGGCAGGGGGTGTTAGTACACCAGCCATTTGCACATAAAAAGGAAACTTTCTAACGAAAGTACGACTGGCATTTATTAAAGCCCTTTATGGTTCGGAGAAAAACGAATTCGCATATCCATCCTTTCGGCAAAATATCTCTCCTAATTTATCGCTTCTATCGGACCTGGAAATATAGTGTGGCTCTAATAATTATTATGTTCTCCGTGTCGCTCTTAAATATATATCCATTCTCAATAGCTCAAGCAATATAAGGCTAGCGCGCAGCCTCCGAGCCTCCAGCGGCTTCCAGCCTAATTCGATTAAGATCTGGGTAACGTTGCCTGTACGTCCGCATCGGTTTTTGACTAACCGCAAAGCCTCTCTTTGTATTTTATTCAGTTCGCGGATTAAGTCTTTCTGCAATAAATCCCACGTGATATCGATGCATATTCTAGGTGCGGTCGGACGAGTGCGAAATAGCACCTTTCTTTTACTTTCTTCTCCGAAATCTTCCCACAATATGCTTGACGATTCCTGATTTCTTCAGAGCTCTGCATATGAATCCTGAGGGATGATGGCCTGATGAAGAGAATCGTCGAAGGACAAGTGGATGGAAAGACATGAAAATGAAGGCCCCGAATGAGTTACTTAAGACAAGTAATTAAGAGAAAGTAAAAGAGAATAAATACGTAAATATGAAGTGAAATACTAGACTAGTAAACGCAGTTGAGAATTGAGTCATCCTAATGCTTGCATCCCTAATGATTTTTCACAACGATACTCATTATATAAATGTTCATTGGTTATATTATTATGATGATCACTGAGGCATTGAGAATATTTCTTCATCCTTCCGTATTCTATGAGGGAAAAGTTTAAGAATAAATCAGAAACCACTCTGATAACATCTCGCTTCGGGGACTGTTCTATTTTATATCCAGTTCTACTTTCAAATACCTGTCAAAAATCATTTCTCGTTACGACGACGTCTAAATTTTGGAATTCTATCCCTGAGGGCTTAAAACAGAGAGGTTCCAATCATGCTTCCAAATATGAATTATTAATTAATTATAAATTATATTAACACATTGCTCTAATCAAATCAGTGCTACATTAAACTCTACTCGACAGAACACAGCCTACAGATCTCATGCATGTGGCTAAATTATAATTATTGTCTATTTTTTATGTCATAATTATTTATTTATCATACTGTTATATCGTCATTACTTCTACGGGCTCTCACGAGAGTTCGTCATTAAAAATAAGATATTTAAATAACCATGCCTACTTTGTTCAATGCGATGTGCACTCTAATGTCGCTAAACCCCTAATGTCTGTTTACTTATATCAAACGTAATATATCGCATAGCAACAAAGCAAAAGGACCGATATGATATACTAAAGCCTATAAAGCTACAAAATAACTAAACCAAAACAATTAAAAATGTAATTATCACGCCAACTTGTGTCTGACTGTTCATGAATGTAACTAATGAGCTTTTTGTTTAGCCTATCATTGTAAATAGAGTTTTGCTTCAAGGGTGAAGGCCGGAGCATAAATAAGATATTCTATTATATGCTCAAAGGGACTCATCGCTATCATCTGTCTAGAGACTGCTTTTCGTCTCCGAAAACTTTCAGAGTCGATAGATCGAAGGAGTTTGTTTGGACTAGGAGTGATTTGGCACGAAAGAAAAGAGAAAGTGTGAAGCATCGAAAGAGATAGGCAGAGCGAGAAAGATATGAAATGGAAGTCGAATAGAACGCCTATTTTACCAATAAATACATCCACAGCACCTGTATTGCACCGACTATAACACGAAGCAGCATATTCCGTCTCAACCTCTGGTGGCATTGACTGCATTTGAACTTCCTTCATCTCGTTTTAATAGAAAGAAATAGCGTCCGAAGGGAAACCAATTTTCCCACACACCCGTGTTAGCGGTGGAACGAATTTTTGCGGGATACGTTTTTTCGTCAATAGTCCATAGCGTACAAGGCCGTCGCTAAGATCGGAGTATAGCAATCGCTAAGGGAGATGATATTCCAAAGAAGATATAATTTATATCCTCAACTAGAGGATTAACTGGTCTATATTAATGTGAATAATGTATGAAGGAACCTTATTAAAAGGTTCGGCAGTAAAAAAAAAACGAGAAAAATAAAAAGGAAATAGTATGCAAAACAGTTAGACAGTTAACAAACAGCACGTGAAGAGTTGTTTTGGAAGAAAATTGTAGAATATATATTATATTCGTATCAACAATTGGAAATCAATCGCTGTTCTCCACTCTTATCGACTCCATTATATTTACTCGCAAAGATAAGGTAAGTGGATACTCCATTTCATTCAAATACATTTCACAGTATCTGAACGTTGTTCAAAGACGCATTTAATGAATGCCAATTTTTTGAAATTCCGCGCATGAGCCTTAAAAATGTTGGGAAAGATGGAGTACTTCGTAAAATTTCAAAGGTAAAAAAGTGGTCAAAAAAGGGACTTAGTCTCAAACAGTGTGCGTATATAATCAAGTTTTCTATTCCTTATATCACCTCCGATTTATAAAGTGAACATGAAACTATTAATTCTTGATTGTCGTCGAAGTTTTCCGATCGTTCGTCATACTGCTGTGAATATTAAACTGTGCATACATCAGTCATATCGTGGTGATAATATATCGTCGTGAACATACTTTCGTACTATTATTGCGACCGGTCAGCTGTCGTTAGATTTCGATTGGTTGCAATCTTATTAATTATATGTAGAAGTGAAGGGTAATGGATATTTCACACTTGTAAAATGTTATTTTCGTCTAGTAAGCTAGTTGCACAGCGGAACCGTGGAGATTGACAATAATTTTTCCTAGGGAAAAGATATTCGAGGCATATTTTCACGAAGCCTTCGCATAGCGATAGAAAAAAGATTTGCTGTGCTCGTTTGCGATATTTTATTTTAACGTAACAACGATCATGACCAAATATTACACCAAATAGTTTTTTTAAAAATGAAGCTATAAATTTACAGGTTTGTGATATTTTTCGGAGTCACGGGCTTTTCCGGAGATCCGGACGATCATCCTATTTTTCATTGAGCGGTCGCTCAACTGTTAACAAATCGTCAGCACCAAGCTAAAGGCTCCCGAGAAGAATCTTGTTGGTAAGTTATGGTTATACTTCTCCCCGAAAGTGAATAAGCAATTCTTATACGTAAAACATATTGCTTGGCGGTCATCATTTTCCTTTCCTAATCCGTGTGGTGCCGAAATTTCCCCTAATATCCAATCACAAAAATTAGGATGGAATGGCAAGGAATGAGTCCATATTGCAACACAAAAGTGAATGCACTACGCAAAAGTGCTTCGTGTTGCAACACCAATAATCACGTATTTGAAACTAGGCTTCCGTGTGAAAAATGGAAAAAATATCTGACGCTTCCGAATAGCAGAAAAATATTTCCGCGCAGAAAAATAAAACTGTCATCGGAAATCATGGAAATAATGAAGAACTCCAGGCTTTTGTAAAACGAAAGGTGGAAACAAATGATGAAAAAAATTGCCCCTTCCAAGAATTGAATATACGACCACCGGGCAGGACTCGAATACTGTAAACACGGAGCCACCGCTCTTAGTTGTTGAAATTTCATTGCTAAGGGAATATAATAGACCTTTAAATGCTTAACTGTGTCGTTTGTTTAAACTATTAATTACGTAACCGCATGATGGGGGATGATTCGTGAACAGCTCCCGAAGGACTACAGCACTACAAAGTTTTGTTGAAATCTGAGACCCACTTTTGTGACAATACCCTTGTAATAGGGCCATTTACTTAAATATTGTTTCATAAAATGTATAAACAGTTCTAACCCGATATTAGGAGTTGACCACTTATGCTTCTGTGCCCAAGTCAATAACTAGCGTCAATGACACAAAAACGATGCAACTTATTAAGGGTTGTTACTTTTGGTTTGAGAAAGAAGAAAGTTAGAGCCTTAGACTTGCTAGTTCTTAACATTTCGACCCTTGATGATTAAAGAATAGGTTTAGCGAAGTAGCGGACGAATAAAGCCCGTGGAATATTTGCTATCATTAGTTGATAAATTCCCTCCGTTTTCCAATACCCCGTTAAAATTAACTCTGAGAATATTCCCATATAAATTTAGTAAATGCAAAAATAATCATTGTGTTCTATTTGCAGAGGACACGCCGCGGCTGAAATGGCTTGATCAATTGAGGATAGAATATCTTTTAGAAATCACATCAGAATCCCACTGTGCTTCCACGTCCAACAGAAACGATAGATTAAGAGATATATTTAGCCGAACGGATAGATGTGGGAATTCGTTTTACCCCGATAACCGTAAAGGACAAATGAAATTAGAAATAAGTAAAAACGCTATGTAAATGAAGTAAATGGCAAAAAAATCATAGCGTTCCAGTTATAGTGGCAATACCTAGGCTTAGATTGCTTGAATATTTGAGAACGGATGTCTTTAAGAGCGACACGGAGAACATAATATTAGAGGCACACTATATTTCCAGGTCCGATAGAAGCGATAAATTAGGAGAGATATTTTGCCGAAGAGATGAGTGTGGGAATTCGTTTTTCCCCGACAACAATAAATGATAAATAAACAATAAATGCGAGGCGTAATTTCGTCGGAGCGACTCCTTTTTACGTGTAAACTGCTGGCGTCATAACATCCCATGCCACAAACCTAGAGAGGCGGCATGCGGGGTAGAATGTAGATGTAGATATTGCTGCTATCCAAGCGTGGTGAGATGAATGGCAGTTAGAATTAAATTTGAAAAAATACGTAGGATTGAATTTCTGGAAAAAGAATAACTCCCCACAACATAACTATATCATTCGGGGTACCCAATTTAAGACAGCTGAATCCGTGAAATATCTAGGAGTTAGATTCAATTATAATCTATCGTGGAATAAACATATTCAGGAAATAACAGGTCAAGCTAATCGTTAACTGGGTTTTGTTATTACAATATTCATCTACATCTACATCTACATAATACCCCGCAAGCCGCCTAAAAGGCGTGTGGCAGGGGGTGTTAGGACACCAGCCGTTGACATCTATTAAAAAAAAGAAGTGCTCTAACGAGGTTGGGACAAGCGTTTATTAAAGTCCTTTATTTTTCGGGGGAAAAACGAATTCCCATATCTATCCGTTCGGCAAAAAATCTCTCTTAATTTATCGCTTCTGTCGGACCTGGAAATATAGTGTGGCTCTAAGATTATGTTCTCAGTGTCGCTCTTAAAGATATCCATTCTAAATTGTTCAAGCAATCTAAGCCTAGCGCGCAGCCTCCGAGTCTCCAACGGCTCCCAGCCTAATTCGATTAACATCTGGGTAACACTGTCTGTACGCCCGTAGCGGTTTTTGACGAAACGCGCAGCCTTCCTTTGTATCTTATACAGTTCGCGGATTAAGTCTTTCTGCACTGGATCCCATACACTCGCTGCATATTCAAGGTACGGTCGGACGACAGCGAAATAGCACCTTTCTTTTACTTTCTCATCCGAAAATCTTCCCACAATACGCTTGACGAATCCTAATTTCTTCAGGGCTATGCCGAAAATATTCTTTATATGTGTTCCCCACGTGAGGTTCGAGGTTATCGTAACTCCCAGGTACTTCACTTCGTCTGTTGCCTTTATGTTAATGCCATCCACTGCATAAATATTGTTAGTGTTGGACGAATTCCGCAAGAAATTTACCGCCATGCATTTGCTCAGATTAAGTTCGAGTCCCCACTCTTGGCTCCACAAATGAACGTAGTTTAAGTCCGATGAAAGAATTTTATAGTCAGAGTGATCACTAATTTCGCGATAGATGACAGCATCGTCAGCAAATAAACGTATTTTACTGCTAATGCGGGAGCAGAGATCGTTAATGTATATAATGAACAACAGAGGGCCGATTACGTTTCCTTGTGGAACACCTGACGTAACTTTTACAACATCAGAGCTAATTCCGTCAAGAACTACTTTTTGTTTCGAATCTCTGAGAAAGTCGCGTATCCAGTTTACAACTGTTTCGTTTAATCCGCATGACTGTAATCTGTATAAAAGTTTATTGTGAGGTACAGTGTCGAAAGCTTTCTTAAAATCTAGAAATAGTGCGTCAACTTGTCTTTTCGATTCACCAGATTTTATAACTTCGTGAAGAAAGAACGCGAGCTGTGTTTCGCAGGATCTATTTTTTCGGAATCCGTGCTGACAGTCATGGAGGAAGTTACGTCTGTCCAAGAAAGTCATGGTATTACTAACAACGATATGTTCAAGTATCTTGCCTATAATTAATGTTAGTGAAATTGGACGGTAGTTGCCTGGGTCATTTCTGTTTCCCTTTTTGAAAATGGGTGTAACGCTTGCAATTTTCCAGTCGGGCGGTAACTTCCCTTCGGAGAGTGACTTCTTGAATATGATCTCTAAGTAAGGCGCTATCTGTGGGGCTAACTCTTTGAGGACACGCGCGGGTATTCCCTCCGGACCCGGAGATTTACTATTCTTAATCGATTGTAGTTGTTTAATTATCCCATCACGTTTTATAGATATTCTTCCATCAAATCCTCAGTACATAGGATGTCTAAATTGAATTGAGTATCGTCAGTAGTGTATACACTTTCGAAGTGGGCATTTAAAGTGTTAGCTTTGTCAATATTTTCGGTGACAAGTTTACCATCTTTATCAAATAACGAATCTACGGTTGAATGTTTTCCCTGAAGCTCTCTCGCGTACGACCAAAAGATTTCGGATTTTCTTCGAGCAATTCACCAAGTACTTTTTTCTAAAACTTTCGCATTGCAGTTCGCATTGATTTCTTGGTTATTGAGCGTTGAGTAGCGTAACTTTCTTTAGCTTCAAGTTTCTTCGATTTATTACGAGACGTGATGGACTTTCTGTACAAGTTGTATAGTTTTCTCTGTTTCCTAAGTTCTCTTCTGACATCGTTGTTGTACCAGCGAGGTTCCTTATTATCACAAAAATTAGGAAAGTGCGACGACAAAGTGAGAGACATTAGCTACTTTTCCCTCGTTAGACCCCATATTAAGTACGCTGCCAGTGTTTGGACCCTCATGAAAAAGGCTTAATAACAGAGTCAGAACGCGTGCAAAGAAGAGCTGCCAGGTTTGTGAAAGGTCGTTACGATAGTCTTGTTAGTGTAACCGACCTCTTAGATTAACTCGGATGGGAATCTCTGTCGAACCGTAGATTGAAAAGTAGACTAAACCTATTATGTAAATTTAAGGGCAATGTTTACTCCGATGAAGGTGGCCATATCTTACGGACGCCAACATACTACGGTAGATCAGATCATATAAATAAAATAAGAGAGATAGATTGCAGAACAGACAATTCAGAATGTCTTTTATTTCACGATCAATAAGAGCTTATAACGGCAGCCATAGAACTCACAAATAGATTGCATGACTTGTAGTGTAGCCTACTAACTTATGTATACTTTAATGTATATTCCTCATTTATATTATTTTTAATAGCGTATGGTCGTACATTTGTTAGTATAGGTGACGTTATTTAGACTGAGTGGTGTGCATATGGGAATCCAATTGCATGCTGGATGCTGGTGATTGATCACCACCTGCCAAACACCCTAGCGGTGGCTCGCAGCGTATTATGTAGATGTAACCTCTAGTATCCGGCACAGAGAAGGAGGTAAGTCGAATCCTCGAAATACTTAATTATATTTATTTAAGACCGACACTTAAAATGGACACCATGGTAACTACAATCGCTGTGGTAGATAGAAAGATAAGTGAAAAGATAATACATATATATAAATACATAAATTAAGTATGTAACGTGTCTGTCTGTGTTGAAAAGGTGAATTTCGTGGTCCCGTGCCTCATATACGCAATAGTGCGTGTATAGAGCGGTATAGGAAGTGATGTCGTGGATTAAGAGTCGAAGTGGTTCCCTCGCATTAAATGAATAAATAAAGCGCTATCCGCCGACGGAATATTATTGAGCGACGATTAGGCTGGTATCCACATTGCGAGGCTAGGCTGTCCCAAAAAAACAGTTTTCTTAAATTTCAAAATCGTCAACCGGATTTCGATGACCCTCGGGCATAGGTACAAGGAGAGGCAAAAAAAATTGGAAAATTTTAAATAATTATAGTTAGCGAGAGGCGCCCAAATACCAACACACTTGATTTGTCTTACGATTTCGCGAAAACTGAGAAAATCAGGGTTATGACTCACAAGGATAAAAATTTATCGTTTTTTTACGTATCTTTCACCGTTTAGGCTTTGCGGCCCGCGCAGCCTGCCGCCAAGAGTGGCGCTAAGCGATGCGGCTCGCGCGACGCGGCGCAACAGACGGCTGAGAGACCGTACCCCTCACCCCTGCGGTCGCCCGCTATGTTCACATGCTTCGTGACTCTCTCTCTCTCCCTAATTCAGATTTTGAACTCGTTTCGTAGACCAAATCATGCCGGCACTTATGGCAATTAATTTTATCTTTATTTTATCTCGCTGCGAATGCGCATTTTCTGCCTCAGGGTGAGGCATACGCTCTTCAGCTAGTTTGTAACCACGAATGCTCACTGCAAGCACGCGAACCACCCACATTCATAGTGAATACAATACGTCTTTGATGTTTAGAAATGTTCTGGTTGCTGCCGCCAAAAGCCTTCTCTCTTTTTTTATCATAATATTCAGGGTGTTTCGAGTCCCACAGTAAACGTTTAGTTTCATAACACTTCACTAACAGGGTGGTTTCCAATTATTTTTTTATTGCCTAAATCGTTAGATTATTACTCCTGGAGTATGGATTTCACGCTCTTAGATTTTTAAATGACGATAACTATTTTTCGGGATTAAACGAAAAGTCAAAAATTTCAAGGGCGCGAAAACGCGACGGCTAAATATGAATGGTAGGAAAAGTGAGTGTGAAGTATTTCTGGTTCCAGTTGTCGGTGTGTGAGGTGACCTTGGTACAAAGATATGTGCGCCACTGCAGGCTGCAAGCAGGTAACGCTTGGCTTAAATAAGGATTATTAATACCCTATCAAGCGAAGGAAACTTTCCGACCTTAGCCAGTTTTAATAGGTGATTATTCAGACATGTTTCCCTGAGCTTTGTGCCACGTGCATGCATTGGTAATCTCAGACGATGTAAAACTCCTATCTAGTCCTATAGCATCTAGGTCCCTGTGACGTCACGTGGAGTGGCATCGCATGGGCGCCAATCTGGCCTTTTTCAAATGCAATTAAGATTGCCCATTAACATTCGTCTAATCTGGGATTTGTAAAACCAAATTATTTGTATATTATGAATGCATACACTAATGGTGGGTAAGGAATCGCAATCAATGCATTTCGTTTTCTTTGATGAAGGAAACTACCCTACTGTCTGATCAAGTCATGATTATCCATGATGACAGTTTCGTTGTGGAGGTTTGCAGTGCAGAATTGTGTCTTGTACGGTGCGATGCAGACGGCAAAGGTATCCATCCACTTGACGCACTGCACGGGGCGAGGCACGTTTCAGCACTGCTCTTTTACCGACAAGCCACGGCTCGCGTCGAATTGTGCGACGCGAACGCCTCATAGCGAGCCACCCCGGTACTCACAGTCCGAGGCAAACGAGCATTCGCAGCGAGGAACCTCGCACTGTGAAAGGCGCCAAGGGGACCACGGCTTGACGTCCCTTCCGACGGACGGAGTGTTGCGCTTGAAGTGTCCTCCACACAACATTCAAGCAGGGATTGGACAGTTTCTGAAAATGATCTGCCACCGCCGGGATATGAACCTGAGCTCACGGAGTGGGAAGCCAGCACACACTAGCCACAACACCAACCCGATCCCCTTGCAAAAATAACTAAGCAATAAAGATTTCAATAGTCATGCGACATCCGCCACACTTCACACGCCTTTATATAGTTAAGTTCTAGGATGGTTTGAAACGAACTAGGCAGAATTTGCTCTGCATTTATAGTTAATAACTTAATACATTTTCCAATATATATCTGTATGTATTTCTTTGCATGCTACAACTTATACATGAATCAATTGCTACCCTAACTTTTCTTTTTTCTTCACAAACTAACTAGTATTCCCTGATTTGCTTGTGTTCGTGTCCTTAGCACTATCCTAGTTTCTGGTCTGGGGCCGTATTCTGTATCTCCAAACCGATCGGTGCGGCATCGATTCGTCGGGTGGGACGTCACACCGACTCGTCGTGCGATTCTGTATGCACCCGATCGGTGCGAAACCGACGTGAGGACGGGAGATCGTCGGTAGCCGTACCGACACCAAATAGGTGTCGGAAAGGCTACCGACTAGTGGGTTTCATGAATGGTGCGCATTGCACGTTTTATTTTGTTTTCACCTCATCACCGAGTAAATAATGAAGTTTTCCGCAATTTTATCTCTTTCTCCCCCTTCGAATAGGCCACTATAATTCCCTGTGTCATCATCTATTGATCACATTGACATAATTATAAGATATTGGTTAATAAACATGAGTTTCTTGATTGAAGCTTTCGCGGCTCATGACGATTAAAATAAGTTACATATTAAGCGGCATACACCCGTATGTAACTTATTTTAATAAACATGAGGTTTACTAACATATAATGACTTTCTCTCATTTATATCATCAATTTCACTCGCTTGAAATAGGATTTATTTCACTCTATCATCATTTATTTACTCCCTTGACATATAAAAAATATATATTTGATTAAATATAAGTATTGCCGCAAAGTTATCACTTTATCTCACACTGAAAAGGCAACTATCATTTCCCTCAATCATCATTTGGCGTTTCTCTCGACAAAGAAATAAGATCTTTTTATTTAAATATGAGTTTGCCGCAACGGTATCAGTTTCTTTTATATTTAGTAGACCCCTATACTTCATTTATCGTCAGCCATTGATTCCCTTGCCTCGTGTGGAATTGACACACGCCCTGCCGCTGGCTTTCAAGATGCCTCAATGCAGATGTAGATGAATACGCGAGGTTCTGCTAAGTTTTGGCATTAGAAAATAGGGTTGTTTCCTATTATTTTTTATTGCCTGAATCGATAGATTATTACTCCTGGTGTACGCATTTCACGCTTTTAGATTTTTAAATGACGATATCTATTTTTCGCGATCAAATGAAAAGGGAAAATTTTCAAGCGCGCAAAAACGCGACGGCTAAGTGTGAATAGTGACAAAACTCCGTGTGACGTCGTTCTGATTCCCGCTGCAGCAAGTAAGGTGACCTTGGGGCGAGGCTTTGTGCGCTGATACGACGCAGGGTGCTAGCAGGTGGCAGAGTACCCTGCAAGCTGGTAGCGCTTGGCTTAAATAAGGATTATTAATACCCTATCAAACGAAGGAAACTCTCCGACCATAGGCAGTTTTAATAGGTGATTATTGAGAGATGTTTCCCTGAGCTCTGTGCCTCGTGCATGCATTGGTAATCTCAGACGACGTGAAACTCCTATCCACTCCTATAGAAACTAGGTCCCTGTGACGTCACGTGTAAAGGCATCGCATGGGCGCCAATTAGCCATATCTTACGGACGCCAACATACTACGGTAGATCAGATCATGTAAATAAAATAAGAGAGATAGACTGTAGAAAAGACAGATTTAGAGTGTCCTTTTTCCACGATCAATAAGACATTATCACGGCAGCGATAGAACTCACAAATAGATTGCATGACTTGTAGTGTAGCCTACTAACTTATGTAGAACTTAATGCATGTTTCATAATTTTAATATTATTTCTAACAGCATATGGTAGTATAATTTGTTAGTATACGTGACGCTTTTTGGACCGTGTGGTGTGCATGTTGTAGTCCAATTGCATGCTGCATGCTGGTGATTGCTCACCCACTGCCAAACACCCTAGAGGTGGCTCGCAGAATATTATGTAGATGTAGATTTTTTAGATCACAATTAGAAAAATTGATTTAAAATCAATCACGTATTGCAGAGTCAAAATGTTTAAATTGTGATATAACTGAGGAGACATTTCTGCCAATTCTACGTTATATGGAGGATGGAAAATGTAATCCGTAGATGGAAAATGTGATCCGTCTTCTGCGCTTAGAGATGACGACATTAAAAAAACTCTGTTTAGACAAAATATTCTCTACGAAACTACATGATAAGTTTATAATTCATAATTACCTGGAATAATTCAAGTTGTTTGTTAGAACAAGTTTTCATCTTTGCCACGTAGATATAATTGTTTTAAATTTGCCGTTAACGAAAACTTTTATCTGAGCATCTTCCAGCATTTTTCATTCACGACACATGGAACATGCAGGAGAGAAAATTACGATAAGGGTCATGTGAGTTTCTTTAGAGTAATACCCAGAAAATGAAACAGGAGAATCTTTCAAGCGACGTGAAAAGGTGAGCAGTGGGCCACCCGCGAATCATGCCATGTCCTCCATTTGACCCGCCAAACGTGCGATGAGCATAACTCGGAAAATGTTTGTGGAAGGAGTCGTGTGGGCATGGAGTCCGACCCCATACGACTCCAACACGCACATTTCGCGCTGAGGGAGTCGCGAGCGCCTGGAGTCTGAATTCGCCTTGAACAATATTTAAAATTTAATTTAATTTAATTTCATTCCCATTTATTTCGTATTGCCTAAATCGAAAGATTATTACTCCTCGAGTATGTATCTCACGCGTATAAATATTTTAATTACGATATCTATTTTTCGCGAGTAAATGAAAAGTACACATTTTCAAGCTCGCGAAAACGCGATGGCTAAGTATGAATGCTAGGAAAAGACCGTGTGACGTCATTCTTCTTCCCGCTTCCACCGTGTGAGGCCATCTTGTTGCCAGGCTATGAGCGCCGCTACGATACAGGCTGCTATCGGGTAGCAGAGTACCCTGCTAGCAGGTACCGCTTGGCTTAAATGAGGATAATTAATACCCTATCAAACGAAGGAAACTTTCCCACCGTAGGCAGTTTTAATAGGTGATTATTAAGACATGTTCCCCTGAGCTCTGTGCCTCATGCATGCATTGGTAATCTCAGACGATGAAAAACTCTTATCTACTCTTATAGAAACTAGGTCCCTGTGACGTCACGTGGAGTGGAATCGCATGGGCGCCAATCTGGCCTTTTTCAAATGAGGATAAAATTGACTATTGCCATTCGTCCAAACTGGGATTTATAAAACCAAATAATTTGTATATTATTAATACATAGGAATCTACCCTATTTCAGTGCACATTATGGCCGGATGGAGTCGTTTGTGGAGGGGAGGGAGTCGCGATTCACTGAATAAAGGCCGTATCACACTATCGACTGCGACCGCCAGCCGCGACTGGCCCGTCGACCGATCAGAGCGTGGCAGTCGCAATCAGTCGCAGCCAATCAGAGAGCTCAGTAAATTGAATTTGGGAGGGGCGCAAGCGATGTGATTCGTACAATCTTCCATTAAATCCAACATTCTTAGGATACCTTTCATAATAATCAAATATACTCCTTTTTCATTTCAGGAGGGCAGGTAACATCCGTTTTTCCATGACCATTATCAATGGTTGACTGGCAGTCATAATGATGCGCTGAGCTTGGTCGCATAATTTTTCATAAAAAAAACACTGAACAAAACTGTGTGAGTGTTCCCCAAAAAGTAAAGAATGACACTCCCATGACGACGCACTGTTGTCTATAAGATTTACTCTTGCTCATAAATATCTCTTTAATTCTTTTATTGCAAAATATATTTATCTGAACCACAATTCAAGCCAATCCGATTGCTCATCTGAAAAATATAATACAAAGATAACCTTCTCCCATGAAACAATTGCCTATCGTATGTTTGCATAAAAAATTAAAATTCTCTGTATATAAAATTCTTATTTTCAATTTATAGGATGGGAACAAGTTGCGGTATTCAAAATTTAGGCACCACTTGTATTCCGAATAAACTTATACTTGGGGAGTGACTGCTATTTCACTTGCAAACATTGAAAAATGACTGAAAAAATCCTTCGACGCCGATAATGGTAAACTCGAGCCTGGATGGTAACCGTGACGCAAACGACAATATCAACATTGGTGTACATATTTACGTATTTTTCACACGACGATGAGGAGAAATATAAGTATTGAAGTACGTGCTCTAAACGCTCCGGAAATTTTATTTGCACTCTATCTGTACTGTGTAAGTTTACGACTCAAGACTCTACCTTCCTCGCGCGATGTGTTAGTCGCCGGAAAAATCCTTAATTTCCTCTCCCCTTTCTTCGATGGTGGAATTTTTTGGCTGTGTCTGGGGCCTTCCTACCTCTGAAAGCGTGCTTTGGGCTCTGGGCGAGGGTTAAAGTAGTCAAGTTGCACCATTTGCACGACCCGACCCAATCAAATAGATCCCCAGCGGACAAGGGACGCGTAATCCATACGCTAAGGTCGACTTCGGAGAAAAACGGAGACGGCTGCGCCGGGCATGGGGACTGACTTTTGAAAGTGACTGTACATCGACATCACCTCTATTGCACCGACTATAACACGAATTAATCTTGGAGCGGGCAGCATATTCCGTCTCAACCTCAGGTGGCATTGACTGCATTTGAACTTCCTTCATCTCGTTTTAATAGAAATAAATAGCGTCAGAAAGGGAAACCAATTTTCCTGCAATAGCGATAGCGGTGAAACGAATTTTGTTGAAATAAGTTTTTTCCGCAATAGTCCATAGGATATAAGGCCGTCGCTGAGGTCAAAGTGTAGCTGTCGTTCACGGAGATAACAGTCGAAAGAACGTATAATTTATATCTTCCACTATAGAATTAACAGGTCTTTATTAAGGTGACTGATGCATGAAGGAAGCCGATTTAATTTTCTACAGTAAATAAACGAAAAGAATTTAAATGAAATAGTATGCAAAACAGTAAGGCAGTAAATAAACGGCGTGTAAAGAGCTGTTTGAGAATAGTATAATAATAAAATTGTATAATATTACGTATATTCGAATAAGCAATTGAAAATCAATTTCATTTCTCCACTGTTATCGACTTGAGTAGCGAATACAGAAGAATTTCAACGAGAGCAAAAGATATCTTGAGCTACCTTTACTGTTAACGTAATGAGCATTAATCAAGGCCCATGAATTTATTTTATTTTAACTGAGTGTACACATATACAAGACGAAGCCATCTTGTGATATAAACTAGTTAAAATTGTGGTTCTGAAATGTTAGGCAATGCGGGCGGCCCCGTAACGGGGGAGTTTGCCCCCCCCCCTCCCCCGTGCACCCTTGCATATGTAAATCCGCCACTGATGGACTCAATCATATTTACTTGCAAAGATAAGATAAGTGAATAAAAATAGATTTAACAGTATCTCAACGTTGTTCAAAGACGCATTTAATGAATGCCAATTTTTTGAAATTCCTCGCATGAGCCTTTAATAATTTGGGAAAGATTGAGTACTTCGTAAAAATTCAAAGATAAAAAAATGCAAAACTCGCGTTGACGCGTTGTTAAGTCAAAAAATTAAAACATCGGCTTCAATTAATGATTAATGGTTCAAGGTTTTCGGAGTTTTGCTAAAATCATGGGAGCCTTCAATAGTGGTTCGGTCCGTTATTTATCAATGATTAGCTGATATGGCTTTCAAGACCATCGTAAAGTAACTATAGGCAACAGCAGAGGAATTATTCATTGTTATTATATACTAACATTTTCGTTCACAATATCATATTGTTTCATAGAATGAACCAACAGTTCTTGCACGCTATAAGGAATTTACCACTTATGCTTCCGCACCCAAGTTTATAACTACGCTTAACGACACAAACACGATGAAATTCATTAAGGGCCGTTACTTTTGGTTAGAGAAGGAAGACATAAATTGAGAGCCTTAGACTTGTTAGTCCCTACTCATTTCTACGCATTATAATTAACCCTTTTGCTGGTGTTCGATCTCCCATCTCCTCACATGCGGTGAAAAGATTAAAATGCGTTTCGTGGGCCCATGGAGCAGGTACTTTTAGGATAGGAATGGCACACCCTCCGAAAGGTTGATAATCAGGGACCCGGAATCCTCGACCAGCTCACCCACGCAGGACCGCCTCAGCGACCCTACCAGCCTACCTCCAGAAAAGTGACCGCTCTGACTGCAATTCGAAAATCAATCAATCAATCCGATCATTAAAAAATGATTTTTTTCATCGCATTCCTGCCAATCAAGCAATCAAGTACGTCTCTGAACCGTGTTTTAGGCGATGAAATATAACGATTCATTTTAACATTGCTAAAATGGCCATTTTTCCGGTTTTCCGCATCCACGTTTTTAGCAAATTCACAAAAAAAAAATTTTCGTCGTTGCAAACAGCACTTGATAATGTTGTTTGTACGCGTTGTGTAATAATAAAACTAAGTGGAAATATTGCAATGTCTTATATTAGTAATTTAATCTTCATTCATTGTTTACTTTGTCTTTTTAAGCCGCAAAAGGGTAGACGTGTCTTCATGAGTTCGGCGATTTTCCGTTTGCACTTGATTGTTTGTTGGTGATGTATTTCGCCAATAGGAATGTAGCTATATGAGCGCAGGACCAATCAGCTGACCGTTAGTACGGCGACCAGCGTGACCCTAGAAGGGGTTTGCCGCGCGGCTGTATTGCTGTAGCGGAAAATGACTGTATTATTCCTATTAAAATGCTGAGCGGACGTAATAATGGAACGAAATTTGTCCCCGATATTCTGTAAAACTGTGCGTTAACGCTGAAATTGACATTTCTCTAAAATTAGGGAAATTGATTACTATTTCATTTATTCTCTGTGAGTGACCTCTGAATGTTAAACAATAAGGTAAATTTTTTTAGGATATCCATTCTGCACCAAATAGCATATTTTTAAGAGGTAGAAACAAAAAAAAATCCGAGAAATTATATAAATGAATAACACCCTATCCAGCCCCTAATTCGCCAAATATGGCTCTGAGTGACTTATTCCCATTTCTAAAAATAAAAAGAATCTAAAAGGTTTGTCGTTTTACAAGCATAAAATGGCATGATAAGAATCCACAAGAGGAGCTAAAGGCTAATCCGAAAGAACAAGTTTACCAAGGGTCGAAAGAACAATTCTCACAAGTGTATTATATTTAATGAGAAATATTTTGAAGGCGACAGCATTAATGTAGACGAATAAAGACACAATCTAATCTTTCCCGTTATATTCCGAATACACTCGTATGTTCACGAATCGGCGTGTCACTCTAAGCAGTAGCAATAATCGTTGGCGCAAACTGCAGCTGACGCAGAAATAATAACACCGAAAAGACAAGGTATTGGACCGGAATAATTTACAAAGGCGGCAAAAGGAGATGTTAGCTAACGTGAAAACAAAAAGAGATGAGTCAAATCGCGAGAGACATATCGTCCGGGCGTCGATGTATCTCCATACCGTATTTACCTTTTCGCCGATAGGATCTTACCCTTTCCCTTCCTTTATAAACATGAGTCAGCGCGACATAAAACTTGTTTCGTGGCTTTTCGCGTTCCTTTCCCGACCGCTGGAAACTACTAAAGAATCAGGGGGGAGGTATTTTGCATTTTTAAAGGAATTATCAAAGAGATTTCATCAGGTACAAAGTTTGTACCTGATGATGACGCCGCTGCGTCGAAACTAGTAGTACCACAAAAATAAATTGGTGGATTTATACATAGTTTGTTCGCTTTTATATATTAGAATGAACCTCCACAAAGTTGAGCCTGTTACGATAGAGATTGACATACGTTCCCTTGATGATTCGGTTTGCGGAGTACAGTCGAATTCAAAAATATCGCAACGAATTGCTATAGCGGCTCCACTTTCGTCGCATTTCGGAAATGGAGTTCTCTGCTGCTCCACTGGCTCCGCTGTGTCGGCGTCTACTAGTAGAGTGTCTTCACAAACCGTACGAAACCAGCAGGGGTGTCGTCTTAAGGCATCGCAATTCGCATGCAGCGTAGAGTTTTAAAAGCGTAAAATACGATTCTGTTCCGCCTCGGCCGACTTCTCTGTTTGCGCCAATCTCAAATGCCTCCTATACTCTTTCAGACTCGCCTCAATAGTTCGGCTTTTCTCCCACACGTACACTAATGTGTAAAATATTTAAAAATTAATTTAGTGTGCGCAATGTCAGTAATTAATAAAATTGCAGTACACATTTTGTCTGATTTTATTTCTTTCCAACAAATCATTTGGTCAATTTTTCGGATGAAATACAAATATTGTGCGGACGCCCGAAATTTCAAAATGGAAAACCGAGGGTTTACGAGGCTCTATATTTTAATTTTCGCCTAAATTCGAGGAATTAGCCCTTGAAATGGATGAGGAGGATTAAACCGTGATGCATCGCACGTGAAACTAATGATAGTTATAGTGGGAACGAAATAAGGGAAAGGAAAATGTGAATTGTGAGTTGAAGTGCTCCAAAAAGCCATGGCGAATTCTGCGTGTCCGTTTCACGCCATTCGTCCTTGGACCAAACCGCCTTGACCCACTTAAACGATCACTGACAATTTACTCTTGATTTGAAAGAACGAGCCGAGTTTTCATCTCGGGAAGTGACCGTCTCATAGCAACTCATTCGAAAAGTATCATTTCTTCAGCTCTAAGAAATAATTATTATGAATAAAAAGTTTTTTAGCAGAGGAAAATAAGTTGGATAATTCGCCAGTCACGCCGGAAGATGACGAGAGACCATTTCTCACGTTATTTTATCCAACTGTCATCATTCATGCCTGTATCCCTTACTGCGCTAACATTTCGTATTGCCATTGCCAATGAACCAAATCAGAGCCAAAAAGGTAAAAGGCTGAACTCAAAGCCTCTTTTTTCAATTCTGGCGAACCTCCACAGGGTCTTGTCATACATTGTTATACTCATTGTTTATTCGACTACAACAATGAATGATTAAACATTGTTTAGACGCAAACGCTTAGCTTCTAGAGTCGAACAAGTGAAGACGTCTTCATGTGGGTAAACCTTTCTCAACAGAAGCCGGTGGGAGTCCCGAGAAAAGTTTACCCACATTATTATACCCGGGAAATCATGAAATAATATTTTAGTCGTCTTATTCATCTCGTCACGGGCAAAATATTTCATTCGTACTAAGGGGGGAAAAAAGTATCCCGACAAAGTTTGTGCCTCCACTATCGCTCCGCGGGTTAGTGGAATTCCTTTCCAGTGGGTTACTGTTCTTTGGTCAGTGGGGGAAATTCAAACAAGGCAAACTATTCCCTATATTCGTTGTCATAACACGCGATTGACTACAGAGTCTCCCGCAACCCAGAGCATGACTCGCGATGAACGCCGTAGAATAGAGACGCATTCGACGGCATCATGTGCGCACATTAGGAACGCTCCCCTGAATATTCCTTCGCCTACCTATCTCAACGAAACTACAAAAATCACCACGGGCCGCAGCAATCGCTCTCTTAAGGTAAACAAGACAGTCAACGAGAATATTCGATGGGACACGTATTTGAATGCAGTTGGTTTTGAAGAAGTTTTAACTTCTGCGGAAGGACTGCCGTGCACATTGCCAGAACGCGTTTTTCTTTCGATCGAGAAGGATATGTTCCTATCTTGATTTAAGATGCCTTTGTCAGCAGGCGAAAGAGCGAAAAGTAGTCAGCATGTTGGAGGCAGGCTTATCAGCAGAGGACACATAGCAAAGGATGAATAAAAATTGAAGTACCGTATAGAACTCGGAGAAACGCAACATGGAGGGTAATGAAGTATTGAAAAATCGGAGAAGCCCTCCACATGAGAAGTGACCGATTACGACGTAGGTGTACAACCGGAGATGTTGATGCTGACATATTATAATACATTGAAGTGCTGCTGAGATTTCGAATTCAATAAAAGGAGAGATATTGTCCCAAGAGAAGTGTGGAGTATTCATTGGAGTATATTTTTCTTTCTTCATTTTTTGTCCACAGTAATTTAGATATTTTATTTTACCCTAAAATACTGTCAACAGTAATTTTACAGCAAAATGTCGCGCGTTCTTTCAATTTTACAAAATTAGTTTTCAAATAAATTGAAAAAAGTAAGGTATCAAAATGCAGAAAATAATTTTTTTGTCACTGTCTAGGAAAAAATTTAATGTTGATTTTGTTTTATGATTTATGGAATTTAGCTCGAAAAATTGTGTGTCGTCAATGAAATTTGTAGCAACCGTGTGCATATCATTGAGAAAATTTTCAATCGCAATGGACGCACTAAAACCTTTTAAAGTGATAATTGTTTAGGTAGCACTGGTCAACATAGGTTTTGTTCTAGAGACGCTGTAAAGTGATCTTAGACGTATTTTTGGCGCTGATTCCGAATATGTGCTTAGATTCTTTCTATCACATTTAGTTTCTTTAGGAAAGCTTAATGTATGTTTTTGCTTTTAGGAAAGTAGTATTTTAATTCATTTATCTATCGTGATAGCAAAAGCAAGTGAATTTAAAACTTTCTTGCAAAAAACATGTTGTCCTACGATGTCATGCCTTCTTATCCTGTCAAAATATGTTTATTATCTTATCGTTTTGTTCAAAGCAATGATGCTTAAGCCACTTCACGTGAGCATGTCTCCAGCTGTAGGAGCGAGAAGACGTTTGCTTTCTCCGAAGATAGTTTGCTATTTCTTTTAAATTTCCGATTCTTTAAAATGGTTATGGTTTGCTATTTCTTTTAAATTGCCTAAATCGAAAGATTATTACTCCTGGAGCAAACACTTATGGCTATTAGATTTTTAAATAACAACATTAATTTTTCGCGATTAAATGAAAAGTGAAATTTTCAAGCGCGCGAAAACGCGACGGGTAAGTATGAATGCCGGAAAAACTCCGTGTGACGTCGTTCTGGTTCCCGGCAAGTGAGGTGACCTTGGGGCGAGGCTTTGAGCGCTAATACTACACAGGATGCTAGCAGGTAGCAGAGTACCATGCTAGCTGGTTGCGTTAGGCTTAAATAAAGATTATTAATACCTTATCAAGCGAAGAAAACTTTCCGACCTTAGGCAGTTTTAATAGGTGATTTTTAAGACATGTTCCCCTGAGCTCTGTGCCTCATGCATGCAATGGTAATCTAAGGCGATGTAAAACTCCTGACTACTCGTACAGAAAATAGGTCCCTTTGACGTCACGTGGAGTGGAATCGCATGGGCGCCAATCTGGCCTTTTTCAAATGGGGATAAAATTGACCATTAGTATTCGCCTAAACTGGGATTTCTAAAACCAAAAAACTTTTATATTATGAATACATTAATGGTAGGTAACGAATCGCAATCAATGCCTTTCGTTTTCTTTGATGAAGGAAACTACCATATTTTGTTGCTCGCAGGAAATTACAGCTTATAGCGATGTTATCGCTGAGATGTGGCTTAATATTTAGGGAAATATATTTCCCTGAACATTTAAAGAAACGCAATGGCGAATGCTCATGTAGCATTATTATAGAATTAGCATGGTGCTTTTCAATTGTTTGATTTTCTTGTTTTCGCTCGCAGGAGGCACCTGGGAAACTCTCCGGAGACAGTATGTTTAAAATCTTTTGCTTCGGAAATGAGTTCCCTTCACTTCGATGCCAGCACCAAAGTTTTATCACCCCTGATTTGATGAATCTTGGCACGGAAAGAATAATTCGAAGCAAGGGTTAGCTAGCGACATAAATGTCAGTTTAGGGGTTATTCTTAAAAAGCAGTCAAGTTAAAAAAATGTAAAACGTTCTAAATGAACAAATCTGAAGAAGTAAAAAACAGATTACAATAAAATGGAGGTGGTGGGAGACTGGAATAAATTTACACTCTCCCAGTCCCGAACCCTGGTCTTTCATAACAGAAGCGCGGCACGCTACCACTCGTCCAAACCGACGTTAAGCAATGAGCGAAATTTTTTCAATTAAATTCAACGTGACCATACTTAAAAATTTTAAAATGCTTTTTTCTTTCAAACTCGGGCGTATATGCACAAAACCCTTCAACAGTTTTCCTATCTAAGTGTCTACTTTCAAAAAATAAAGATCTCATCTTCTTTCTTGAAATTACTTGAAATGGCTCAAAGGTGGAAAATTACTACCCTTTTTCAGACAGAGTTATAAGCTTTATTTTGGCTGCCTGTTGGGTGGCCAAGATAAAGGATGGGCTCCCCATGTGTTGTGTGGCACCAGTTTAGGGCTTCTTACTGGTTGGACTAAGGGAAAGCGTCATAAGGAATTTGCCGTCCCCATGATTTGGCAGATCGTATTTCAGACTGTTATTTTTGTTGAAGAAATGAAAGGAATTACAACGTAGTCAAAACACACGGTAAAATATCCAGACAACTTTGAAACAGCGACACTACCGTTCAATCACTCCGAAAATTTAAAAGTGCCGAAACCAATGGAGTATCTTAGCAAATATTCAGAAAGTAATCAAGAACGTGATAATGAAGGATTCGGAAACTCGAAGGACCCAAATTTTGGACCGAGTAAATCTTCTGGTCCTCATTTTATAATGCAAGAGGATTTTAATGATCTACTGCACGATTTAAATTTTATCCAAAAAGGAGGGTAACATCTTAGGATCACGGTTAAAGGGTTGAAAATTGTTGGAACCAAATTCGAAACTTTTGATGTCCTGCCTTCCCATGACGAATTTGATTTGGTTTCTTCTCCAAAAAACGATTTGCTTTTTGCAATGATGTTCTCTGTGTTATGGATACTCTTAATTTTAAATTAAACACCGATGATTAGCGTTTGTTCATTTATTCCTCCAAGGTTATTTTAAAGGCTAATCTCTTACATAATGGCAAACGAGCTCCCATCAATACTGTTAACTCATGAAACTGAAATGAAAGAATCTTACGAGAATATGCATTTACCTTTAGATATCACTACCTAAATATATATATGGAAAATTTGTGGCCACTTATAAAGTAATTGCAATGCTACTAGGATTACAGCTTGGCTATACGAAATGTTGTTGCTTCATCTGTGAATGGGATATCGGAGACAGAAAGAATTATCACTTGAAAACATTTGTCCGGAATGTAAAGAACTCGTCCCTGGATCCAAAAATGTCCTTTTTCAGCCTTTGGTCGACCCAAAAAAAGTCCTTTTTCCACATCTGCAAGTTAAATGAGGACTTTTTTAATTTTCTTGAAGCCATGGACAAAAATGGTGCTGGTTTTACTTATTTGAAGCAACAAGTCCTTTAATTAAGTGAGGCATAGATCAAATAAGGGATATATATTGGGCCACAGAATAGGGATTAAAGGTTTCAGAATTTCAACAGCAAGTGAGGCCAACGGAGAAAAGCACGTGGAACGCATTTAGAAATGTATATGAACATTTTTAGGAAATATCATGGCTGAACAATATCGTGATCTCGTGGCTATATTAATATAATTAAATCGCGTCAAAATATGGGCTGCAATATGAATGTAAAAATCTATCTTATCGACTCAAACCCTGCCTTTTTCCACCAATCCTCAGTGCTGTTAGAGATGAACACAGTGAGCGTTTCGACCGAAATATTTTACATTTGGAAAAATAGAACCAAGGAAATTTCAGCACCATGTTAGCAGATTACTGTTTGACACTGAATAGGGACTTACCAGATGCTATAAATATACGAGATAATCCTATGAAAGTACCTATTTTTTCACATTTTTAAAATCACCATTTATTTCCTTAAATATCCTCGAACCCTTATTTAGTTCGGTTGAAAAAGAAGACGTGATAGAAAATATCTGAGCCTAGATTTGGAATCAGGATGAACATCACCTCAAGGATCACCCAACAACATGTCAAGGATAGAAAAAAGATTCTGTTGTTGGCTAGTGTATTTCAATTAATTCCTGATGCTCAAAATTGCTCCTCGCCATTGCTGCCTTGCAGATTACGTCTAGCGAATATTTATCCCGTAAATTTTCAGGGACGAGAAAATGAGGAAATGGACGCACGCACGCAACGTATTTCACTTTCTTTGCGGTATCCCAGCCAAAGGCTGTCTACATTTTGTTTCAATTTTTATGGTTTCAGAGTAGATGTGAGTCATAGCAGTTCCTTTAATTAATTAATTAATTAATTCGGGGGAAGGGATATTGGATGGAATGAAAGCGGTTTTTGGGAGTTTGTGTTCAGTTTTGTCGGGAAGGTTGTAATCCCAAAGATGAGCGATTAATTCGTCATTTGTTAATGGCAGCGAATTAGCGAATTTATGTACGAGAGCTCTTCAGACAGTGCAGCAATGGCGTGATATTCAGGTCCTTTCGTAGGTTCCGGTTGAACCACGAAGCGCCGACGATTTTCCGGATGATAACATTGATTGGATTTCAGTGAGTTTTATTACGAGTGCCGGAGTAGGTGCGAAGAAGGAACAGTAAGGAGGGTTGGACGGAGGTAGCGGGTAAAAGGAAAAAGGCACAATCCCTAAGGATATCGAATGCGCCAACATTCTAGAGAGGAGTGCGAAATACATATTAAGCTCGGTTCGAGGTTAGTAAATTCACCGCCACGACCTTGGTGGCTGAAAAATGACCGTATTTGTATTTCACTCGTCTCATTCCAAATATTCCGTACCGTTAGAAAGGGAATAAATTCTCCTGCGAAGCGATGCTGGCGACACAAACTCTGTTGGGATACTTTTTCCCCCATGGTACATTTCATCGTATTTTTTATAGAGAGGACGACATCTTCGTATTACATGTAGCTTTTTTAAATTAAATTTTACCCATTCCTTGATTTTTTTAGTATTTGACCGAAAGGTAGATTTCAATTATCAAGGTTTATCAGGGTACACGAATATTGAAGTTACGTATGCTACACGAAAAAAATATATTTCCAAACTTTTCACGCCAGGAAATGTCTATATTGTCACTCTTAATTAAAATAGTTTTTTTAATATAGAAAATATTAATAGTCTTTTTGGTACAAGGCATTGCCGAGGAATGCGAAACATTCTCTTAATTTTAATATGTAGGTGTTACTAACAAAGTGTACTGAGGCTCCGTAATACACAAAAGAAAATGAATGAAATGATATCCACATTTAAAATAATGTATATTTCATAAGCGCCTAATACTATGTGCCTAGCAAACGAGAGCTTCTCTGATTTGTGGCTAGGATGAGTGCTGCATTCCGTGGTTTAACAATGGAGTAGTTACCTTCATCAAAAAAAAACGAAAGGCATTGATTGCGATTCGTCACCTACCATTAATGTATTCATAATATACAAGTTATTTGGTTTTAGAAATCCCAGTTTAGACGAACGTCAATGATCAATTTTATCCTAATTTGAAAAAGGCCAGAATGGCTCCCATGCGATGCCACTCCACATGATATCACAGGGACCTAGTTTCTATACGAGTAGATAGGAGTTTTACATCTTCTAAGATTACCAATGCATGCATGAGGCACAGGGCTAAGGGAAACATCTCTTAATAATCATACATTAAAGGTACCTAAGTTCGGAAAGCAGGGATGCCGACTTACAAAAAATATTGGGGGGGTAAACCAGGGATCTCGCCCCGGGAAATTTCGGAAGTAGTGAGTTTCAAGTTTTTTAAGCATTTTATAAGAGCCATGTGATCAAAATTAGAACCCTGATAACTATAACCTCGATATAAGGATACTCCGGGGGAAATCGACGAGCCTGACAAATTTTTTCCTCCGACCCATTACGAATTTTTGAGGGGGCTCGGGCCCCCTCAAGCCCCATGGATTCGGCGCCACTGTCGGAAAGTTTCCTTCGTTTGATAAGGTATTAATAGTCCTTATTTAAGCCAAGCGCTACCTGCTAGCAGTGTACTCTGCTACCAGCAAGCATCTTGCATCGTAGCGGCGTTCATAGCCTCGTACCAAGGTGGTCTCACACGGTAGCAGCCGGAACCAGAATGACGTCACGCGGGCTTTTCCCAGCATTCATACTTAGCCGGCGCGTTTTCGCGCGCTGTTTGATGTCGTCATTTAAAAATCTAAAAGCGTTAAGTATTTACTCCAGGAGTAATAATCTTTCGATTCAGGCAATTAAAAATAATAGGAAACCTCCCTAATATGTAATGTGCACTACACGAAACTTCGAAGAAAATGTCCTTCAAATGGTGGAGGAAGCAGAGGCCGTGAAACATCGCATATGAACCGTTAGTGAGACCGTAATAAGGCCTGAAGATGCAGAAAAAGGTGGTCAAAAATCACTCTACAGTCAACCGCCCGCGTGGTTATGTAAGGAAGGAGCTTAACATTTCAACGAATAAATAATCGCTTGACAATTCAGTAGTCATGCGACATCCCCCACACCTCACAACACTTTATGGTTTTGCTCTAGAATAACTTTAAACGGACTAAGTAAAATATAGCCTATGCATTTACAGTTAATGACTTACTGTATTTTTCAATACTAACTATAGCTAGTATTACCAACTAGTAGCTTATGCCTATCTATTGCTAGATATATTTGCATGCTCCTCTTGGCGTATTATAACTCATGCATGAATCTCTCACCACGCTAACATTTCATTTTCCTATTGCTGACTAGTAGGTTTATTAGCATGGTATAATGGTCGTATTCTTAGCACTCTCCTTTAGTTTCTAATCAGACCGCTGTGTTCTTTAGTGCTTGTCCTGTGTCTGACGAGCGAGCGTGTGTCTGATTGGTGGATAGGATGGGTGCGGCATGCCTGCAGTGAAACACACAACTTGGTGCCTTAGGTGGTGACTTACACGGTACATCGCAGATGTAGATTAATACGAGGTTCCGCTAAGTTTTTGAGATTGGAAAATTGACCCCACATGGTGCGTGCAATACCTCAACCTTCGTCGCCAAGATCTGATCCTTAAAACCTTTCTTTCATAGCATGTCACTTGACCCAATCCACAAACTGTTATAGATGGAGTCATCATTTTCATAGCTTTCATCGTTTACATACAGTTTCCACACTTACATTGTTTTGAGTAATGTGAATTTTTTACGGTCATTTTTAAGAATGCCTCTTTTAAAAAACGAATAATGTGTAATTACCTCGGACTCGATCACTCCCAGAACTCTACCACATCTGCTACTCATAGCGTAGACCCAATCGCCTAAGGAACTAAGTATTAGTGAGACATGAACAGCAAGACGTAATACGAATCTATAAAGATAGAAAAAACCTCGCCACGGAGCCCGAAAGAAAACACTCCGACGTGAGTGTGGACGTGAGTACCTCAGTGCATTCCATCCGATAATCTTAATTCCGAATGGGCTTATGCTCCTGGAGTTTGACTTCTCCTTCGGTAGCTCTGTCGCGTCCGTCCTTGTCGGCTCTTGGTGCCGTTAAGGCTAAGGATACAAGTTGCTTCATGTGCCAACCTCCCACGTATTCACCGACCCGGCTACTTCAGTTAAGTGGGAGTCACTGCTGCCTACATATTATTGAAGACGATAGAAAATTCGTATAGTACGAAAAAGAACGTGATGGAGGAGAATAACTGTATGGATATTTTTCCAAATTCTTCATGAAATGAGATTTTGTTTCGAATGAAGATATCCGTGGAATACAAAATGAATTTACGCCATTCAAAGTTTATAAACGACAGCAGTGATTAATTTGCGTTTAAGTGGATAACAAAAATATGGCACTGGCATCATATGCTTCTGAAATAAATTTTTTTCGGAGAAATTTGATTCTCCAACTTCAAATTGCTGCCGTGAAAAATAATCTGCCTTATCACTAATTGTAAGCCAACTCACTCACTGATTTCAATATTGTTTCATTACGAACTTTCCCAAGTGTCTTTGTGCCGTGAAGGCTAAGGATGCAGGCTGCTTCATGAGCCAACCTTACAATTTTTCACTGACCCGGCCCCATCAGTTAAGTAAGTCTCGTGGGTGTCTACATATTACTGAAAATAATATAGCACTCGAGCAATACGAAAAAGAACATGATGGACAAGAATAACTGTCTCGAAAATTTCCCAAATTCTTCTTGAAATGAGATTTTGTTTCAAATGACGATATCCTTGGAATACAAAATGAATTTTCGTCATGAAAAAATTTATAACGAGTGCAGCAGGGCCGTCTTAAGGTCATCGTAGGCACTTTCAAAGTCGTAGGCCCTCCCCGACTTCATTTTTAATATTTTTCAAAAATACACCCACACTTCTTTGCGATTTGAAATCCAAATGATCTTTCCGCATTGATAATTATTATATGCAGACTCTATGCAGTGATTGCGTCGTGATTCCGGTGTTACATCATGCGCTTCGCATACGTTGTTTATTATTAAACGTGTGCTTCTTTCTTCTTAAAAAAATTTAAAGTAAGTTTCCTTTTCCAAACTCAAATTGATAAAAGCGTTTCTTCGGTCAACAATGGGACAAACACGACTATCCTCCCTGGCATCACTTTCAATTGAAAAGGATTTGATGCGGGAAATGACATTTGAGGACGTCATATGTCTAAGACAAGGAGCCGAAAAGTTAACACTGTAATTTACAGATATACAGCACTGCAGCTTGACTTGCTCAGGCGCTCATCTCACACGGTTATGCATAGTTACTTTAATGCAAACATTATTAAATTTTACTTGCATGCTGAACTTGTTTTCACTTTATGTTCTGGCTTTCGTAGGCCCTTGAAAAATCCGTAGACCCTATAGGCACAGTGCTTACTGTGCCTAATAGATGAAGCCGCCCTGGACAGAAGTGGCCAATATTCGTTAAATAGGGTAAGAAAAATATGTTCCTGCCATCTTATGCCTCAGAAAAAAATTCAGCAGAAAAATTGTAACAATCCGACTTCATATTGCTACATCACCTACTTAACCACCAAGCCAACTTACTGTGTGTACTCATATAGCGTCTCATTACGAGCTTTCCTAAGTCATGCAAGGGAACGTGCCAGTTCTCTCTTGTTTATGAAGAAAACTGACTTATAATACACAGTGGCATCATTTTCAGTTAACTTTTAATTTCTTTCCATTATGTAAATATTCAGTTGAAAACGTTCTCCTAATGTTTATATCATCGTGGTTACGAAGACGACCTTAAGCCGCAAAAGGTAAGACATGCTTCTATGAGATGGGCGATTTTCCGTTTACACTTGATTGTTAGTTGGTGATGTATTTGGCCAATAGGAATTCAGCTATATGAGCGCAGGACCAATCAGCTGACCGTTAGTACGGCGACCAGCTGACCATCGAAGGGGTGTGACGCGCGGCAGTATTGCTATAGCGGAATACTATTGTATTATTACTGGAAAACTGTCAAGCGGGCGTAATAATGGAACGGAATTTGTTCCCGAAATTCTGTAAAACTGTGCGCTGCCTCCGAAAATGACGCTATTTTCCAAAATTGGGGAAATGTATTGCTATTTTACTAATGCTCTGTGAGTGATCTCTGAATGTTAAACAATAGGGCAGAAATTTTTAGGATATCCATTCTGCACCCCGTAGCAAATATTAATAAGTAGAAATGAAAAATGAAGAAAATATTTAAAAAAAGAAGCTACACTCCACCCAGCCTTTTATTCGCTAAACATGGCTCCGAGTGACTTCAACCTATTTCCAAAAATAAAGAGAATCTCAAAGGATTGTCGTTTTACAAGCATAAAATGGAATTAAAAGAAACCGATGGCGGAGCTTAAGGCTAATCCGAAAGAACAATTTTTACGAGGATTGGAAGAAGAGCTCTCACAAGTGTATGTACATTTAATGAGAAATATTTTGAAGGTGACGGCATTAATGTATACGAATATAGAAATGATCTTATATTTCCCGTTACATTCCGAATACACTCATACGTTCACGAATCGGCGTGTTACTCCGAGCAGCAACAATTATCGTCGGCGCCAACTGCCGCTGAAATCATAACACCGACAAGACAAGGTATTGGACCGGAATTATTTACAAAGGCAGAAAAACGAGATGCAAGCTAACGTGAAAACAAAAAGAGATTATATACAAGAATTGCCATGAGAAAAATATTCCCCTGGACAGGGAATCGAACCACGGAACTTTGGCTTTCCGGGCCACTGCGCAGACCGCTACGCTAACAAGGTTCCTTAATTCCCTTGGCAATTATACCGAGGCTGATGGCACTAGGCGTTAGGCCTAGGTTTTAGTAATTTTCAAATAAATTCCAATAAAAGACAAATATTTTTCAAAATCGAGCATGACGATACTACCCAGTTCCTTCCAATGAATTGCGACTTACCTTCCAAGGTCAGGTCCTTTACTGACCTTGATACGTTCCCTTGCATGGTGCTGCCATCATACGGCATTCGGTGAAGTAATAAGTTCGCTGAAATCATGTAGCGAAACCCAATGAAGTAATTAATGGCAGAGCAAAATGTCAACAATATGTCGTTTGGGTTTAAGCCTTTATTATCAACAACCAACATTGTATCCCGATATTGAATGAAATAGACTTAGCACCGATCATCAGTATTTTTAGTGTAAGTTTGCAATGCTGTGTCTACAGGAATTTGATTCTAAAATTTGGCCAGAAAAAAAAACAAGAGAAAAGTGGCCTATTCCCGCTAGCTTACCCACAATGGCCAACGGCTTTGCATGATCACCAAAGATTTTAATAGTTTAATACTTATAAAACTGAATAAACACCATAACTTTCGTTAAATAAGTACACACATCCGCCTGGTTTTCAGTAAAGGAACACCAGAGTATGCAAGATGGTGCTGTAAATTTGAGGAGACTTTTCAACTGGTTAAATTAAACTGTAGTGAACTAAACTGAAAGATTTCCGGATGAGAAAGTAAAAGAAAGGTGCTATTTCGCATTCGTCCGACCGCACCTTGAATATGTAGCGAGCGTATGGGATCCGGTGCTGAAAGACTTAATCCGCGAACTAAATAAAATACAAAGGAAGGCTGCGCGTTTCGTCAAAAACTGCTACGGGCGTACAGACAGTGTTACCCAGATGTTAAGCGAAAGGCTGGGAGCTGCCATACAGACTCGGAGGCTGCGCCCTAGGCTTAGATTACTTGAACAATTGAGAATGGATATCTTTAAGAGCGTCACAGAGAACATAATATTAGAGCCACACTATATTTCCAGGTCCGCACTCAAAAAAAGGATTGGATGAGACATCCAGTTTTAATTGGATAAGTGAAAGTTGGATGCAGTATCCACTGTAACAGACACGGCAACCAACGCGATTAGGTGGTATATCTAATTAAATTGGACAATCATAACTTGGTTGTAGTGTCCAAGTGTTGGTCCCCACACCAATCTCGAAAATATCCCTCATCTAATAGTTGGATCCCACAGCCAACTCGATGGATAAGGCGACTATTATCGCTTCTGCGTCAGTCATCACTATAGCGACGGACTCCCAAACAGTTCTTATAATAAACAACTCGTAAGTGTTTGGCGTGCTTTGTGGTAAGTAAATAGCTTTAAGTTTGCTCTTGCAAGTGAGAAAATATATAGCCATTCAATGCCAATTTTAATACTTTTTTATATCTTAGAGCAATTTAATACGAGACGATGACCGAGCTAAGGATTTTCTTGATGCTTTGGACCTGAACCTTCTCGAGGAAAAATTTACCGGTAAGCTTGCCTATTGTGTTTCGTTATTATGCATAACTCTTATTTTATTTCAACGTTCAAGATTTTATCTTGTGGGTTGATATTATCCTTAGGTTGGATATTGTATTTTTCAACCCATACGTTTTCTCGAAAGTACTTCCGGTCATTTTTGATGACTACCATATGAATTATACATTTCGTTACTAAATGGATGAATGCATTTTAACTGACTACATGTGTATTACAATATCACTTTTAATGAATGAAATGCTTGTATTCTCATTTAATCCATTGATGAAAAGTTTCAAGTAGTTTTCCATTAGATTTCAATTGGATTGGATTGCAATTTCATGCACACCGGATAACCTGAGTTCCACTGTACAAGTAGAAATATAGATTATGCACTAATTATGCGAAGGACTCTACCCTAAATTTATATGATATAAAAGTGTAATATCAGACACTGGCTTCTTCCAGAGACCTCTTTATTCATTTCATATCAAAATTTCTTTTTCTGCTCTCCTTCCTTCCAGCTCATATTTAAATGGCTTCCCTCTCAACAATTCCCTCTCTCTTTTCAACAACTCATTGGCAGCAATCCAAACATAAACATCAAGTAAATAATAGAAATCAAAACATAAACATAATATCAAACGTTACAATACGTATGAACTGCAATATAGAGCTGTGTATCACGAAATTTAGAACTCAAATCGAGGATATATAGACCAATATACTATGGTATCCATATTGCTAGGTGTAACATACCACAGAATTTTGAAAATCATTTTTCTCCTGATCTAGCTATTCTTGATGTTTACATGAGAAGAAGTTACGGCTGATTTATGTACTGTATAAATAGCTTAAGTTATGAGTAGGAAGTAGCTTCCTTTTCATGCAAAACGTTGGTAACTAATTGCAAAAGAGTATAACGAATAATCATAAAGGCAAGTTTAATTATGCAAACATTTTATATATTTATTCCAGTTCATTAGTGGAAGATTGTGAGGTGTTGATGGACACTGTGAACTTATAGGAAAATTCCCCGTGAGTTTGTGTCAGCTTGCCTTGAGGTGCCTTGGGTGAAGAGGAAGTTCACTCGTTACCGAATGGAATATGTGTTGCAGTTGGTTTCGACGATTTCAGCCTTCCTGAATTTGGAAAAGTGGACAGAATAATTTCCAACGAAAATGACTGAGTGTTTCGTCTACAAATCTCTGTACACCTTGGATTTCGACAAATATTTGATGTTTACGAAGTTCTTGAAACCAGCATATTAAACTACATCAATGTTGAAAACTTAATATCTTTTCAGCCTGTAATTTATGTGAGAATGCCGGACTATAGCATCAAAATTGTATGCAGCCTTCAGATATTGTGTAGCAAAATTTTTCAACTGAAAGTTTTTTTTTAAAGTTGCTTCATTTTTTAATAAATACGTTTCATAATAGATTACTGCTTTCTCATATGATTTAACCTATTTGCATTATTTATGGCATTCAATTCCACAATATAGTGATCCGAGGTGAGTAAGTCTTCTAGGTTACAAGTTGCAGTGAAAACCATGAACCCCAAAATTTACGGTAAATAAACATTTTATTTAAAAAATGTATTTTCTAACTCTAATGTTCATCGTAAGTGGTGGAAATAGTACGACGAAAGGATATTATAATGTTACTTTCAAATGGTGACACTATAAATAATAATATCCGTTGAAATATTACCCATTCATTAAACGCTACGGCAAAAATTTCGCAAGGTTGTGGCATCCAATATAGATGGACGTAAGACCCAACGACGCTGGCTTGTTGTATCCAACGAGTTCGTTGCCACAGCCATTTCTCGCCCAGCCATTTAAAATGGCTCCCTTATCCAACTCACTGGATGGGGCCATAGCAACCATTTAAATTGGATGTGGGATCCAACTATTGGATACAACAGCCAATTTTTTCTTTCAGTGCGATAGAAGCGATAAATTAAGAGAGATGTTTTGCAGAACGGATAAATATGGGAATTCGTTTTTCCCCCGAACCATAAAGGGCTTTAATAAATATTTGGCGTAATTTCGTTAGAGAATTTCCTTTTTTTACGTGTAAAAGGCTGGTGTCCTAACTCTCCCTGCCAAGCCCCTATTGATGCATAACGTTAAATATAAACTTTTAGGCATTGTCGTCGCGTCAATTTTTGGGTGAGCTTTCCTCTGAGAAAGCTAGCAACATCTGTCGGGAAACGTTGCGTTACCCAAAAATAGACGCAACGCAAATGTTATAACGAAGAATTGTCCTATTGTTTCGGCTTGCGGGGTGTTATGTACACTCGAATTGAAAAATATCGCAACGAATTACGATAGCGGCTCCACTTTCACCGCAGTTCGGAAATGGAGTTTTATTATTTTCTGTAGAATCTTTAGGAGGGAAATTTGAATAACATTCCCATCTCCCGTACTATTTTTAGCGCTACAGTATTCCAGGAGAATTCACACGAGGTATATAGAAGAGAAGAAGTCAATACTAACACTACAATAGGGAAGCAAAAACTGATAGAGGTGGATGAATTCGGTTATTAGGGAAGCAAGATAATTAGCGACGGGAGAAGTAAGAAAGAAATTATCAGCAGAATAGCCCAGGCGAAGAGAGCATTCCACCAAAAGAGAGACCTGCTTACTGCGGGAAACTTAAATATGGAAGTAAAGAAACAATTTATAAGAACCTATATTTGGAGTATGCTCCTATACGGAAGTGAGGCATGGACAATGACAGCAGCGGAGAAAGCAATGATAGAGGCCTTCGAAATGTGGTTCTATTCATGAGAATGATGAAAATCAAATGGATCGACCGAGTTAGTAACGAGGAAGTCCTAAGAAGGGTAGGAGAGAAGAGAAGCCTCATGAAAACCTTAACGAGAAGTCGGAACAACCTTATATGATAAATCTTGAGACATGATGGCCTGATGAAGACAATGGCAGTGGCGCCGACTCCATGGGGCCTTTAGGGGGCCCGAGCCCCCTCAAAAATTCCTTATGGGTGTGAGGAAAAAAGTGTCAGGCTTGTCGATATTCTCCGGAGTGTCCAGATATCGAGATTCGAGTTATCAGGGTTTCCAATGCTGATCACATGACTCTTCTAAAATGCTTAAAAAAAACTTAAAACTCCACTACTTATAAAATTTTCTGGGGCAAGATCCCCGCTTTGGGCCCCTCCAATATTTTTTGTAAGTCGGCATCCCTGGACAATTGTCATGGGAAAAGTAGATGGGAAGAATGGAAAAGGTTAGGTGGATGTGAAAGAGAAGGAATACGTATGTAGGTGTGAAAAGATTACCTGATAAAACAAACGAGTGTATAGCTGCGTCAAAACAATCCTACACTCAAAAAAAGGATTGGATGAGACATCCAGTTTTAATTGGATAAGTGAAAGTTGGATGCAGTATCCACTGTAACAGACACGGCAACCAACGCGATTAGGTGGTATATCTAATTAAATTGGACAATCATAACTTGGTTGTAGTGTCCAAGTGTTGGTCCCCACACCAATCTCGAAAATATCCCTCATCCAATAGTTGGATCCCACAGCCAACTCGATGGATAAGGCGACTATTATCGCTTCTGCGTCAGTCATCACTATAGCGACGGACTCCCAAACAGTTCTTATAATAAACAACTCGTAAGTGTTTGGCGTGCTTTGTGGTAAGTAAATAGCTTTTAAGTTTGCTCTTGCTAGTGAGAAAATATATAGGCATTCAATGCCAATTTTAATACTTTTTTTATATCTTAGAGCAATTTAATACGAGACGATGACCGAGCTAAGGATTTTCTTGATGCTTTGGACCTGAACCTTCTCGAGGAAAAATTTACCGGTAAGCTTGCCTATTGTGTTTCGTTTTTATGCATAACTCTTATTTTATTTCACCGCTCAACATTTTATCTTGTGGGTTGATATTATCCTTAGGTTGGATATTGTATTTTTCAACCCATACGTTTTCTCGAAAGTACTTCCGGTCAATTTTGATGACTACCATATGAATTATACATTTCGTTACTAAATAGATGAATGCATTTTAACTTACTACATGTGTATTACAATATCACTTTTAATGAATGAAATGTTTGTATTCTCATTTAATCCATTGATGAAAAGTTTCAAGTAGTTTTCCATTAGATTTAAATTGGATTGGATTGCAATTTCATGCACACCGGATAACCTGAGTTCCACTGTACAAGTAGAACTATAGACACTTATGCGCTAATTATGCGAAGGACTCTACCCTAAATTTATATAATATAAAAGTGTAATATCAGACACTGGCTTCTTCCAGAGACCTCTTTATTCATTTCATATCAAAATTTCTTTTTCTCCTCTCCTTCCTTCCAGCTCATATTTAAATGGCTTCCCTCTCAACAATTCCCTCTCTCTTTTCAACAACTCATTGGCAACAATCCAAACATAAACATCAAATAAATAATAGAAATCAAAACATTAACATAATATCAAACGTTACAATACGTATGAACTGCAATATAGAGCTGTGTATCACGAAATTTAGAACTCAAATCGAGGATATATAGACCTATATACTATGGTATCCATATTGCTAGGTGTAACATACCACAGAATTTTTAAAATAATTTTTCTCCTGATCTAGCTATTCTTGATGTTTACATGACAAGAAGTTACGGCTGATTTATGTACTGTATAAATAGCTTAAGTTATGAGTAGGAAGTAGCTTCCTTTTCATGCAAAACGTTGGTAACTAATTGCAAAAGAGTATAACGAATAATCATAAAGGCAAGTTTAATTATGCAAAAATTTTGTATATTTATTCCAGTTCCTTAGTGGAAGATTGTGAGGTGTTGATGGACACTGTGAACTTATAGGAAAATTCCCCGTGAGTTTGTGTCAGCTTGCCTTGAGGTGCCTTGGGTGAAGAGGAAGTTCGCTCGTTACCGAAGTGGAAAATGCGTTGCAGCTGGTTTCGACGATTTCAGCCTTCCTGAATTTGGAAAAGTGGACAGAATAATTTTCAACGAGAATGACTGAGCGTTTCGTCTACAAAGCTCTGTACACCTTGATTTCGACAAATATTTGATGTTTACGAAGTTCTTGAAACCAGCATAGTAAACTACATCAATGTTGAAAACTTTATATCTTTTCAGCCAGTAATTTATGTGAGAATGCCGGACTATAGAGGCAAAATTGTATGCAGCCTTCAGATATTGTGTAACAAAATTCTTCAACGGAAAGTTTGTTTCTTTTTAAAAAGTTGCTTCATTTTATAATAAATACGTTTTATAAAATATTACAGCTTTCTTAAATCATTCTATTTGCATTATTTATGGCATTCAATTCCACATGATAGTGATCCGAGGTGAGTAAGTCTTCAAGGTTACAAGTTGCAGTGAAAACTATGAAACTCAAAATTTACGGTAAATAAACATTTTATTAAAAAAATTTATTTTCTAACTATAATGTTCATCGTAAGTGGTGGAAATAGAACGACGAAAGGATATTATAATGTTACTTTCAAATGGTGACACTATTAATTATAATATCCGTTGAAATATTACCGATTCATTAAACGCTACGGCAACAATTTCGCAAGGTTGTGGCATTCAATATAGATGGACGTAAGACCCAACGACGCTGGCTTGTTGTATCCAACGAATTGGTTGCCACAGCCATTTCTCGCCCAGCCATTTATCCAGTCCAGCCCCATCCAGTTAGTTGGATCCCTTATCCAACTAACTGGATGGGGCCATAGCAACCATTTAAATTGGATGTGGGATCCAACTATTGGATACAACAGCCAATTTTTTCTTTCAGTGTAGGATTGTTGACCGGTGATGGTGATGTCAAATGTTTAATACTACATGAATAAATGTGCAGCTCATGGTATATTAAAAAAATATCCACTGCCAGAACTTTTACTTTCTCTCGTAAAAAGGCCCATCCGTCCAGTTATATTTTCTTTCGATTAACAATTTAGTCTCTTTTGATGGGACGTAAAGAATGCACAATATATTAAACGTCTTCGGCGATTTCACGGCAAGTAATACAACGTTATGTTACAATTTCGTTCGATTTTGTGATGCTAGGAGGCTGGTCCTCTCCCGTGCACTGACGTAAGAAAACAGCGGATGCTTCCGTATCGCTAACGAAATATTTCAACGCGGGAAAACAAAATTTTCTGTGAAAATCATGAAATTAACGTTGAAAAGCATGCTTCTGCGAAATGAATAGTAGAAACAAATTATGAAAAAATATGTCGACACCGAGAAACGAACCTGAGACTATCGGTCAAAGCTCATCTCTTAACCACCTGGCTACATAACAAACTTACTCGGCTGTTTCTAAGGGCATATATTGCACATCATTTTGACGCCGACATGAAGACACACGCTCTTTGCGCTGCACAGTCAGAGGAGGCATTTTGTTTGAGTACCAACCTTTCTAGTTATCAGAACCGACCCCATCAGTAAAGTGGGGCTCGTGGGTGTCCACGTATTATCGAAAACGACATAGTACTTAACAGATCCTTTGAATTCCTCTTTCATGTGACTCAACGAAACGGCAATACCTGATATCGGATTATTTCCTCAACATCCACTACGGAATACCACAGGAAGATTTCTTCTGAGAGAAAAATAGATTAGACAGGCTGATTAAATGGCCTATGCATGCGGAGACGGTCAGAAGACGTCCACGTTTATCTAATTAATTTATTAGTGGCCAACAAGAAAGGCCGTTAACAATCACAGTCTCGTTCTTGGATACCTGAAAACAAAACAACAGTACTCCCTGGCAACAATAAAAATTATTATAATTCATTATAAATATCATTGGGAGCCTTCCTTTGGATTCTCCTTCATGTGCCTCAGTGAAACAAAAATACCTGATCATCTCCTCAACATTTTCCTTCGGAACAGGGGCGCAGCTAGGAATTAAGGCTTGAGGTGCAACTAATACCTGGGTGTGTGGCGGTTTAGAATATCCACCAGGATAAGAGTTGGGTGTGAGATTAGAAAATTGCGGAATTTTAAAGATAAATGGTTCAAAATGGTGAGTTTTACGACTTTCTGAGGGATGTTTTTTATTAATGCTTGCACTATTGTATTATTAATATCAATCCATCTAAGTACAATGGAATTAACTTCAAAATTTCTCTGAGCTCTTGGGGGGGGGGTTTATCCCCCAACCCCCCCCCCCCCCCACGCTGCGTCACTGCTTCGGAAGACCACAGTAAGATTTCTTCTGAGAGAACAAGACAGTCGACAAGCCAGGGGTTCCGAAAAAATATTGGGGGGGCCCAAACCAAGGACCCTGCCCCGGTAAATTTTATAAGTAGTGAATTATAAGTTTTTTAAGAATTTTTGAAGAGTCGTATGATCATCATTAGAACCCTGATAACTCGAATCTCGATATCTGGACACTCTGGGGAAAATTGACAAGGCTGAAACATATTTTCCTCACATCTGTAACGAGTTTTTTGGGGGGGAGCTCGGGCCACCTCAGGCCCCATGCAGTCGGCGCCACTGGGACTAGCAGATTCAATGGGTTACGAATGTATAAGTGGATAAGTCAGAAGCTATCCACGGTTATCCAATTAATTTATTGGTGATTATTAACACTTTGAGTTCCGAATGCTAATTTTAAAGCCCTTCTGGAAAATCCAGCCATTTTCACTAAATTAATTTTTAAGTATATACTTTAACAATGAAAACCTACAGTTTTTGAAAATAAAAAAGTTTCAACATATGATGTTACGCCATAACATAAATAATAATGTTTTTAATACGCTCAATTTGAACTATTTAAAGCATGGAAATCATAAAAAAGCATTTTTCCAAGCAAAGCATTATAAATCCTGGATGACAAAAAGGGTCAATGCACCCTCAACGAACGGTTCTATCCGCAAAAGAGTTTTCACACAAAGTGGCCCAAGATAAAGATGCCGGTAGCTGCAGAGGACTTTTCGTCCTCAAGTAAACATTAAGTAAACTCTCTTTTTCCATCGAGCCGTTGATTTTTGATAAAACAGAACCCCTAAGCAGTAAACTGGAAAAGTACCACGGGCGAAACATTACGGCTTTACGCAAAAAAAGTCAATAAAATAGATAGACGTATTATTACGTCCACGGTAATCTTCAGAAAGATTAAGTAGACGTAATGTTACGTCCATGGCACGGAAATTGTTAAGCAAGCCTTCTTAGCCTTTGGCTTGGATACCTAGGAACAAAACAACAGGCTTCCTTGGCTCCTGACAAGCCTCTAGACGACACAAATGACACAAATTTCATCGTCAATCTGTCAAAAATTCCACTGGACGCAGATTCTGAGTCAATCTTAAAGAAAGGACTATATTTTGTTTTAACCCCAACAAGAATTCCCGTTAAAGGCATTATTTGCGGAGTCTAAAGCGCTATCGGCGATCTTTCCCCAGATGAGGCAGAGATTGTACGACAGGACACATCCCGCATCTGGAGGAACTCCGCATCCAAACATCAGATGGCCAACGTTACCAGGAGAGAAAGGATGGCTCTTAAAAACCTTCGTGAGAACGTGGATTTGATCATCCTACCATCGGATAAGGGGAATGCGACGGTATTATTAAACAAAGAGGACTACATTAAGAAGATGGAAGAGGTCATAAGTGATGGCCCATACCGAAAATTAGAACGCGACCCAACGTCTCGCTTCAAGAGGATAACCACTGAAGCCATTAAGAAACACATAGGGGATCCAGAAGTCAGAAAGAAGCTGAAACCACAAGACCCAAAATCTCCTTGTATTTATGGATTACCCAAAATGCATAAGGAAGATTTACCGCTTAGACCTATCGTTAGCGCCATAGACGCCCCAACGTACAAGCTGGCTAAATATTTAGCGACAATTCTGCAACCTAAAGTAGAGGAAGCCAAATCGTACGTAAAGAACTCACAGCATTTCCTGCATATCATAAAGGACGTACGAGTGAACCCGGAGGACAGTCTCGTCAGTTTTTACGTGACGTCACTTTTCACGAATATACCGGGGGAAGAGGCGGTCCAATTAATAGAAGAAAGGTTCGACAAGGACATCGCTTCTCTGACATCTATTTGCCTGCAAAGCATTTTCTTCCGATGGAAAAATAATTTCTACGAACAAGTTTCATGGGCGGCGATGGGATCTCCCATCTCTCCAGCAGTGGTGAATATTTACACGGAACACTTAGAAACAGTGGCAATCGAAAATGCAACGCATAAACCCAAAATTTGGTTACGGTATATAGACGACACTTTCATCATTTGGACGCATGGTCGACAGAAGTTAGAACAATTTTTTGAATATTTAAATACCCTTAACAGCAATATTAAATTCATTATGGAGATGAGAATCCGGAAAACTGCCATTTCTCGACGTCTTGGTGAAGAATATTGACAACGGAAGCCTAGGCCATGCGGTGTATAGAAAACCGACGTCAACAAATCGGTATCTCCATGCCAGTTCTCATCACCACCCTGCTCAATTAAACGCTGTGATGACCTCTCTAATTGAACGCTCGATCCGGCTGAGTGACCCGAAGAATCTACCTTCATAAATTATTAAGCTGAAATCCTTACTACGTCTTAATGGTTACGACAACGGAGCTATATCCCGAAATTTTAGAAAGATTATCAACAAGGACAACAGGAACAATTCCCAAGACGCAGAAGACTGCATTAACCAAAAGAAAGCCTTCCTCCCCTACGTGAAAGGAACGACGGATAAGATCGGTAACATCCTCCGGAAATTTGACATTAAATCCATTTTTAAACCACACGCCCAAGTACGACACCTCCTCGGAAATGCCAAGGATAGGACGCCACTTCAAATTGAAGGAGTATACGAAATCCCCAGCAGATCGTGTGAGAAGAAATACATCGGGGAAACCGGACGAACAGTCAAAGCTCGGATAGAAGAACACAAGCGGGCCATTCGACTGGGTCACTCTTCAAAGTCAGCCGTAGCGGAGCACGAAGCCACCGGACATGCGATCGACTTCGAAAAATCAAGAGTCATGGCCAGGATAAATCATTTTAAAACCAGACTCATCCGCGAGGCCATAGACATAAAGAAAAACAAGAACAACTACAATAGAGATACCGGATTAAGAATCAGCAATACTTGGAACCCAGTCATCCGTAACATTTCGTTATCTTCCCCCTCCAGTCCTAACTCCCCACACCCTCCGCCCACCCCTCCCACCTGAAATATAAAAATCGCAGCAAAAACCCAATCCTAACATTATTCCCTTGAAAAAGTGACCAGCAGTCGGTCGCAAAACGTCGGGGCTATCTTCATCACGACACGCGGCATACACCCGTATGTGACTTATTTTTATTCCTTGGCAACGATACAAAATGGCGGTTAGTGTTGCTCTCGTGGGGCACACCGATGTTCCGTTGTCTCTTTAACGAGGGGGTCCGGGAGGGCCCCCGCCCATCTGGGCCACGTGTAGTACATTTCGCATTTTACGATTCTTTTAGTGCCATCAACGATTTATTATCTCTATCGTCATCTTGATCACATCAGAAATACGGGCCTTTTTCGATAGTCATTCTACGATGATTTTTCAAGAATGTTGTCCAATCGGTGACCTAAGTCCTCTTCTGACTCGGCAACTTTCATTTGATTTTGTACTCTGATGGTGAATTCCGACGTGTAAATCAGCCTCATATGTTATTTAATAAAAATATAATTAGCGAATTCTGAGCAGAACATCCGACTGTCCAAATATAATGACTCGCCACGAAATAAACTCGTTTAACAACAGATATGAATTCTTCGCTGTAATACACTAACTCATTGACAATTGAGTCATTTGATTCTGGGCTCATGTGATCAAAATTAAAAAAAAATCCCTCTGAAATCCAATTAACGAAGATTAGGATTTTTAAATAGTTTTACGTTAATATCAAAAATAAAACAATACTGTGCTTTGTAACAATTCTTTGCTTGAGATTTGAGTGAATATTTTTATACGAAAGTAACAAGATCAACTTATAAGGATGATGATATGACATGATGATGCTTTCATCATTATTCTACATCCTTCCTTATGCTCTTATTAAAATGTTTGAGAAGAAATGAGAAACCACAAAGATAACATCTCGCACTAATTTAAAGCTCCATTCTTTACGTTTTCTAATCCTATGTACGAATGCCTTCCAAAAATCATTTCTCTTTAAAACGGAAGGTCCCCAATCATGTGTTCAAATATAAAGTAAACATGGCTTCAATCATTATGCATCAAATTTAAACCCTGCTTAATAAAAGACAGCCTATTTATGACCGAGGATTTGATGCATAGACTCTCTGATACGACGTATGTAGTTATATTCATATTCTTATGCATCCTTATATCTCGTTGTTAATTATATACCATACTTTCATGTCGTAATAACTTCCGTTTGATTTTTCATTTATGTACCTATAATGAGGTTTTTGGACAGCCAATCATTTTAAATTGTGTTTTTCTTCAACGGTGATGTCCAGAGCGTATATAAATATTCTATTTTCTACTCAATTCTATGCTCAAAGGGACTCATCGCTAACACTACCATCCCTCTAGAGATTACAACATGTACTATATTATATGCTTTTTCAGACAGCGTTACCCAGATGTTAAGCGAATTAGGATGGGAGCCGCTGGAGACTCGAAGGCTGCGCGCTAGGCGTAGATTGCTTGAACAATTGAGAATGGATATCTTAAAGAGCGATACAGAGAACATAATATTAGAGCCACACTATATTTATAGGTCCGACAGAAGCGATAAATTAAGAGAGACATTTTGCCGAAAATAATGACAGTTCTCTTATCTTCCGAACCATAAAGGATTTCAATAAATGCCAATGTCGTAATTTTTTTTGATCACTTGCTATTTATGTAAAAAAAAGACTTGTGTCCTAACACCCTCTGCCACACGCCTTTTAGGCGGCTTGTGGGGTATTATGAAGATTTAGATGTAATCTCTAGTATCCGACTCAGAGAAGGAGGTAAGTCGAATCCTCGAAATTCTTAAAGATATTTGTTTAAGACCGACACTAAAAATGGATACCATAGAAACAACAATAATTGTGGTAAATAGAAAAAGAATTGTGGAAAGATAATCCATAGATATGTATATATTGTATTCGTAGCGTGCCTGTATTTCTGTGTTGAAAAGGTGAACTTCGTGGCCCCCCGCCTTGTGTATTACTTAATTCATGTTTCTGAATGTTATCATTATTTCTAGCAGCATATATGGTAGTGTAATTTGTTAGTATGCGTGACGTTTTTTGGACCGTGTGGTGTGCATGTGGGAATTCAATTGCATGCTGCATGCTGGTGATTGATCACCCCCTGCCAAACGCCCTAGCAGTGGCTCACAGGGTATCATGTAGATGTAAAATCTACTATCCGACTCAGAGAAGGAGGTAAGTCGAATCCTTGAAATTATAAATTATATTTGTTTAAGACCGACACTTAAAATGGACACCATGGAAACAACAATTATAATTGTGGTAGATATAAAGAGAAGAGGGAAGAGAATCCGTATACGTAAATTAAGTTTGTGGCTCATCAGTATTTCTGCATTGAAGGTGAACTTCGTGGCAATAGCGTGTGTTTAGAGCGGTATAGGAAGTGAATTCGTGGATTATCACTTTGAGTGACGGATGGTAATTTTAAAGCCCCACGTAGAAATCCAGCCATTTCTAATAATTTCGCAATTTTTTTAAATTATCAGCATCAAAAATATATCTATATCGATGTGTATGTCAATAAAAATGGACTTTTATCTTCTTTATGAATGAGTTGAATAACATTTAATGTTAATTTTTCAATATATATTTTAATAAAAAAAACCTTAGGTTTTTTTAATTAAATAAAGGTGCAACAGATGATGTGACACCATAGAATGTGTAATTTTTTACGCTGAATTTGAACAATTTAAACTATGGAAATCACACAAAAGCAGTGTTCCAAGCACATCATTCAAAATCCTGGATGGCAAATGGGTCACTACACGCTCAAAGAACGGTTCTTTCCTCCAAAGAATTTCCACACAAACTGAGCTAAGATCAGGGTGCCGGTAGTAACATAGAACTTTTCGTCCTCAAGACATTGAAAGAAGTCATTTTCCATCGAGCAGTTGATTTCTAAAATAACAGAATCACTAAGTAGTAAACTGGGAAAGTACCACGGGCGAAATATCACAGCTTCACACAAACAAAGTCAATAAAATAGATGGTAGTAACATTACGTTCACAGGCAATCCTCAGAAGGATTAGCAGGACGTAATATATAGGCAATGGTTCGCATAGTGTTAGGAGTCGAAATGGTTCGCTCGAATTGAATGAAAAAATAAAATTAATCGCAGACGGAATTATATAGATCGACGCTTAGGCCGTTATCCACAGTGCGAGGCTGTTCGCTGCGAATGCGCATTTTCTGACTCAGGGTGAGGTACGCGCTCTTCATTATAGTTTGTAACCACGAATGCTCACTGCGAACCACCCGCATTCATAATGAATACAATATGTCTTTGATGTTTAGAAATGTGCAACTTGCTGCCGCCACAAGTCTTCTCTCTTGTTTTTTATCATAATATTCAGGTGTTTCGAGTCCCACAGTTAACGTTTAGTTTCATAACACTTCAATAATAGGGTGGTTTCCTATTATTTTTCTTATTGCCCAAATCGAAAGATTATTACTCCTGGAGTACGTATTTCACGCTCTTTGATTTTCGAATGACGATATCTATTTTTCACGATTTAATGAAAAGTGAAAAATTTCAAGCGCGCGAAAAGGCGACGGCTAAGTATGAATGCTGGGTAAACTCTAGGTGACGTCATTCTGGTTCCCGCTGCCGCAAGTGAGGTGACCTTGGGGCGAGGTTTTGAGCGATGATACTATGCAGGATGCTAGCAGGTAGCAGAGTACCATGCTATCAGGTAGCGCTTGGCTTAAATAAGGATTATTAATACCTTATCAAACGATGGAAACTTTCCGACCTTGGGCAATTTTAACAGGTTATTATTAAGAGATGATTCCCTGAAGTCTGTGCCTCATACATGCATTGGAAACCTCAGACGATATAAAACTCTTATCTACTCGCATAGAAACTAGGTCCCTGTGACGTCACGTGGAGTGGCATCGCATGGGCGCCAATCTGGCCTTTTTAAATGAGGTTAAAATTGACCACTAACATTAGTCTAAACTGGGATTTGTGAAACCAAATAATCGGTACCTATATTATGAATACACTAATGGTGGGTAAGGAATCGCAATCAATGCCTTTATATCGTTTTCTTTTGACGAAGGAAACTACCCTATTGTATGATCAAGTCATGATTATCCATGATGACAGTTTCGTTGTGGAGGTTCGTTGGTTTCCAGTGCAGAATTGTCTTGTCATGGTACGAGGCATACGTCACAGGTATCCACAGTGGCGGCTCGTGAGTCTAATACTGGGGGGGGGGGGGGCGGCACTCCACCGGGGGGTTCAAATTTTTGAATATTTTGTGTAATTTAGTGAGTTTTTCAGGTAATCTAGAGTCTACTGATACACAAAACAATCACTAACACTAAAATACTAACAATCACTAACTCGATTAACTCAACTACAACTAGGCCTATTCACATTAAAACAATTTACTCACAATAAGTCAACCAGTCACCAAAATAAAGTATTCTGCAACACACCAAGCTTATACGGCCGCCGGGCGGCGCGGCGATGTCAACCAACTAGATACGTCGCTTACTACGCATGCTCGGGCGGCATCCCAAAACTCCCACAAGGGACAAGCTTATACGCGTCATAGCACCAGCAGCCCACACCACTACCACCTTATCATATATATATAACTGCATGTTAATATGGATAGGAATGATCCGGCCAGCGCCCCGCGGCTACACATGCGAACTTCTCGCGGTATTTTTGCGTGTTTTTCCTACTTTTTCAATGCATGCGATTGAAAAACACTTTGGTTAATTAGATGTATAATTATAATTGAATGGGTATTTAATTTTTTTTTCTTTTTCAAATCTTTGGGAGAGGTGGCGTCCCAGAGTCCTTATATGGGCAAGTCGCCGCTGGGTATCCATCCACTTTACGCACAGCACGGGGCGACGAGGCAACTTTGAGCACTGCTATTTTACCGACAAGCAGACGGACACGGCTCGCGTCGAATTGTGCGACGCGAACGCCTCGTAGCGAGCGACCCCGGTACCCTGAGTCCGAGGCAAAGACGAGCATTCGCCACGGGGCGTTCGCAGTGAGACTGTGGATAGCGGCCTAACGGCGAAGGCACCACATCACAGCGGCGAGAAAGGAATTCGTGGTTGGAGCAGAAGAAGTGGAATTGAAAGTAAACAAGATACTATCATCACATTTAGGTGCTATTCGTGGGACGATTCATTAGACTAAGTTATCTTCGGGATAACAGCGTAATCTTCCCTCAGAGTTCATAATTACGGGAAGGGTTGCGACCTCGATGTTGGATTAAGATAATAATTAGGTGCAGTAGCTTAATTAATCGGTCTTTTCGACTTTAAAATTCTTACATGATCTGAGTTCTGACCGGTTTTAAGCCAGGTCGGTTTCTATCCCCAATTTAATATCAGTTATTAGTACGAAAGGACCATGATTGAAAAATATTTTTTATGTTTTGAATTTTATTACTATTTTGGCAGAAAGTTGCTATGGATTTAGAATTCATCTATAGAGAGTTAATTTCCTACGAATAGTACTTGTATTTAAATGATATTATTTTAAGATTTTAAGGCGGAAGGGTAATACCTATAGATATAGGGTGTTTCATTAATGGGAAAATAGTTCTATTTGATGTACCTAAAAATAAAAATATTAATTGTCTGATGTCAGAGGTTAGTTTACATTGAAAATATTAGTTTTGGAGACTAATGATAAATATAATTATTTACATTTCTTTTTATTAAAGCTTATTTTTATGAGAAAAAAGATATTTGTGTGCATGGTAACTCTAAAAAATTGAATGACCCCTATTTTTTTTAGGTTTTCATGCACTTTTCGTGATGGGGAGGGAGATTACGAAAATACTAACTTTTATTTTCGTTTAATAATTTTTCAACCTATTTTTATTAATATTTAATTTATTTCTTTTTATTGAAGCTTATTTTTCTGAGAAAAAAGATATTTGTGATGCATTAGCATGACACGATGAATAGCTTACTTAACTTACAGCCTTTTAAATAGTAAGCCTATCCCTCTTGTAACCTCCCACTGCGACCTAGGTGTGATCTTTGATGACAAATTAAAATTTTAGGATCACATTTCGATGATCGTGAAAAAAGCAATGACCATTGTTGGTGTGCTATATCGACTAACAGACCTTCACGACCCTACCGCTTTAAGAACAGTTTTTTTCGGATGCATTCTCCCCATACTAGAATACTGCTCACCAGTTTGGTTTACCGTCTGCCCCACTACTCTAAAGTTCAACCGTCCTGTAAACTTCTTTTTTTCTGTCGCCCGCCATCGAATCCCCACACTCAGATATTACGCCCGTGACGCTATCCTTTCCTCCGTCAGGATATCTAGCATAAAAAGCCGCCGTGTCTTATCTGACCTCATTTTTCTGCTTAGAATCTTTAGTGGTTCTCTGCGGACAAACGAAATTCTCCCTCTTTTCCGTTTGCATGTTCCTCCTCGCCCCTTACGAAACAACTCTCTGCTTCACATTCCGCGATTCCGTCTCTCCATCTCTCAACGCTCTCTGATCTACCAAATCCCCTCCTTGTTTTAACTGCAGAGCTTCAAAAATCCTTTCCCTTGACTTATTTTCCTCTGCCACTAGTTACAAAGCCACCTTAAAATGACATATGAATAATTCACCATCGTGTAATCAATAGTGCCCCTTCTTATGCTTAAAAATTTTGATTTCTGTTAATTTTTACTTTTTGTGCTATCGTTTGTTATCTTTTAGGTATTATTTATTTAATGAACAGCCAATGTAAAAGCCTTCGTGCCGTTTTTGGTGATGAAATAAATAAAGAAATAAATGAATGCTTCCCTGAAATACACCTCGTAGTTTCCGTTTGACGCAGATTCTCGGAATGAAGAATAACAGTTTAGATATTGTCCTTACTCTGTGGCTCGACTTTTCGTAAAGTTGCGGGCATAAAAGACATTAAAACACGGAATGATAACAGCCTTCTCTCAAAAAGTGAGACAATACAGCGGCAAGCCACAATTAATTCCTGTTCTCTCTCCATTGCAGTGGTTACTTCTACACAAAACTACAGCAAATGAGAGACATGCACAAGCATACCATAATTAATTCCATGTCGCCCAACACCTCCTGTCATACGATTTCTTGTAATTGGCACATGATTCTCATCAGTGGACTATAGGGGATGATGAGGGGATGTAATACCCCCCAAACACTCTGTGAAATCGAAAAATTATATGACGATCTTGTCTGGATTTGATATAAAATTACTGTATACGCTAAAAGTTAAATTTTAAGTGCCAAAATAATGTAAAATGCATTTTCAGGCTGTTAATTTTCTAAACTGTTCCTGAAATACCCGTTTTCTCGGGGGGTGCATCCCCCAATAACTCCCCTCCTGTCCCCCCAAAGCTAATTCCTATAGTTACGCCACTGATTCTCGCGATTGTGCCATGGCAACCAACAAATAAACAACCGGCAGCCCAGCAAGGTCAACTTGGGTTCATAGCACGCAAGAAACGAATCTATCGAATGGTGGAATGAAATAGGAAGTTCTTCAACACAGTTAGTCCACTGGAGAATAATAGCATACGATCCTCTGAAATTTAATAAAGCATTGCGTAAACCAAGAAAACCCTTTCCATTTTAACAGAAATCTCCTAGTGAACATCAGCGTTGGTGTTCAGACAAAAGGTCTGTTCGCACGATACATTAACACGTACGAGTTCATTATTGGCTGTTTGCGTGAATGATTATGTGGACCGGAACAGAACATAAATACTAATGCACGAACCAAATCATAACAGGTTTTATTTTCAGTACATGCGTTCGCACGAGTTAATCGTTGCATTTTCGCGTCAATTCACGAGTTCATGCATTCAGACATTAACTCGAACATGTAAATTTATTGTGTGAACAGGCCTTGAGAAGAAATTCCATGGACCTTTTTTTTCCATCGAATGTACTGACAGCATTGACGTAAAACATGGACGCTATCAGGAAAGGCAGTGATAAGACAAAACAAAAAACAAACGTGTTTTTGTACAATTACAGGGTGGACGAACAAAAATCCCATTGAACACGCTCCAATTGGAGTCCATGCATAAAAGATCCATTGGAATATAATAAAATAGAAAGTAAATATCATCGGCAAATTGCTCACGATATCCAACTTCATAAAGTAAGTTATGGAAGGAAAAGTCCATGGCAGAAGATATTGCTATCGATCAGATTTCAAGCCTGAAAAAGTATATTTAAACTGAAATCCACAAAAAAATATATTTTACCCCTGATAGCGGAAAGCCAAGTTTTCTTTCGTGAACCATAATTTAAAAAACTCGTCATGCATTTCTACATAACAGGATGACCAAAAAAATGTTGAATTTGATTCATAATACGCAATTCTATTCATTTGATTTTATTATCTTTCCACGTATTCTGCTCGAATAGTCCATCACCAATTCATATTTTGGAGGTGTAACTTTGCCAAGGGGCGATTGTCGTCTCTTTTTGTTTATTTTAAGTAAGAGGAACAATATCAAAATGTACTTGGATTCCTTTCCGTACAGCATACATAATTCATAAGTAACTTCGATATTCATGTACTCTTCCGAACCTAGGATTTGACATGTGTCTTTCGGCCGTTAAAAATATCAAACAAGGGAAAAAATTAATATTCAAAATCTATTTTCAACGCGAATATGTCGTTCTCTCTATAAAAATACAATAAAATATTTATACACTGTTTGATGATCCATTGTTGCGGTCGAATAAACAATGAGTGAAACGATATTTGATACGACCCAATGGAGTTTCGGCAGAATATCATACAAATGATTTAAGTTCACATTTCTAGCTTTTTTCCTTGATAGCAATCACATATCACGCAAGTAAATGCATCAAAAGGAAGTTAATGGTAAATATTACTTCGAACATGACGCAATTTTTACGTCAACTCCTTCTCCAATGCACATTTCAACCAAGCATCTGTCACGCATGTAGGTGCCACGTAGTATATACTTAAAGATATTTTTACACCCTTACGTATTTGATTTCTTACTGCGACATCTTCGTGTGCGTGTTACACCACTTAATTTTTGTAGTGTAACGTTGTTGTGTAAACGCGTCCGGCTACGGTATCTATCGCCTTAGTCTCTATCCAACCTATGAGTGACCTATGTCTTTATTCCTGGAAGCTTTTCTCATGCATTCCAGACATACAATTGTTTTTATCTCGATTTAGAATTAATTTACTTCGATTTAGGCATTTCGTGGCGATAAAATTGATTTGGTTCAAATTTACTAACACACTTCACTTTTAATTTTCGCAAATCTCATCACTTCTCACGAATTCTATTTAATTGAATGAGACCTAATTTTTATAATTACGACGTACACAAATGGACGTGAATCAGAAATATTCTGTAATGTATGACGCAATTTTTAGTAGTTTAAATTCGGCGGCTGGATGGATGGATTTTGTTTCTGCAAAGACAATGGTAAGATGCTATCAAACAGTACTCACGGGATAATGAAAAAACTCTGAAGCACCTCTTCATCGGATAATTGGAGAATTGTAAATTCAGTTAGAAAATAGAAAGATGGCCGTAGAGCGATGTCATACATCGAATCACAACAACGAATTATCTTCAAGGGGTCGTTCAATAAGTCTTTCGAAAAAGGTATAAAAACAAATTCTTCGCGATCAATTTTGTTTTATATATTTTTTACTTTGCCTCTTTCCAGCTCTAAAATTTTATTAGCATTTTCATAAGCATTTTCAGCCATTAAAAAGTAGATTTTCAGGATCTCCTCAAAAAAAGGCATTATATTGGGCGAAAAAATGCATCCTTAGACGTAAACCTTTGTCTGCTAAGCCATATGTCTTCGAGAGTTGGAAAATGAGAAAAATTCATTGAGGGCCAATTTTTGTGAATACGGTGAATAATTTTGTGATGATTGGAACTTTATTTCCGTAGTTTTTTGGCAAATAAAACTGCATATGTGTGCAACAGTTCATTGCCTTGTAGGAGGAGGAACTTTTTCTCTTCCCAATGAGAATGTCCTTGTTTCATTTCTACCAAAAACCAGTTCGATAACGATGCATAACACTCTCCCTCGCCTTCGCTTTTCTCTCCTTTCAGTAATCGATGTAGCTTATTCCGCGTGCATCTTATAATGTCATTTCCAGTCCCATTTCACCATCTTGGCCGCCTGCTTTTCAGCCTGTTCACTATCATAATGGGGTAGTTTCCTTCATCAAAGAAAACGAAAGGCATTGATTGCGATTCCTTACCCACCATTAGTATATTCATAATATAAAAATTATTTGGTTTTAGAAATCCCAGTTTAGATAAATGTTAAAGGGTCAATTTTAACCGCATTTGAAAAAGGACAGATTGGCGCCCATGCGATTCCACTCCACGTGACGTCACAGGGACCTAGTTTCTATACGAGTAGATAGGAGTTATACATCGTCTGAGGTTACCAATGCATTCATGATGCACAGGGCTCAGGGAAACATCTCATAATAATCACACATTAAAACTGGCTAAGGTCGGAAAGTTTTAATCGTTTCATAGGGTATTAATTAAAATCCTTATTTAAGCCAAGTACCTGCTAGCAGCCTGCATCGTAGCGTCGCTCATAGCCTCGCACTAAGGTGGCCTCACACAGTGGAAGCCGGAACCAGAATGACGTCACACGAGCTAATGTCAGCATTCACAGTTAGCCGTCGCGTTTTCGTGCGCTTGAAAATTTTCACATATCATTTAATCGCGAAATATAGACATCGTCATTTAAAAATCCAAAAGCGTGAAATACGTTCTCCAGGAGTAATAATCTTTCGATTTAGGCAAATAAAAATAATAGGAGACCACCCTATTATATGCAATGAGCCATGCACGCACTGGAAGTTGAAAACTGAAAGAGAAGGTTTTATGCCATCCTGATCATCTGCTTTCCGCCGAACTTCGAAGATTCAATTTTCCTTCAAATGGTGGAGGAAGCAGATGCCGTGATGCATCGCATATGAACCGTTAGTGAGACCATAATAAGGCCTGAAGATAACAGAAAAGGGTGGTATAAAATCACTCTACACTCAACTGTCCAAATGGTTATGCAATGTAGAAGTTTAAAATTTCAACAAAGAATTAATCGCTTGAGAATTCAGTAATCATGCGACATCCACAACACCTCACACGATTTAACAGTTTAGCTCAAGAATAACGTTACACGGACTAAGTAAAAGAGGCACTGCAATTACAGTTAATAACTTACTTTGTTTGCCAATACTAACTATAGGTAGTATTATCAACTAGTTATAGTTATGCTTAGCTAATGCTAGTTATATATGCATGCTTCTCTTGGCATGTTATAACTCAAGCATTAATCTTTCAATACGCAAATATTTCGTTTCCATATTACTAACTAGAATGTTTATTTGAATGGTATAATGGTCGTGACATGAACCCTTTAACCTTTCTTTCATAGCATGTTACTCAACCCAATCCTCAAACTGTACATGGAGTCATTATTTTCATAACTTTCGTCGTTTAAATACATTCGCCACTTACATCCTCTTCAGCAATGTGCATATATACCCACACAGAAAATAAACATCTATTAGATATCTAGTAGATATCTACAGATAGATAAATAGTTATCTAACAGATATCTATCATAGATATCTATTAGATATATTATTGTCAAAATAGCAGAAGTTCCAATAGATATCTACGGTAGTTGTCTATTAAACATCTACTGTAGATGTCTATCAGACATCTCCTGTAGATGTCTATTAGATATCTAATTATCTGTTCTATACTTATCTATATCTATAAAAACTTTTCTCATGCCTATGCTTGATGCAATTAACATTAGTGAAAAAATTGTCGCCGTATGATCAAAATGAAACTAAAAAAAAATACCGCGACATGGCATTGACCTTGTGTCCCCCGTTCCATAACCATTCGCGCTCACCGCTACACCAACTGATCCTGTTGTAGAATAAGAGCTTTTTTGAAATTATATAACGATTGTTAAAAATACCACTCGGAAATTAATTAATTACAGCCAAACTAAGGCCCATTCAATGGAATCATACATCTATTCATAGATGAAAATAGACAATAGATAGATACAGTTGGCATAGTCGCCACGCATCGTTCTACGCGTCACAAAATTTTTCAAGTCCGCCATCACTCCAGTAAGGAACCAAAAAAAATCGTCCCTAAATCAAATGTTATATCGCTTCCATAGCTCATGAATCGCGTTTTAAAACACACTTTCGGAGATGTATCCAAAATCGCCCCTTGTCACCTGCACATCTAATAGATGTCTACTAGATCTAATAGATGTATATCTAATAGATGTCTACTACATCTAATAGATGTATATCTAATAGATGTCTAGTAGACATCTATTAGATATATATCTATTCATAGATGAAAATAGACAATATATAGATATCTATTTTCCGTGTGGGTACTAATATGTTCATTTTTTTAAATGCCTCTTTTTAAAATTGGAAAACGTGTAATTTCTTCGGAATCGATCTCTCACAGAGCTCTACCACATCTACTACTCATAGCATAGACCCAATCGCCTAAGGAACTAAGTATTAGTGAGACATAAACAGCAAGACGTAATGTGAATCTAACGATAGGAAAAAACCTCGCCACGGAGCCCGAAAGAAAACACTCCGACGTGAGTGTGGAAGTGAGTTTCTTCAGTGCATTCCATTCCCTAACATTTATTTCGATCGGGCATTCGATCTTGGAGTTTGACTCCTGCTTCGGTGGCTCTGTCGCGTCCGTCCTCGTCGTCCCTTGGTGCCGTTAAGACTAAGGATATAAGTTGCTTCATGTGCCAACCTCCCACGTTTTCACCGACCCGGCTACATCAGTTAAGTGGGAGTCATTGCTGTCTAAATATTGAAAACGATAGAACATTCGTATAGTACGAAAAAGAAGGTGATGGAGCAGAATAACTGTATGGAATATTTTTCCAAATCCTTCTTGAAATGAGATTTTGTTTCGAATGACGAAATCCGCGGAAAACAAAATGAATTTACGCCATTCAAAATTTTATAACGACAGAAGTGATTAATTTTCGTTTGATTGGATAAGAAGAATATGGTACTGCCATCATATGCTTCGGAAATTTTTTTCGGAGAGATTCGAATCCCCAACTTGAAATTGCTGCCGTGAAAAATAATCTGCTTTGCCACTAAGCCAACTCACTCACTGATTTCAATATAGTTTCATTACGGGCTTTCCTAAGTCATTCAAGAGAACGAACCAGTCTTCTAGTGTCAGTAAATCAAAGTGAGTTTTAACACGCATTGCCAATATTTGTAGTTATGGTGCGGCGAGTGTTTCGAATGACGATATCCGTTGAATACAAAATGAATTTTCGTCCTGAAAAATTTGATAACGAGAGCAGCAGGGCCGTTCTAAGGTCATCGCAGGCACTTTTAAAGTCGTAGGCCCTCCCCGACTTCATTTTTAATATTTTTCAAAAATGCACCCACAGTTCTTTGCGATTTGAAATCTTAAATAAACTTTCCGCATTTTTAATTATTCTATGCAGACTCTATGCAGTGATTCCGGTGTTACATCATGCGCTTCGCATTCGTTGTTTATCGTTAATTGTGTGCTTCCTTTTTCTTAATAAAATTTAAAGTAAGTTTCCTTTTCTAAACTGAAATTGATAAAAGCATATCTTCGGTATGCGAAGGGACAAACACGACTATCCTCCCATGGCATTACCTTCAATTGAAAAGGATTTGATGAGGGAAATGTCATTTGAGGACCCCATATGTGACTTTGCTAAGACAAGGAGCCGAAAAGTTAACATACTGTAATTTACAGATCTACAGCACTGCAACTTGACTTGCTCAGGCGCTCATCTCACACGGTTGTATATAGTTACTTTAATGCAAACATTATTAAATTTAACTGGCATACTGAACTTGTTTTCACATTATGTTCTGGCTTTCGTAGGCCCTTGAATAGTCCGTAGGCCCTAGGCACAGTGCCTACTGTGCCTAATAGATTAAGCGGACCTGAACAGAAGTGGTCAATATTCGTTAAGGAGGGTGAGAAAAATATGTTCCTGACATCTTATGTCTCACAAAAAAATTCAGCACAGAGGTTGTAACCATCCGACTTCATATTGCTATATACTCTACTTAACCGCCAAGCCAACATACTCACTGATTGATATAGTGTCTCATTACGAGCTTTCCTAAGTCATGCATGGGAACGAACCAGTTCTCCCTTATTTATGAAGAAAACTGACTTATAATACACAGTGGCATTATTTGCAGTTATGTTGTGGCGGATATTTGGTACACACGAGGGGCATATGGAAAAATAGCGTTCAAACAGCGTTTTACGTTCGATGCGATATCTAAACACGAGGAGAATTACAAATTTCGCGTATTTTTTATCTTTAGAATGTCTAACAAACTCCACACGATTAAGGAGTACAACAAGGCCGTAGCCAGGGGGGGGGGGTCAAGGGGGATTGATCTCTCCCCGAAATGAAAAAATTAAATAGATACTTTATGCTCGCTTGGTGCACACACGACGATATTATATAGCGGCGCAGGGACACCTAGTAGTCCAATGCGATTTAAATCAATAGTTATCTAAGCGAATTTGTAGGTGCAGTGAGTGTAGTTGTAGTGCAGTGTGTGAAATATTAGTGCTGTGAATTATTGGAGAGGTGAGTGACTTATGAGCCTCCTGAGGGACCGCAGAATTGACATCGACACCGAGGAGTTAATTCATTTGGTCGCTGCAAAAAAAAAGCTAGAAGGTTAAGTTCAATTATATAATAATATATTTATATTTCCCTTTAAGAGTTTATAATAAATATGTATATTTAACCGTGTACGCTATTTTATTTATCTTATAAAATAATCTTATGTTTGTCTACTATTCCATAAACCCGGGAAAATATTTTCCGGCTACGGCCTTGGAGTACAATAAACAGGAGTGAAATGAACAGATCTTGAGATGCGATATCACACATCTCCGGTCAGCATCCTCTGCTTCGATCTGATTTTTGAAGTCCGTAATACGAGACAAAATATCTTAGCACAAAGTTATTTTTGTCAAATATTCATTTCAAAAGTAATTATTCCAGTTAATGAGGTTCATTTTAACTTATTTCTGCAATTTTTAAAATCGATAGTTTAAATAATACAGCCCCTCCGATATATCGGACCAGGGGCGCAGCTAAGAATTAAAGCTGGGGGGGGGGGTTTCAGGCGCAACTAATACTGGGGTGGCTTGGGGGTATTGCATACCCACCAGTGTAAGCGGGAGGTGCGGAGGCCCTCCGCCGAAAAAAATTAAGACAAAGGGTTTAAAAATGGTGATTTTTACGGCTTTCTGAGGGATATTTAACTAACCCTAACACTATTCTATGAGTAAAATTAATCCAATAAAGTAAAATAGATTTAACTTTAAAATTTCTGTGAGCTCTGGGGGGAGGGTTTATCCACCAAAACCCCCCCTCACTGCGCCACTGTATCGGACTGTCAGTTTTCAGTGTTGATTACAGATTCAAAATAGTACGAAAAAAACTTGATAATGTAGAAAATATAAAAAGATTAACCTTCAGAAGAAAAATGAGTGAAAAGTTATCAACATACTAAGCAAAATACTGCAATAAAAAATAATTTACTAAACCCGTATAAGTGACTGAAAATTCTTTCAATGCCATGTCTATACATAAATGCTTCTCAAGTCGATAAATTCAAGGAGTCGATTAAAATATTAACGGGGCGGTGAAGACAGACATCCATTTAAACTTAATGTAGTATCAAAATGTAATGCAAGCCAATTAGAGCCCAGAAAAAATTAAATACACGCCTCCTACACATCGGACGCTGTGCACTAATGGGTTAAGTCACTCATTGGCAAGATAATAATCGGCGCGGTATCCATTGGCGATGGGCGTCCCGATTGCCGTGTGAACAGCTATCTGTCATTATGTTTCTGCATGGTCAAAATGGTTGCTTCGATAGAAATTCATCATCAATTCGAAAGAAGTTTATTGCCCAAAGTGCATACGCTTGAAAAATGTTCGGAAGCGATGCAGAAAATTTAATGCTCGCCGTCTCAACGTTCACGAAATTCATTGGAATAGGGTGGTTTCCTATTATTTTTTACATTGCCCAAATCGAAAGATTATTACTCCTGTAATACGCATTTCACGCTTTTAAATTTTTTTAATGACGACATCTATTTTTCGTGATTGAATGAAAAGTGAAAAATTTCAAGCGCGCGAAAAAACGCGACGGCTTATTATGAATGTTTCCCAGAGCTCTGTGCCTTATGCAAGCATTTGTAACCTCAGACGATGTAAAACTCCTATTTTCTCGTGTAGAAACTAGGTCCCTGTGACGTCACGTGGAGTGGCATTGCACCGGCGCCAATCTGTCCTTTTTCAAATGAGGATAAAATTGACCATTGCCATTCGTCTCAATTGGGATTTGTAAAACCAAATAATTTGTATATTATGAATACATTAATGGTGGGTAACGAATCGCAATCAATGCGTTTCGTTTTCTTTGATGAAGGAAACTACGCTATTGTAAAACAAAGGAATGCAGCACTCATCCTAGCCTTAATCAGAAACGCTCACACACAGAAACTCCCCCCCCCCCAGACCCTTATAAAATAGACAAGATTTTAAAGGCGGCTGCCATTTCATTCCTTTGATGTTTGCATTGCATAGCCTTAGTACGCAATGTTAATAACACTTTCATATTAAAATTAAGATCATACAGGAGAATCCGTTTAATGGGTCCACCGGTTACTTGGGGCAGCCGCTAAATTGGGGCAGATCTTGAAGAACAGAACCCAATAGAGGAATATCCCAGAGTATTATCCGCTTAATTGGGACAGCATGCCGCTTTATTGGGCCATGAGTCGGCGACACAGACTCTATACCCCCGACGAAATTAAATGTTTTCGTTTTCAGTGTACCATTTTTTTATATTTTCCTCCTTTGATTTACTCTTATTTTTCAAAAATGTTCCCATTCTTACCCTATTTTGAAAGTTCTTGTTACTATACTATCCGCAAATAGGACTTTTCTTTAATAGGACTTAGTAAAAGACATTATTCAGCGTCACCTGAGGCTGTGAAAAATATAATTTTAACTAAATTGTTATAATTATTAAACATTATGATAAGTTATCTAAACTCACTGATTTATTGCTAAACTATTAATCAAATTAATACTTTAATAAACTAATGTTGCATTATAAACATTCTTTAGTCTTCTTTCTACCATTTCAAAGTTTTTTACGCAAGACCCGATATGTCCCAATTAGCCGGAATGTACTATATTTCGTATCCCTAACGACGATTTTCTACTTTTTGGTTTTTATTTTAGAGAGAGATACAATATAGACATTTCATTGCATGAAACGCTTGGAAATATATTTTTTTTCGTATAGCATAAGTAACTTCAACGAAAACATGCTACGGATGTACAGACAGCGTTTTTCAGATGTTAAGCGAATTAGGCTAGGAGCCGCTGGAGACTCGGAGGCTGCGCGCTAGGCTTAGATTTTTCGAACAAATGAGAATGGATATATTTAAGAGCAACACATAGAAAATAATATTAGAGCCTCACTATATTTCCAGGTCCGATAGAAGCGATAAATTAAGAGAGATGTTTTTCCGAACGGATATATATGGGAATTCGTTTTCCTCCTGAACCATAAAGGATTTCAATTAAGGCTAGTCGGAATTTATTTTGATCACTTGCTATTTATGTATATAAGGCTTGTGTCCCAATACCCCCTGCCACACGCCTTAAAGGCGGCTTGTGGGGTATTATGAATATTTATATGCAATCTCTAGTATCCGACTCAGAGAAGGAGGTAAGTCGAATCCTCAAAATTATAAATGGTATTTGTGTAAGACCGACACTAAAAATGGACACCTTGGAAACAACAATAATAGTTGTGGTAGATATAAAGAGAGGTGGAAAGATAATCCGTATACGTATATTTGGTTAGTGGCCCATTAGTATTTCTGCATTGAAGGTGAACTTCGTGGCAATAGAGAGTGTCTAGATCAAATTTCCTCGCACCGCTGTCTAAAAAATCGATTTATTTAAACCAATTACACTGATTTATAGCAGAAGCGCGAATCAACTGTGGCTGATTGAATAAAATCAATCAATCAATCGCTGTTTAGTGTGCTCTCACTTTCTGTCATAGCCAATGCATGAATGCCTATTGCTACTCATGCCGATTGAAAAACAATAAAAACATATTTTAGCTATTTTATGTGTTTTGTTAATGAAAATAACTTTCGTGCCTGGTGATATTTTTGTGTCTCGATATTTCGCGTTCCTATTACCATCTCTCACCTAACAAAGATGACCAGGCTTCGGAATAGCTTATTTTATGGCTGTTTGTGAATAAAAATAACAGGCCAGGTGATAGCAATCTATCAAGTTATTCCGCGCTCATATAGTTATGAATAGATGAACGTGTGTGTGAATTGTCGAATTTTTATAAACATACCTCAAGGAATATGCGAATGCTGGAGTTTTTGAAACAGAGCGTTTGTGGCGCCTTTTCTCGCTTGAAATGTGATAACACATAATAGACCCTCGGTTTTTAGGATTATGTCTTAGAAATTAACTTTAGCAGCTGGGCATTGGTATTTATTGGTCTCAGTCGGTTTATTTAAATAAGTTCTGTTTTAATTTCTTTAAGTTTGTCGGGTTCAAACCCTCATAATAGGAAATAGAGGACCTGCAATATTAGGGTAGGAGCTAAGATAAGAAAAATCGGCGATATTTCGCAAGTTCATGCGTCATACAATGAATATAAAGCTCCGTTTTGGTTAACCATTGACTCATTGATAAAAACCTACAGCCGAAACGGTGATGGGTGAGGGTATTTGGCCTACTAGACGTAAAAGTAAAAAAAATTCATCAGGAGAAAAATCTGAAATCTTTGAAGAATCGATTAGATTTTTTTTAAACTTTAGTCAAACTGCCTTGCTCGCAAAAGGATTGTTAATACCTGATCAAACGAAGGAAACTTTCCGACCATTGGCAGTTTTAATGTGTGATTATTGAGAGATGTTTCCCTGAGCTCTGTGCCTCACGCATGCATTGGTAATCTCAGATGATGTAAAACTCCTATCCTCTCGTGTAGAAACTAGGTCCCTGTGACGTCACGTGGAGTGGCATCGCATGGGCGCCAATCTGTCCTTTTTCAAATGAGTATAAAATTAAGCATTAACATTCGTCTAAACCGGTATTTCTAAAACCAAATAATTTTTTATATTATTAATACACTAATGGTGGGTAAGGATTCGCAATCAATGCCTTTCGTTTTCTTTGCTGAAGGAAACTGTACCCTATTACGTAGTCGATCAACCTTCCTCGCACCGTTGTCTAAAAAATCGATTTTTTAAACCAATAAAACCGATATACTGCAAAAGCGCGAATCAACTGTGGCTGATTAAATAAAAAAATCAATCAATTGCTGTTCAGTCTGCTTTCACACTCTCCGTCATAGCCAACGCGTCCGTCGCAGCTACATGAACTATTATTTCGACCTGCGACTCGATCAAGTAAAAAGTGAACTCGGTTTTTTTACATTGCGCTTAACCATGATACCTATCAGAAAAATAAAAATGGAAAATTTTGATGAGTCCATCTTCTATATTATTTCTACTCTATAGATACCTTTTTCTCAACTTATACAGAACCTAACTCTACAAATGAGGTACCAAAATGCACAGAATTTATCATAAAACATGCGACGGCATAAATTACTTCTTAAATATTGCTATTGTGTCCTAAAATTGGTTTTCAATTGATAAAAAACGGTAAATATTCCTGAAGTCAACGGCGCACAAACTGATACATTTGTTCATTTGCAACAATATCTCGCATTCTTTAAATAACTTTTATCAAAATGCGGCTGATTCCACGTTCAAGTCTCCTGTTGATACGTAAATATGAGTCATCATGTGCGTTTAACAGAGGATAGTGCAATTACTTCCAACGTTGTGTTTAATGAGGTCATCTGACCTCAATTTGTACATGGACATTCCAATTAAATTTGAACATAAGACACTGCCTTTTGTCCTACATTTTAAAATTAGAAACGCGCCTATCCCTCTGTGGACCTGCATTGAAAAGAGCGGGGGAAGGCCGCTGGGAGCGGGCGCAGCACGCTCGTCTTATTTACACCACCAGCATTGATTACAGAGGTTTACAAACAGAGTGGGGAAATGAACCCGATTCGATTTGAATGCATGATGAATCCTATGTGTGCAAGTATATATATATCAGTAGTTATGGCTACAGCCGTTTTTATAGCGAAGGCGTTGCAGTCGCCAAATGCAGCACCACGCAAACACTAGCTTCCTCATAGTGTTTCGATTGTCGCTTGTTATTCCTCTCGGCGTCGCATTAACCCATTGGAGCACAAAGTTATTTTTGTCAAATATTCATTTCAAAAGTATTTATTACGGTTAATCAGGTTCATTGTAACTTATTTCTGCTATTTTTAAAATCGATAGTTTAAATAATACACCCCCTCCGATATATCGGACCACGGGCCCAGCCAGGAATTAAGGCTAGGAAGGGGGGGGGGGCTTCAGGCGAAACTAATACTTGGGGGTCTTGGGGGTATTGCATACCCGCCAGTGTAAGCGGGAGGTGCGGAGGCCCTCCGCCGAAAAAAATTAAGACAAAGGGTTTAAAAATGGTGATTTTCACGGCCTTCTGAGGGATATTTTATTAATCATCACACTATTCTATGAGGAAATCAATCCAATTAGGTAAAATAGATTTAATTTTAAAATTTCTGTGAGCTCTGGGGGGGTTTTATCCCCCAAAACCCCCCCTCGCTGCGACACTGTATCGGACGGTCAGTTTTCAGTGTTGATTACAGATTCAAAATAGTACGAAAAAAACTTGATAATGTAGAAAATATAAAAAGATTAACCTTTAGAAGAAAAATGAGATAAAAGCTATCAACATATTGAGAAAAATACTGCAGTAAAAATTAATTTTCTTACCCCTGTGCGGGTGACTGAAGATTCTTTCAATGCCATGTCTATACATAAATGCTTCTCAAGTCGATAAATTCAAGGAGTCGACTAAAATCAGAGACAGACATCGATTTGAACTTGATATAGCGTCGAAATGTAGCGCAAGTCAATTAGAGCCCAGAAAAAAATTAAATACGCGCCCCCTACACATCGGACGCTGTGCACTATTGGGTTAAGTTACTCATTGGCAAGGTAATAATAGGCGCGGTATCCATTGGCGATGGGCGTCCCGATTGCCGTGTGAACAGCTATCTGTCATTACGTTTCTGCATGGTCAAAATGGTTGCTTCGATTGAACTTCATCGTTAATTTGAAAGAAGTTCATTGCCCAAAGTGCATGCGCTTGAAAAATGTTCGGAAGCGGTGAAGAAAATTTAATGCTCGCAGTCTCAACGTTCATGAAATTCAGTGGAATAGGGTAGTTTCCTATTATTTTTTTACATTGCCTAAATTGAAAGAATATTACTCCTGGAATACGCATTTCACGCTTTTAAGTTTTTTTTAATGACGACATCTATTTTTCGTGGTTAAATGAAAATTGAAAACATTCAAGCGCGCGAAAAAACGCGACGGCTTATTATGAATGATGGGAAAAGTCCGTGTGACGTATTTCTGGTGCAAGCTGTCGGCGTGTGAGGTAACCTTGGGGCGAGGATATGTGTGCCGCTGCGATGTAGGCTGTTAGCAGGTAGCAGAGTACCCTGCTAGCAGGTAGCGCTTGGCTTAAATAAGGATTATTAATACCTGATCAAACGATGAAAACTTTCCGACCTTAGGCAATTTTAACAGGTGATTATTATAGAGATGTTTCCTTGAACTCTGTGCCTCATGCATGTATTGGTAATCTCAGACGATGTAAAACTCCCATCTACTCGTATAGAAACTAGGTCCCAGTGACGTCACGTGGAGTGGCATCGCATGGGCGCCAATCTGGCCTTTTTCAAATGCGGTTAAAATTGACCATAGACATTAGTCTTAACAAAGATTTCTAAAACCAAATTATTTGTAAATTATGAATACACTAATGTTGGGTAACGAATCGCAGTCAATGCCTTTCGTTTTCTTTGATGAAGAAATGAAAGGAAACTTCCCTATTCTCAAATCATCGGGCAAGATTATTGGTTTACGTCTTCTGGGTCAGAAAGTGTGTCCTGCTGCTCTATGTCATGTCCAAGGATACAAAAGTCAACCACACGAGGCAATATGCGACTCTAACCAAAGTTCTGAGGGTTATCCGGAATAAATTACGCGGCATTTTGACAAAAGGCGTACGATTGCACCAATTCACAAGGTGTGATGTCCGCAAGGAACAAGGATGTGGACGTAGTAAATTTCAAGGTACTTTGGTGGGCCTTCAAAAGGTCTTAATACACTAGACTAAAGCCAGGTGACCAAATTAGTATATAGTATTAGCAGCATGTGCAACAACACGAAGTAGTAATGCCTTAGGAAGGATAGTATGACAAATATTCTCTTAAATATGACGAAATTTTTAGTTGTATATATTTGGCGGCTTGCTGGATAATATTTTCTTCTGCAAAGGGATAGGAAAGACTCCATCAAACACTGTTCACGGAATAATTAAGAAATTAAAACAAACTTATTCATTGGATTGGGATCACTATAAACTCAAACTAAAAAAATAGACAAATACCCGCAATGGAAAATCATTCATCGGATCACAACAATATAACAAATTCTATTCTCCGATAGATATACTATGTAATCAGTCACTCACTTTTTATTCGCAAGATTTTGACACGTTACTAAGACTTTTGAACAAAGAAACAAATAACAAAATATTTCACACAAAAAGGCACAAAATATGGATATATGTAAAGCGATACTCATTTTTATTGCGCATAATATTGGTTCGTAACCAAGTCTAACGAACTTAAAACGGCCCAAAATGTGCATCACAAAGGTAGATGTAATAAAGTTATAAAAGCAAATTAGCATCATTATTTTATGAATGCATTATTGATTTAAAAAAAATAACTCACATACGGGTGTATGCCGCGTGTCGTAAAGGAGATAGCCCCGACGCGACGTTTCGCGACCGACTGCTGGTCACTTTTTCAAGGGAATAATGTCGGGATTGGTTTTTTTGCTGCCTTTTTATATTTCCGGTGGGAGGGGCGGGCGGAGGGTGTGGGGAGTTAGGACTGGAGGGGGAAAATAACGAAATGTTGCGGATGACTGGGTTCCAAGTATTGCTGATTCTTAATCCGGTATCTCTATTGTAGTTGTTCTTGTTTTTCTTTATTTCTATGGCCTCGCGGATGAGTCGGATTTTAAAATGTTTTATCCTCGCGATGACTCTTAATTTTTCGAAGTCGATCGCATGTCCGGTGGCTTCGTGCTCCGCTACGGCTGACTTTGAAGAGTGACCCAGTCGAATGGCCCGCTTGTGTTCTTCTACCCGAGTTTTGACTGTTTGTCCGGTTTCCCCGATGTATTTCTTCTCACACGGTCGGCAGAGGATTTCGTATACTCCTTCAATTTGAAGTGGCGTCCTGTCCTTGGCATTTCCTAGGAGGTGTCGTACTTGGGCGTGTGGTTTAAAAATGGATTTAATGTCAAATTTCCGGAGGATGTTACCGATCTTATCCGTCGTTCCTTTCACGTAGGGGAGGAAGGCTTTGAAGATGTAGTAATGATGAAGATATTGCGAGAGATGGGAATGTTGTTCAAATTTCTCTCCCACTGGTACCATAGACAATGACGAAACTCAATTTCCAAACTGCGGCGAAAGTGGCGCCGCTTAATTTTTTGCAGTACTTTTGAATCCGACTGTACAAGGACTGTGTTGTTGTGGGCGTGAAAATTCCCCAAACATAATATCAACTATTCCTCTGAGGTCAAAGGAAGGAAATCCTCAGGCAAAAAAGCGTTTCATCTATAGAAAAGTCTCGTAGTAAATTTCAGGGTTTTGTGATACTTTGGTGGGCCTCCAAAAGGCCCCAACTACACGAGATTCGAGCCAGGTGACCAAATCAGTATGGAATTAGCAGCATTAGCATTAGCACGTAAGTAAATACTCTCAGAAGGGAACGAAATTCTTTTAAACATGAAGCACTTTTTATTAGCATATATTCAGCGGGTTGCAGGATAGTATTTTTTGCGAAGGCATTAGCAAGATACCATCAAACACTATTCACGGACCAATGAAGACATTATGGATTAATAATTTATTTCATGCCTAAAGATACAAAAGTCAACCACGCGAGGCACTATGCGACTCTAAGCAATTTTCTAAGGGTAATTTAACATGAATTACGCGGCATTTTGACAAAAGGCGTTCGATTGCACCAATCCGCAAGGTGTGATGTCCACAAGGGACAAGGATGTGGTCGTGGTAAATTTCAAGGTACTTTAGTGGGCCTTCAAAAGGCCCTAAGTACACGAGACTTAAGCCAGGTGACCAAAGTAGTGTATAGCCTTAGCAGCATGTGCAATAACACGCAATAGTATTGCCTTGGAAGGGCTAGTATGACAAGTATTCTCTTAAATATGACGACCTTTTTTAGTTGTATATGTAATCGGCGGGTTGCTGGATGGATTCTCTTATGCAAAGTCATAGGAAAGACTCCATGAAACACTATTCACGGGATAATTTAGTAATTTAAAACAAACTTCTTCAATGGATTGGGATTTTTACAAAATCAAAGAAAAAAATAGACAAATACCCGCAATGGAAAATCATTCATCGGATCACAACAATATAACGACTTCAATTCTCCGATAGATATACTGTGTAATCAGTCACTCACTTTTTATTCGCAAGATGCTGATTCGTAACCAAGTCTTTTGAACTTAAAAGGACAAAAAAGTTCACACAAAAAAGCACAAATCATAGATATATGTAGATTGTAGAGCGTTTCTCTTTTTTATTCGCAAAACGTTGGTTCGTAACCAAGTATATCGAACTTAAAACGGCGCAAAATGTACATCATAGAGGTAGATGTAATAAAGTTATAAGCAAATTAGCATCATTATTTTATGAATGCATTATTGATACAAAATTCCCGCGCATGAAATAAGTCGAGAATAAAAAATCATTTCAACCTAAAAGTAGGGATTATAAAAAACAACAGAAAACGCTCACGGTAAAATATTAACCACATTTCTAAATAACGTTGCCTCCATCTTAATAATTATATTTTTGACGTGCCACGTTTAATCTATGCACATATAATACTTAGCTCCTCGCAAATAAAACATATCACTAAGATTAGTCCTGTTTCTATGAAGAAATTCCTGAATAGTTTTGTGTGTTGTGTGCTGATGCATGGATATGATTGCGGACACTAAGAACGATATGGTTAACATAAGTAACCAAATTTAAACTTGCAGAGATTTTTGAGGCTAAGTTCAAGAACAAGGTGGACCTAAAGAAAACTAACGGAGCAAATACCAAATGTCGTCCAATTTGTGAAAGAATCAATGATAAAATATGAAAAGTGAGAATGTATTTGATTTTACGCAATCGCCGCCTAAAAAAGTGGACGAAGCTAAATGTATCAGAACCATTTTCATTACGATAGTGACCAAAGCAATGGTATCCATGGGCCACAAAACAAAAAAAATATCTAAACAAATTAATAAAGAGCATTGTTGTGCGACAAAAACAGGTGTATATACGCTTATCCCAACTGAAAGCACAATTCATCTGTCGCTCACACAGGCAATATATCATGACAAAGAATATTATAGAAGAAATTAACTATTAAAGACACAAATGACGATTGTGAACTTCATACGTAAAAGTGTTTGCGGTATGATTTATATGCGCTTCGAACTATAGAAAGAAAAATGAAGGAATGTTTGAAAATGAAGTTATGTTTGTAGTCATGGCAACTACACCAAAACAACCTCTAAAGGAACACACAAAGACCTAAACTCTCCAGTCTTTGAAACTAGCTAAGATTCGCGAAAGACTAAAATCCAGTCGATTAACTGTGAAGGCCTGCGTTTCTCTATCACAGAGGTGTAAACAACCAAGTTAGAATCATTTGATCGTGTTTTCAACCATATCTTGCAAAACAATGTGTTTTCTTTTCTTACTAAGAAGGCAATCAAAAGGGGCAAGTCGTGTGGAATTTACATGAGGAATATTTGAGGCAGATCCATGAAGATACCAGGATTCGTCAAGCGTATTGTGGGAAGATTTTATCGGATGAGAAAGTAAAAGAAAGGTGTTATTTCTCACTCGTCCGACCGCACCTTGAATATTCAGCGATATCAAATGTTATCCGGTGCAGAAGTACTTAATCCGCGAACTGAATAAAACACAAAGTAAGGCTGCGCGATTCGTCAATAAACTGTTACGGGCATACAGACAGCGTTACCCAGATGTTTAGCGAATTAAGCTGGGAGCCACTGGAGACTCGGAGGCTGCGCGCTAGGCTTAAATTGCTTGAACAATTGAGAATGGATATCTTTAAGAGCGATACGGAGAACATAATATTAGAGCCGCATTATACTTTCAAGTCCCTCATAAACGATAAAATTAGAGAAATATTTTGCCGAGCGGATAGATATGCGAATTCGTTTTTCCCCATACCGTAAAGGACTTCAATAAAAGCTAGTCGTAATTTCGTTAAAGCATTTCTTTTTTATGTGAAAACGGCTGGTGTCCTAACACCCCCTCCCACACGCTTTTTTAGCATAAAAACAGAGAAGATAATAGTTCAAGAGAAAGCAAAATTTATCTGTCACTTACTCAAACCCCATCTCTTCATTTAGAGCACTAAAGAAGAGATAATTCGAAGAAAAAGAACAAAAATGACGATTGGGAATTCCATGCGTAAAAGTGTTTGCGATAGAAATGAGATTCACCTCCAACAATGACATCAGAAAGCGAAAGGATAGGTAGTTTAAAAATGCAGTTAAGCTTGGAGTCATGTCCGCATCGACAAGGTCAACCTTCAAAAGAATTAGGAGCTAAACCAGGCAGTGTTTTGAATCGGCGACTCTTTGCGAAAGACTAAAATTCAAGCCAAGAAATCCGAAGGTCATCGTCTCTCTCTCTTTCGTCAAGAAGTAAGCAGACAAGTTACCTTCATTCCCTCGTACTCTCAACCGTATATTTTGCTGAACATTATGTTGACTTTTTTATTGCGGAGGAATAAAACTCCAAATCTGGAATTTGCGACGCAAGAATGCCCGTTACAATGACTTCGTAAAAATATTAAGTGACGTAAGGTGTCTCGCAGTGTAAATGAAAACAGCTGGATAGGTTGTTTGGGAGTTAACATTGTATATCTATAGCAAGGATCTCCTAATGACAAAGAATCCTTAACTTATTTAATAACAATGCATTCGGAAGAAGGAAAAGTTATGTTAGGAGCCTTCGCCATGCTTTCAAACATGCAGTAGAGTTAGACGCAATATCTTATCAAAATACATATCCGTTGCAAAGAAGGGAGTTCATCAAAGGCTACTGAGTAGGTTTTCAGTAAATGCCAACTAGACAAGACTATTTAAATTACTTAATCACTATTTAAAATTTCATCGAATAACAGCAGGCGAATCAATAAGTAGCATTGAGGCATAAACGAGTTAAATGTCACCAAGGAATCAATCCACTGTCCCCAAATAATAACAAAAGCGAAATGAATAAGGCCAATCCTTCACCAAGTGCAAGCACACCCAGAAGATCAATCATAAAGCCCAATCACAAGACGCTAATATCAATTACGAATACTCAAGTGTAGATCAAGTTTTAGAAGCCACTAAGTGGTAAAATGGTTAATTTTGAAACAAATTAATTAACTATGCAACGGGAAATTGAAAAAAAATCCGTCACCTCTATCTTGAGATCTACACAAAAAAACCTTAACGCATAAAACGATCTATCGATCTTATTTATTATTTTCCCTATAATTGTTACTAATAATTCCATTCACGGAGGAACAAGACAAAGAAAAATGAAATCTGTAATTCGTATAAGAAAGCATACAACCCCGTGCAAATAGAAAACAATTGCTTCAATTTCAAGTAAATATACCATTGGCAACATTTTGGCATGTAATTTAATGAAATAATGTACTCTATAAAAAAATGAAATCCACTTACCATTTCTTTCTTCAGGATAGCTCTCCGACGTAATACGTATAATTCCCAGAAATTCCACTCGTAGAAATTCCATTCCAACTGACACAGCACTATTTTCACACGGAAACAATTTACTGGAAATAATAAGAAATGGACACATGTTAACATAATGCTATCATAACGCACGAAACAAGAGTACAGTATGCACAAAAGCTGAATATTTATCTGTTATTGCAGTAACGTCTGGCTATTGTGAAGACGGAAAAGTTTATGTTGGAAATTAAAAATTAGTGAGAATGATAGTTAATCCACTTAATTATTCAATTCAGTTCTTATTAATTGTAGCAGTAGCGTGATTCAACATTAAAGAAGAGAAAGTTAGCGAAGAAAACTTGAGAAGTCTTTTGTCGGTTAAATTCAGACGAAATATCCGAATAACTGTGATAAATTTAAGCGATCACAACTGCTTGCCGACCACACAAAGGAGAGAGACGTCTACTTCAAATATCAAGGCGAAATATATTTTGTAATGAGTCCAGTTAGATAGCCTCATAACCTCTCGTGACTGAAAACATCCAAGTGTAGCAGTCGGCGGTCAAATGGGGCAGCCTTGCGAGAATTCCATCACCTCGGTGACAAGCCCCATAAAATTCGGAATATTCTTGCGGCAATAGCTACGAAGACGAGAATGTTAGATAATAACAATCGCTTTCACCAAACGATGGGGGATATGAATTCCTTCACGTAAGCTGTTCTCAAAACCTCTTAAAGAAATCACCGTAGTAGTAAGTACGTAGTAGGTTTGGGGTTACGGGTGCGTCGACAGCTAAGGTCATTAGCACAGTAAGTACGTGTAGCCTTGGGGAAAAGCACTTCGTAAGCAATTCACATATTATCGCATTCACGGCTAATTAACCAGAAACCGTCTTAGTGAAAATAAGATCGCAATATGACGAATGGATCGCTGCAACGGACAACTTACGAACACCTGATGTGCGAGACATTCTGAAAACATTACTGAAACTATATCACAAGATATGGAAGTCAATTTATGAACAATTCGGACGTATCTCCTTTCGCAATAGCAATCGAACTCGTGAAAGCGAATAAGCGGTGAATGTAAGGGAAAAATTGGAAATCGAAAAAAGAAAATATATCACCAATAAAGTCCTATCGTTTGGCAGGAATAATGTAAACACAGAAATCACTGGCGAATATATCACAATTACGCTACCTTCAAACCTTCGAGGTTCTTTGCATTGGGTAATACAAAATAATCAGAGGCGGAATAAATCTCGATAAAACAGAGAAAATCACGAATTATTATCGTCACTTAACAAAGCAGATTCACTGATATATTAAACACTAAAATGTTAAAGCAATGACGTATGTATGACACGGGGAAACTAAAAACTTATGAATGGCTTGCTTACTTACGTCTTAACTCCACGGCGGTTAGCAGGAAACTGAGAAGGAATGGAGCTCCGAGGCTGCGATTCGTCACCTGAGTGAAGGACGTTTATGACGTCACGAAAATTTGAGTCTCATTTATTTCGAAAAAAATAAAAATAGAGTGTCAGTGTTCAACTAATAAGTAATATTTAATTTAAATTAATTTTTAAATGTAATATTTCAAATAAATTTATTTAATATAAGTTGAAAAACTATTACGCCACTTTTTGATCAACGATTTCGAACACCGATTGGCTTTTGTTTTCCTGACGTCACGTCTGCTTTCCTTGTGTGGCGCAACAAGTTTGGTATATTCAGTGTCTGTGCCCAATTTGACTCTCCGACGGTTTTCAAATGCTCTTTTCAACTCCTCATTCCAATTTCAAATCCTTCCCACCTCCTGGCTGCATCAACGGACAACTGTTTCTAACTCCATTGACATTTGTATTACGACCCAATGGATACACGCATGCAGCGACGTGACTATTTTTCGTGCACGCAGAGTTTGCTGGAGAAATTTAAAAAGAGTGAAATAACGTGTGCATGAGAGGTCAGAGTTGGAAGAAAACCTGGTGCAAAGAGCGGCTTGCTGGGACGACATTAACGTGATTGGCAGTGTTTGGGTCCGTGAGTAAAATATTACTATTAATGTGTATTATCATTATAATTGCCATCGCATAATATGCATTTCATTGCTTGATTCGTATTTGTTTGGCCATAAAAATAAATCAATACGATCAACTGTTGGCATTATATGGTTCAATTTGCTGCACTTTTTGACTTGACAACTCCTCATAAATCTGTCCGCCCTGCGTTTTATCGGCGGGACAATCGGTTTACCTTCGAACGGTATTTCTTTCTCAAGACATATTTAAACGGTACATTAACACGTACGAGTTAATGCATGAATGCATGAACGAATTCGGTCGATATAAACGGAACATTCACAAATGAATGAACCAAATTAGAACAGGCTCTTTATTCAGTACATGCATTCGTTTAAGTTGGGTGTTTAACCGGTGCACTTTCGTGTTCATTCACGCGTTCAAATACATTCGGACGTTAAGTCGTAATGGTTGATGTTCCGTGTAAACAGGCTGTAAGTGTCAATCTCTTGTGTGATTTTTTTCAGGTAAGTTTTTCATCGCCGTTTTTCCGGGAAATGATCATAAGGCTGATCTGCTTTACTGTTCGCAGAGAATGGGAGTACGGAATGAGCTGTTTTAGTGCAGGTATGTCCTCTCAATGTTTACGTCTATCCATAGCAACCCTCCGTTAGAGGCAGCGTTTGAGAGATCGATGACATTATAATTATAATCTCGTAAATCCCCTCAAATATAGTTCTACGCCCCACCGCAACAATTCAATGGCGCCCTATGAGCTGCTCTGTCATTACGCATCCCTCATTAATATCTCAATAGTCCATAAACTTATCGAGTTGCATTGGATGGATTATCGATATTGTTTTTCACAATTCAGTCCCATAATATATTACAATTATTTTATTCAATTTCTCGGATTACCTTCCTGTATCTCAGCAATATTTAATCCACGTAAAAAATGTGGTCACTAATTGATATTTTAGATTACCATTACTTTGTTTAATCATCTTATGAATATATTTCTAGCAAGAAAACGATAATTCTATAAAATTTAATCCATCTGCCGGTTTCGTGCAAGGTCTAATACTTAAACCTACTTCCAAAAACCTTTCTAATGCTGTATTTATTCTTTGGTGTGATTTTGCAGTGACGCCGTAACAATCGTTTTCCTGGGCATTGATCCTGGTGTTCGTCTGGGCTGCTGTTAAAGATATGAGAAATAAGCAAGGATGGTGTCGGCATTTGGCACGAATATGGCATCGGAGCAGAAATTCTCGGGAAATAATTGTAAACACGTGAGTAAAAAAATGGAATTTTCATTTTCATATTGCAATCTACACAGGGGTGGTTCCATCGAGTGACGCCCAAATCAGTTGATTTTATTCTTAATATCTTAGGCGGAAAGAGTTGCAAACGAGTATGTCAATAGACGTCATAAACTGTAATAATTCAGAACGAGAAATTACATTTCAAGAGGGGATTTTCCTCAATTAAGGCATAGCAACAGGTGATTCGTGTGTTGCCAACAAGTGCTATCAAAAAATTTTAAAAAAACATTGCGCATTTGCGACTTCGTTTCATTGACCAAACAGAACTAAAAGAAAACTATAAACGAAGCGAATAATAAAATGAAATAAGGCCCCCGGCTGGGCTCAAACCACCAACCTTTCGGTTGAGAGCTGAACGCACTAGCCGATTTCGCCACGGAGGGGATGCAGGAAGAGGATTTCTATTGGTCTAACAATAAGGATTTGTTTAGGTGATACCTTACTTTCGCTTGATTAAAATTAGATAGAAAATATAGTGTCCCTAAAAATTTTCCTAGAATTTCGGAAGGGGTAGATTCCATGATTTTTTTTCGTATCTAGTCCCGTTCACACCAAACATTAGTATAAATCAGTAAGTCAGTGGTCAGACGTGGATTTTATAGTATAATTATGCTACACCTTGGCGATAAAGAATTCTAAATACACTCATTGTGGTTAATAAAACAAATAAAATTTTACTCCCACAAGCAAGAGCATAGATAAATATAATATAATTAGTTTCAAAAGATGAAAATTATCCTTACTTGCTTATTTATTTATATTTGGAGCCATTAGACGCTTTTCACAAGAAAGAAGCCATCTCGTAAGATCCGATAATCGTTTGATACTTTTCTTCGGTAACTTATTTTTTAACATAACAAGCTACACAATACAACACAATCACCACAAAGTGCTTCCACACGTACACCATCGAACACACTTGACACTATACGAACCATGCGCTAATCCAGCGATTTCCAAATTCGCATTATTTTATAAATCCACATTCACCAATGCACTTATTCACTTTGCACCACGAAAGATTAACATCCACGATAAGTGTAAAACACTTCCTTCATGTTATCAGAACACGGGAATTATTTCTTCACTAGACAGAAAAGGAACACTCGGGAATAGAAGTCTCGTCACACGGTTACCCAGCAACTGAACGATATTCAGAGTCGCTTCGCATAGTCGATGCGATGTTTTTTCTCCACCCTCAACTCTGAATTGCGTCATGCCGAAGGCCTAAAGACTCACGATCTCTTCCTATGGTTCGTACGTGACCACAGTTCACGGCATTTTAAGCAAACATTGAAGAAAATGCGGCCAGCCGAACGGCAATGATTCCATCATGTTAACCGCGCGAGTGAAAATATAAGCGATCATTCATAATGACTTCGTGCGGGATCCACAGTGATTCTTTGGGTATGTGTAATGCTAATCTACGCTCCTCAGTGATTGCAGTCTAATATTTAGGGTTGACATTCATCTCATGTTTAGTAAAGATTCGAAATATCCATGTTTAAAACTTCGAAATAATAGTGAATAATGGAATAAATAGCATTCGACACTCCCATTAGAACCTTTTCGCCATATTTGTTTGACTATAAGCTCCCCATTAACAAACACAAATTCGAAATCCCAGCCGTACTGCCGCTTACACGCAGAGAAAATCCAACGCGATAAGATTTTTCTGCGATTACGCAGCGAGTTGAACTGCAGTGATGCATCGTGTTATAACCGCTCGTGTGAATGCTAGCGATCCTTCACGATGTCTTCGTGTACGGAATCCAGAGAAATATTTCTCATTGAGCGCACTGCCAAATAGTTTCTAAAAGGGGATTGTATGTCCCCAAGGGGGAATGATTATTTATCAATCGGTCGATTCGTTAACCATAAAAACCCTCATCAATTTAATCATCGCGGATCTTACAGTAACAAGATTTTTGACAGATTTCGTCATAGAGGATAGATGTGGTAATTCGCTCTTCCCCCGAACCATTAATGAATTTAATGAATGCTATAGTCGTAATTAATTCTGCTTGAGCATTTCCTTTCTATATAATTAAATGCTTGGATTGCCTGAACAATTGAGAATGGATATCTTTCATAGCGACATATAAAGAACCGTATGTTATGTATAGGTCCGAAAGAAACGATAATATAAGAAAGATATTTATCTGAACGGATATATATGGGAATTCGTTTTTCCTCAACTATGCATAGCAACGGGTGATTCGTGTGTTGACAATAAGTGCTATCAAGTGATAAATAAAAACATTGCGCAATTGCGTTTCAATTGACCAAGCAGAAATAAAAGAAAACTATAAGCGAAGCGTATTATAAAATGAATGATGCTATAATCAAATGTCATTAATAATCCTAGTTGTAATTTCGATGCGGTACTTTAATTTTCGTATGAGTGGGTTGGGAGCCAAGGGGTATATGTGATTTCTCTTTTCTATAGAGTGTTAGGTACAGAAATAAGGTATAGAAAACAAACGAGATGAATTAGATGTTTAGTAGTGCATTTGATTTTCCACTCGATGTCAGCACAGAACAGAGACTCGCTCGTTTCCCTTGGCAACCAGAATTTTGTGTATTTATTCTAACAATTAACTTTACCTGACTCTGTTGAGGAAAAAATCACTTGTACCCGTTCGCTTCCAACCCACTATTATCCGATCGGCTCGTGGCTTAATAAACCCCCTGCCACACGCCTTTTTGTGGCGGCTAATTCCGTGGTAGTATGTAGCGGTATTGACTGATATCTCCTGTGATAGGTTTTCAGGGACATTGAATGTGATTGTCCATTGGCCTATCACTATCTGACTCATCATTCGGTCATTCACATTGACTGTAGTTTTTTTTTGAATCGCTTATTCCGTCTGTTTCTGAATTTAGCCCTGTCATTCAATTTAAATCCGAGCGTGGCGTTACGATCGATGTGAGCAGCCGTGCTTTCTGATTGGCTGAAGGACCGTGCCAGCGATGGGAAAAGGGGCGTGCCCAATGAAGGGATAAGGGATGGGATTGCCATCCCTATGGAGCACAGGCGGAAAATGGTGATATACGCGAAACGGTCATTTTTCCACTATCACTGATGCAATCATTGGAGCTATTATTTTAGCCTGTTCCTCGAATAGAAAAGAAAAAAATGACAGCGTAATTCAGGCTTTCGTAAAAAAACAATAAGAATGGTAAGAAAATAAAAACTCTGCGAAATAAATCCCGAAATAATAAATTTTCACCTGCGAACATCAATAGCCTCCATTTCAATCGTAAACTCATTGACGATTTTTTTCCCGCGATAATTCTGAGTCGACTCATTTTTTGGAGGAAAAAAACTTTTTAATGATTAATGTTATTAACCATAAAACAGTACCGCCGACTCCATAGTGCCTGAGGGGGCCCGAGCCCCCCCAAAACTTCGTTATTGGTGTGAGGAAAAAATGTGTCAGGCTTGTCGATTTTCCCTGGAGTGTCCAGATATCGAGAGATTCGAGTGATCAGGGTTCTAATGCTGATCATATGACTCTTCTAAAATGCTCAAAAAACTTAAAATTCACCACTTATTAAATTTACCGGGGAAATTCCCCGGTTTGGGCCCCCCCATATTTTTTTGTAAGTCGGCACCCCCCCCCCCCCATAAAAAACCTTCATCAATTTAATCACCGCGGAAGCCTCCGTAAAACTTAACTCTCTGCCACGCCACGGCGAACTTTCCACTTTCAAAATTGCCATAAAGAGTGTTATTGTTTCTCTTGGATATAACACAATTGGGTGGTTTCCTATTATTTTTTTATTGCTTAAATCGAAAGATTATTACTCCTGAAGTACGTATTTCACGCTTTTAGATTTTTAAATGACGATATCTATTTTTCGCGATTAAACGAAAAGTGAAAAATTTCAAGCGCGCGAAAACGCGACGCGTAAGTAGGAATGATGGGAAAAAGTACGTGCGACGCATTTCTGGTTCCCCCTCCCGCCTTGTAGGGTGACCTTGATCGAGGCTCTGAGCGCTGATAGGACGCAGGATGCTAGCGGGTAGCTGAGTACCCTGCTGGCTGGTAGCGCTTGGCTTAAAAATGGTTAATTAATACCTTATCAAACGAAGGAAACTTTCCGACCTTAGCAAGTTTTAATAGGTGATTATTAAGACGTGTTTCCCTGAGCTGTGTGCCTCATGCATGCATTGGTAACCTCAGACGATGTATAACTCCTATCCTCTCCTGTAGAAACTAGGTCCCTGTGACGTCACGTGGGGTGGAATCGCATGGGCGCCAATCTGGCCTTTTTCAAATGAGGATAAAAATGGACCGTTGCCATTCGTCTAACTCGGTATTTCAAAATCCAAATAATTTGTTTATTATGAATACACTAATGGTGGGTAACGAATCGCAATCAATGCCTTTTGTTTTCTTTGATGAAGGAAACTACCCTATGGTATATACATATGTATTTTTTTTGTTCTACTCTGTCATATATTTAGACGCATTCTGTGAAATCGATGTATAATGTAAAGCAACTTATTCTTGTGATATGTCTGACTCTATGATATTTATAACCATGTATGTTCCTGAGGGACAAACTTGTCCCGGAATAATAAATTTCATATTCTATTTTACCCTCACCACGAAGGTTCCTAATCGCCCCTCCAATGCCCTCCCTGGGTGATCGGACGTATCAGCAGAAGCACTAAGTCCTAGCCCTGGTTTGTTGTAATGTTGAAAGGGTCCTCATCCACAGACATCAGTTATCCAGCGTTCAAACTTACATCATAATTTTTATCTACCCTGTATAGTGATGGACACTGCGAGAGTCAGTCATTTCAATTACAGTAGAATCCGTTCAAAGGGTCCACCGGTTACTTGGGGCGGCCGCTTGATTGGGGCAGATCTTGAAGAACAGAACCAAATAGAGGAATATCCCAGAGTATTCTCCACTTAATTGGGACAGCGTGCCAATTTTTTGGGCCACGAGTCGGCGACATAGACTCTATACTCGAGATGACATTAATTTTTCTTTTTTCAGAATACTAATTTTTTTCCTCCTTTGATTTACTCTTATTTTTCACAAATGTTCCTAATCATGCCCTATTTTGAAAGCTCTTGTTGTTATACTATCGCAGGAGGATAGGACTTAGTTAAAGATATTCATTCAGCATCAAAAATGATAATAAATTAATTAATCTCACAGATTTATTATTCAAATTAAAAGTTTAATAAACTTATGTTGCATCATAAACATTCTTTAGTCTTTTTTCTATCATTTCAACGTTTGTTTAAGCCCATATACAGGATAGTTCGCGTAATTGGGGCAGCCGCTTTAATTGGGGCAAAGTGCACAAGTCCCGATATGTCCCAATTAACCGGAATCTTCTTTACTATTATTATTATTTGGGCCAGGCATACTATTATTATTATTATTATTATTATTATCCTTCACTCACCCAACGAACAATGTTCAGTGCGTCTTTGCGTGGTGGTTGAGCGTGCTCTTCTGTGAGAAGTGCTTGTGGCACACGCCACACGCAAAGGGCCTCTCCCCCGTATGCACCCGCAAGTGCGTGCGCAGGTTGCGGCTCTGCGCAAAGCCCCTCCCGCAGTGCTCGCACAGGAAAGGCTTGCTGCCTCTGTGCGTGCGCACGTGAGCCATCAAGTTGCTGCGGAAGGAAAAGCCCTTGCCGCACAGATGACACACGTATTCCCTGCATCCCTCCTGCGCTGCGTACTCCACGGCTCTGACCCCCTCGTCCGTTCCAGTGTGCACGGCCATGTGGCGGTTGAGTTCGCTGCTCTCGACAAAGCCCTTGCGGCACACCGCGCAAGAGTAGGGTCGCTCGTCAGTGTGCGTGATGCAGTGTCGCTTGAGGTGACTGCTCTTGGTGAAGCCCTTACCGCACTGCACGCACCTGGAAAGCATTGACACATTACTGCGCAAGCCATTCCAAAAGGCATATGGCAGTGGGTGCATTACAATTGTGCGTGAACTCACTAATTTAACACACTGCACAGACCTGGAGAGCATTAACATATCACTGCGCAAGCTGCTCTATTAGGTATATAGCAGTGGGTGAAGTCAACAGGATTTTATAAAAATTATAACCAAGTAAAAATCACAGCTGCATGAATTATTCCAACTTCTAAAAGTCGCTCTCAATTTCAGTCGATTTTCCATGATAGGAATATATTCTATTCATATAAATTCTTGTAGATTTTATGGACTTCAGGATGTAAAAGAACTTTCGATTGATTCAATTATTAAGGTTTCCATTTTTATTTAGTAAAGTAACTCAGAATCAAAACAACAACAATGAACATGTTATTTATAGAAACAGTTGAAGCATTAAATTTCAATCTCAACAATTCTCTTCGCTTTCATTGAAAGGGAAACTCATGCTGTTACCGATTTTGTTCAATGGTTTTGTTATGATAGGATAAACATCAGTGTAATAATTGAAATGTCACGCTGGGTGAACAGAAACTACATGACAGAAATAATGAACTGTTAACATAATAAAAGAAGAAATTCCTTAATGTTGTCGTGCCTATAATTTTTCCAAAGCCTGTGAAAGAGTTCTGATGCACTGAAATACATGGCCATACGCAAGGAGGAGCAGGGGGGGGGAGCTGCCCCCCCTTGAAGCAAAAATTGCAAAAGTATTTAAGCAAAATCAGTACTGAATTGCAACGAAAGCATTTAACAAATTTTCTTTAAACCCACGAAAAATGATAAATATTAGTATAAGATTTGTAACTAAAATACAATTATTTTTGTCAAGGAAATAATTTCATAAATTAATGTCACATCTTGGTTTGCGCCCCCCTAGACCATGGCTTTCCCCCCCCTGTCCCAGTTTAGATCCAGGGTACGACCTTGCTGAAATATTACAATCACTTGGAAAGCATCAACAATCCCAATTACAGCTTTAACATTTTACCCCGCAAATCATCCCAATAGGCGTATGGCCGAGGGTGAAATCAATTTTTTCAGGCTGTGTAACTGATTAAACTTGTATATGAGAGCGTAGGGGTTGGAGAACAAGGGGATGTCTTTGCCAAGTTCGACCCAGAAATATGAATGTGAAATATCAAATCAAGTATTCGCACAAATTCAATAAAGCTGATTACGTTTTGCAGTTTGCTGCGTGGAACAAAAGCAGACTTTTTTAAGGTCTTACTTCATCAAATTCAAAGAGTATTCTGAAAAGACAAAAAAAGGCCCACATGATTCCACGACATCACAGCCTCACAGGTGAGCAGACACCCTTGGGGAAGTTTTGAGAATCTCTCACAAATTGGACGAGAGAAATTTAAGAATTCCTTCCACCTCCATAACGAAGTTTTTTCCACGAGAGGAGACTTTCAGTTCATGACTTTACCTGTGCGGTTTGACGGCACTGTGGCTCTTTGCGTGCTGGGTCAGGTCGCTCGCCTTGACGTACCGTCGTCCGCAATCCCCACACGCAAAGGGGAGCTCCCCCGAGTGGTGCGTCCTTGCGTGGCACAATAGCTGACTGCTCTTGCCAAATCCCTTGCCGCAATGTGAGCACACGCAATGTTTGCCACTATCCCCATACGCCAAATCCCCGAGCCCTGTTCTCGAAAGACAATGCAAGTGCATCAAAGAAGAGTGAAGACACAGGCCAAATACAAGCATACCAACATAGTATGTATAAATGTAACATACACTAACTTAAAAGTACATCTTTCAAAGTGTACAACCAAATCAGAACATGTATACGCACAAACAAAGCACCTGTAAGTCAAAGAAATTTTACAACATGATGCCACGTTATTACTGCGATGGATTAGAATTTTAAAACAACCTAAATTACTCACATACTCCTAAGTAATATTATATTTATGTATATAAAAGGACAAGGAATACATTAGTTAGCACATGTTGTATTTAAAATTTAACTTTATTCAATGCAAGCTAAGACACTGTTTAGACCTCATGAGTAGATGTTGAAGCCACCTAGAATTCTATTCTTTGTGTTTTTGAATCTTACTTGACTCAAAGAGTGATAGACATTTTGATTCTGTTGGTTTGCATGATATTCCACATTTCGAAGCAGTCATAAAAAATAAAAATATTAAGCTACTGCCCTTGTAATTAAGAAAAACACAAATTTAGGCTCGAAAATAGGCATTGAACTGGAAAAATTATAGGTGAAATGAATTTGAAAAATCTTTTGAAATTCCCAGCTGGAGCAAAAATTCATGAATGGTTCACGATAACATCAATACAGTACAACCAAATTAGAATATAACTAAACACAACCAAAGCGCCTGTAAGTCAAAGAAATTTCACAGCATTATCAGTTCTGATTGCGGCTACTAAACACTAGCCCACTCAAAATCATTGGCCCCTGGTTCTGGATCTGACTAGGCTGCTTGCTGGCAATATCAAAATTGCATCGTCTAGTTAGAAGCAGCTGCTGAACAGTGATTTCGTCTTATAGTGCACTTGGTTGTGCCTCCAAAGTGGACTGGAGGTCGTCTCCACTCACAGCTGACGTAAAAGACGAATTGGAAAGTGGGTTGTATTTATCCTTCCGCGTATACATCACGCAAAACACACATGCGATTATGCTGTCGACACTGCAGGATATGCAAAATATATCCTATAAAGCATTTTAATAAATAGATTTAGAGTAAAAACAATTATAAAATTGATGTGGCATAGTTTTCATGTACTTAATAATATATTTTTTTGGTAGTTGCTATGTTGCAATCTTATTTTTTATTTATTAAATTAAAAGATATTCTGAACAAACCTCGTAGCTCCGTATCACTCGTTTCAAAAGTTAACTGTGATATTCTATAATCTCGATGATTAACGTTGCAGTTCAATATTTCTCAATTAAATTAAAATTTATGTTGATAAAATTAATGTACAAATATGTAATGCACGAATGTTCAATCATAGGAAACCATTCACCAGCATATGTGACTTTCCGAACGAAAACGGTGTAAAAACCCGTCTTGATATCTTCATAGTCCTCGTGGCGGACTCCTGCGCTGTTTTTGAAGTGAAATTTTCTTTAGCGGCGTTAAGCACTTTTGCGGGATGGGGAAAAAACATAAAATTCGCGTGAGCGTCACTGACCCGACACTGCGATCGCTACAGCGAGATATACATTTGCGTCTTAAAATTCGTCTCTTAATATCACATCCTCGGTTCGATTCCCCGCCGGGGAGGATTTTTTTCTCAATCACATACAATTTAAAAAATTTTACAATGGATATTTTACTACGCAGGCCCACTAGGTATAGTAAATAAACTTTGTTAATATATAGACTGTTAAAGTCTTTTTGTTTTAAAAACATAAATATTGAAAATAAAAATCTATAGTGTATTTTGTATAAGTTCATTAAATACATAGAGCTCGTGCATGAACGTGCAGAAGAGTGTACACGCTATAAAAATACAGGTCAGTACAATTTAAGGCAGTTTCTTTCACATGCATAGTGAACAATTATAGGTTTAAAGCATATTAAATAAAAGAAATAAAAGCATATTATATTTTAATGTATAAATGATGTTACTTTCTATTCATACACATCGTGTTTTTAATTTAATAATAAACAGTTGGCTGAAAAAAATAATTTCTATTTTTGTTGAAAAATGAGTATTACTGGAAAAATTAGTTATTTAACAATATTAAATGTATACAAAAAATAAATGGATAATAATGATTTCAGTTTTCACTTCTGTCGGACAGTCCCACGACTGCCCCGTTTTTTTATTTTAATTAATATCGATTTGGATAGGGTTTTTAAAAAAAAGACTCGGTCGGAAGACATTTTTCGGTTTTCTGATATGTTGCCTACTTCTCGAGCTATTAGCGGCAAAATATCCCGTCCACTGAAAATTGTCATTGCGCCACTGACTCTGGCCATGCGGCTCACCGTCTCTCCGCTCCTTCGCTTCGTATCGCACGGTCCTTTCGCGTGAATTGTCGAACTTGACTTTATTGAAGTGTTGAGAATCCACAAAATTGAAATGGAACATAAATTAAATCAACTATCTCGTTCGCTAGTAATCTAGAGCTTGGATAATAAATTGTACTGAGGGAAAGATACCAAGTGATACATTGGTTTTTCTAAAACTGGGACTAATAGTTTACTGGCACCACGTAAACGTTTTGTTTATTGGACGTCATGCTTATTTGTTCCAATAACACGTGGGCAACCCAACATATTCACAATCTGCAGTCTGATGTTAAAACGGCAAAATTTTTGCCAAATTTGCATTTAAGCCACAGCATGGACCAATTTTCCATCCACTTCCTCAGTGTGTCATCAGTGGATACCATGCCGTGACGTCACGCACAACCGCTCGAGATGACATTGTGTTTTCAGGCAGCTGATGAAGAGTTATTTCTAAAGACTCATACCTCAGTTAAAAAACTTCATTCATCTGCAAAATTTTCATTGAATACAATAGAGTTGCAGTGAAGTTTTCTCGGGTTTTGCACCCGGTCTGGCCTTCCATTTCTCCTTCCAACGTTTCAATAGACAACTCGCCCATCGTCTTCAGGGATTCAGGAATACCAATACCAATACCAATTCCTCAAAGTCTCGGGGTGTATGTATATATACCCCCCGAGACTTTGAGGATTATTTCTGAGGATATATATATATATATATATATCCACAGCACCGTTGTCCTCGTCCTTTTTCTATTCCATGTTCCTATCCCTTTCTTTCCTTACCTCTGAATTTATATGCATATATATATATATATATATATATATATATATAAATGTGACCGATCGAGGCGAACGAACAAAAATTGTACTACTAAAAACATAGACACACGTAAAAAAGGGACACTCACAAATAAACGTTCAGACGTTTCAGCGGATTGATCCGCTATCCTCAGTGCTGAAGGTGAACTGCTGCAGGCCGGGTAAGTTCCTCCAGTCGCCCTCCTTGGTGAGGTAGTGGGGGTGGAAGAAGGGGAAGGGGAGAGGGGGGGAAAGGGAGGGTAGGGTTTGTTTCGGCTTTTAATGGGCGATGTTTAGCCCGGGCGTTTCAAACGCCTTTTCAACCCAGATGTGGGCCATCTCCCTCGTCCTCACCTCGATGATAGTTGCCCTCTCTGGCAAAACTTCAATGAAGGTTAGGGAAAAACATTGGTCGAAGGTACTGTTGTGTGAGGAAGTGTGAATGGGGATGGGTTCATGAAAGGGGGGAGTTTTGCAGGAGTGCCTGTGGTTATTCATACGGATGGATATGGGCGTGGTGCATTCTCCTATGTAGTACGCGGGGCAAAAATTACAAAATAGCCTGTATACAACGTTGAAGGAGGTGCAAGATGGTGTGGAGGAGGATCTATTGATGACAGGTGAAGTGGTGGGGCGTAGCAGGGGGCAGCACTTGCAGCGGGGGCGGTTGCATGGAGTCAGGGAGGAAGGTGGGGGCAGAGCGTGCCGTAGGAGGGGGCGGGTGGATTTTAAAATATTACCTAAGTTGGATGCTCTTCTGTAGGCAATGGAGGGGCAGGATGGAAGAAGAGCAGCCGTGATTTTGTTTTTGCTGATGATAGGGTACAGATCTTTTAATATTTTTTTAATTTTTTGAGAGCCCGGGAAGAATGTGGTGGTGAGATTCAGTTTCCTGTGGTTTTGTTCTTTTTTGGTGCGTGGGGTGTACTGTTCGGAGGGAGAGAGTATTTTCTTTTTAAGCAGGGGTTCTGGATACTTTCGTTTGAGGAGAGCATGATGGAGGTTCTGTGTGGCTCTTTGAAGAGATGGTGAATTGTTGCAGATGCGATGGGCACGGACTGATAGGGAGTAGGGGATTGCGTGTTTGGTGTGAGGTGGATGGCAACTGGTGTAGTGCAAGTATTGTTCATGGTTGGTGGGTTTTTTGTGGATGGAGGTGCTGAAGGTATTGTTTTCAAGGCGGATGTTTATGTCAAGGAAGGTGAGGGAGGAATCAGAAATTGATGAAGTGAAAGAAACGGATGAGGTGGAGTTGAGGGATGCAATGAAAGTGTCTAGCGAGTCACGCCCATGGGCCCATAGTAAAAAAATATCATCGATGAAGCGGACCCACAGGAGAGGCTTAAGGGTTTGGGAATTTAAATAAGAGTTTTCCAGGTGACCCATGTAGAGATTTGCGTAGGCTGGGGCCATTCTGGTTCCCATCGGGACTCCTCGCTTCTGTAGGTAGAAGGTGTCGTTAAAGTTGAAGGCGTTTTTGTTTAGAATCAGTTCAGCTAATTGGGTGATGAAGTTGGTGGAGGGAGAGTGAGGCTGAGGGCGTTGGGCAAGAAAATGGTTGAGGGCATTGAGGCCTTCGTGGTGGGGAATGGAAGTATAAAGTGAAACGACGTCAATTGTCGCCATTAGGAGATTGGTACCGGTAGGGATAGGGGTTGAGTTAAGTATGCTTAGGAAATGATAGGAGTCTTTTATGAAAGATGGGAGGGTGGTGACAAGAGGTTGCAAGTAGTGATCTAGAAGGGCTGATATTCTTTCGGTTGGGGAATTGCGGCTAGACACAATGGGACGGCCAGGGTTATTGGGTTTGTGTATTTTGGGGAGAAGATAGAATTGTGGAGTGTTGAAATCGGCAGGTGATAGAAGATTAATATCGGAGGGGCTTAGTCCTTCTGCGGGGCCGAAATTTTTAAGAAAGGAGAAGATTTCTTTTTGAAATTTCGGATTGGGATCATTGGGGAGGGGAGAATAGGAAGTCGGGTCGTTCAGTTGCCTTAAACCTTCCGCCACATATTTCTCTTTGTCGAGAACGACTACCGTTGAGCCTTTATCCGCTGAGGTTATGATGATGTCTTTGTTGGCGGAGAGATTTCTTAAGGCCTGAAATTCCAGGCGTGTGAGATTTTTGGGTGGGGTGAGAGAATGGAGGAAATTGTGATCACTGATTCTGTTGAGAAAAAGTTTGATGAATATCTCTACGGGATGGTTTGCATGGAGTGGTTTAGGCTCTCGTACAGACGGTGGGGCGAATTGAGCCAATGGGTGAAGAGTGTCGTGGTTGGAAGATGTATTTTGTTGAGACTGCCAGAATGCTTTCCATCGCAGGTTCCGGCAAAAATTCAGGGCGTCAGTCACAAGGCTCACGTGGTTAACTCTCGGCGTGGGTGAAAAAGATAATCCTTTGCTGAGGACTGCCCGCTCGTTGGCGTCGAGGACATGCGAGGAAAGGTTCACTACATTGTCTTGGGGGGAAGGGTTCGCAACATTGTCTCCCTCGTTCTCACTCTGAGTGTCTGGAGGCGGTCGCGGTGGGGGGCGAGGGTTGGGTGGTGCCGGAAAGTCCATTGGTGGGGGGGGGAGTTTGAGTATAGTGGCCAGGTCAGGTTTGTAAAGGAAGAGAGGCGGGGGAGTGGGTGGGGGTGGGGGTGTGAGACCAGTGAGGGGGAGGTGAAGACCGGCGCGAAGGCATGAAACACACAGATTCGACAATTTATGTAGATGTTTGGCGCGTCTACGGGCAAGATGTCGCCGGGCGGAAGAAAGAATTTGATTAAGCTCGGTTAGTAAATGTGGTTCGGACATTGCAATGATTTTTGTTAGGGATATGAGATTGCTGGTGTGTTTGTGGAGGAGGGATCCTGACTCCATGCAACCGCCCCCGCTGCAAGTGCTGCCCCCTGCTACGCCCCACCACTTCACCTGTCATCAATAGATCCTCCTCCACACCATCTTGCACCTCCTTCAACGTTGTATACAGGCTATTTTGTAATTTTTGCCCCGCGTACTACATAGGAGAATGCACCACGCCCATATCCATCCGTATGAATAACCACAGGCACTCCTGCAAAACTCCCCCCTTTCATGAACCCATCCCCATTCACACTTCCTCACACAACAGTACCTTCGACCAATGTTTTTCCCTAACCTTCATTGAAGTTTTGCCAGAGAGGGCAACTATCATCGAGGTGAGGACGAGGGAGATGGCCCACATCTGGGTTGAAAAGGCGTTTGAAACGCCCGGGCTAAACATCGCCCATTAAAAGCCGAAACAAACCCTACCCTCCCTTTCCCCCCCTCTCCCCTTCCCCTTCTTCCACCCCCACTACCTCACCAAGGAGGGCGACTGGAGGAACTTACCCGGCCTGCAGCAGTTCACCTTCAGCACTGAGGATAGCGGATCAATCCGCTGAAACGTCTGAACGTTTATTTGTGAGTGTCCCTTTTTTACGTGTGTCTATGTTTTTAGTAGTACAATTTTTGTTCGTTCGCCTCGATCGGTCACATTTATATTATCGCTTAGTGCGCTTTCATCAAGACTTTATATATATATATATATATATATATATATATATATATATATCATAAAAAAACCCTAGGGTGGGCAGTATCAGAACACACAATAAAGAATAGAAACTCACACTCACAAAATAACTAAATTTTCGGTGGCATTACCACCTTCCTCGGAGTTAGGTAAAAGACTCTTTACTAACTAGTAAGAGTCTTTTACCTAACTCCGAGGAAGGTGGTAATGCCACCGAAAATTTAGTTATTTTGTGAGTGTGAGTTTCTATTCTTTATTGTGTGTTCTGATACTGCCCACCCTACGGTTTTTTTATGATATTTACCTCGCCGAGGAACCTTTCGAAGTGTATATATATGGCATCGGACGCTTCGAATCGAGCTCCCGAAAAAAGCGAGTTTTTGTGTGGTTTTTTTACCTCCCGACCTACTTACTACGTACTGTCGAGAGCGTAAAGTTTTCATCTTTCCATTGGTGTTAAAATCATTATCGTACGCCTCATAGTATAATTTATATTAGTGTTTTTGTGTTTCTGTCAACTCGACTTGCAGTCGCCAGCGGACTCGCCACCTGCCGCCCGGGCTTTGGCCCGGTCGGATGCGGCGGACAAAACATCGCGATCAGCTGATGTAGCCACAACTATCTACACTTCAACTCCAATCTCTAATACTACTCCTGCAATCATCCCTGCATGCAGCATGCCATCTACTCCACCTACTTCACCTAAGAAGACAGCGAAAGGTTCGCCAATACGCAAAATTAATCAACTTAATTGTCCTGATGATTCTTCTGACTCATTACCGCCAAGCACCGTCCTACGCCGGGAGCATGGAGCGCTCGTGGCTACAACGGCTGTACCGTTATCACCTGAAAATTTAAATACGGTAACTACATGTGCTAAAAGTGAAAATATTACTAAAGTTATTAGCAGTGAAAATGTGCTCAGTCCAATTTCGAGTGTTGGAGGGGTGGGGGGAGCCAATCCCCTTTCCACAGCTGGGAGTACGTCACTCCAAGTGACCTTGAAGCCGGCTTCGCGAAGCATTGGCTATGCCTCGCCAACCACTGCAACCCCACCCCTGCCGCCTACTGCCCCCACCTCCCTTGTCGACGCGTCGGGCGAGCTCATCGCAAGACGGCCAACCGCCCCGCCTACCTCCTCTACCGCTCCCGCAACTCAACGACGCCGCAGCTACGCATCTGCCGCCAGGCCGTATGACCACTATGGCGGTCCGTCGGGCGCGCAGTTCTCAACAGCGGCGAAAACTGTCTTCGCCTTCCAGACAAAGAAGATCGTTCCCTCGGATTCCGGTCCGAATAAAAAGAAAGGAATTATTTTATCTGCTATACCTGATACTTCCATTCACACTTACGTACTAAAACTCGGGGAAAAACTTGGAGGGGGGCATAACATTACGCATGCGACCAGACTGGCTCATCAAAGAATTTGTATTTATTTAAAATCGGAGGAGCTGGTCGAACAGTTTATTGCAAATTATGGTGGATTATCAATAAATAATACCTGGGTTGAGGCAAGGCGAATGGTAACCCGCACCGAGAAAATAACACTGAAAAAAGTTCCTCCTGAAGTAAGTGATGCTGATTTGGCTGATATTCTTAGCCAAGCAGTGCAGATTGTATCCCCTTTTTACTCCCTTACACTCGGCGTCAAAGATGACGGCTATAACCATATTGGTTCATGGAAAAGAACGGTATATGTAGTCAGGCGGGAAGGAATTGTTCTGCCTGATTCCTTCCTTGTCGAAATTGGAGATACACCGCACCGAATTTTCATTGAACATAATGACCACAGATGTAATACTTGCAATAAGCATGGTCATATTTCCAAAGATTGCCCACATTCCCTATTTTCACTGGCGGAAGCAGAAACCAACGAGGAGATTGATGCTACAGAGCGGCTAGAAATTCCCGCTCCACCCCCACCTCCTCCTGAACCACAATCCCTCTCCGTTTCGGGAATCGCACAGCTATCCACCATAAACCCTGACCCCGTGCCTTTGTCATTGCATGCAGAACCCTCAACCTCTAAAAATCTTCCTGGTCAAGAAAAGGAAAAAGATCCCCCTAGTATCACTGTTCGGTCACAATCACCTTCTCGTGACTTTATATCCGAGTCTCATGAGAGGGACTCTGATAGTCAATCTTTTTGCTCCCTTTCACTCCCTCTGAATGCTGAGGATCTTTATGATGATCCTGATATTGGCACAGCTTCTTTACTGGACAGGACGGGTAAGAGGAAGAATCCTGACGATCACCGAAGTACGAGGGAGGCCGGTGGATCGCCGCAGAGGAAGAAGGGGAGTAAAGTTAAAAATCCAGACTTTGAGGGTCTCAGACAGATTGAAGAGTTCTATTTTGAACATCCTGATTTCAGTTCAATACCCTATCCTCGATTAGAAAAATATTTATCCGGGGTAAAGCGGATGGATCCGCAAAGGAAGGCCAAAGAACTTCTCCTCGATGAGGAGGAACTGTTAAATACGTTAAAAGAAATAGTACAGGGGAAAATTGTGAAGGAACAAGCTTTAAAAAATAGACTTCACAGGCTTGTCAGTGCTTTGTCAATAGATAAGAGGTAACTACCCTTCATCGATTTTTACACACATTTATTTATTTATTTAATTTTTAACTATTTATTCATACATAGCACTAGGAATAGGAGAGGATGCATGAGATTACATTCATGACCTTGAATGTGCGTTCAGTACGGAGCCAATATAAGTGGGCTCAGTTGTCGTTGTTTATGAATAAGCATAATCCCGACATACTTCTCATACAAGAGGCAAACACTGACTTTCCCACAATGCCTTCATTGCCAAATTACACTTTTTACTTTAGCACACCTGTTATTCCTCATGTCGGTGTTGCCTTTGCGATTAAAAATAATATTGGAATATCCTCTCTTTCGACCAAGGTTATTTTCCCAGGTCATGCCCTGGGTTTATGTATGACCATAACGTATCCAGAACGTCATACGTTTTTGCTGGTGACTTATTATGGGCCTCATGATCAAGACCGTGCAGTAGAGCTGGTACATGAGGTGAATAGGTACATAGAGGCGGCCTATTCACAATCAAGAAACCATAACATTTGGGTTGTGGTAGGAGGAGATTTTAACTGTACCATGGCTCCTTCTATAGATAGATCATCTGGAATAGAGACACATGCTAGGTATGTCTCAAAATTGAGGCAGTTGATTAATCAACATCGACTCGTGGATGTTTGGCGAAGACTTAAACCTAATAAGCCTGGCTTCACCCATTTTTATCACCGAGGTGTACATACTGCATCAAGGTTGGATAGATTTTATATGACGGACACCAGAGTGCAGTCAGTGCATAAAATATGCATTGAATCTAGCTTTTCGGACCACAGAGCTGTGTCAATGCGCCTCATTATTTCAGATAGGAAGAAACATATTCCTTACTGGCGATTTGATAATGCTTTGCTTGAAAATGATAAATACTGCTCCTATGCAAAGCTTTTGATCAAATCAATAGCAGACACACAGGTCCATAAAAATCCATGCGTAGCTTGGGAGCTTCTCAAACAGGAGATAAAAGAGCATGCTGTTACTTACAAAAGAGGATTACGAATGAACTTATCCGCTGAGACCGAAGAAGGTTATTATACTCGTGAGGCTAAAGCCATTGTGGCAAGAGCCGGTTGGGAAAACATCATTACGAATGACACGCCCTCAGCGACACACCTAGCCAAATGGGCTTCTGGAACACAACCAAAGCCAATCCAGAAACTAAAGATTGATGGTCAGTGGGTTGAAGACCCAGAGATTTTGGCGGCTACCCTGCATACACATTTAAAAAATGTTTTTGGCTCAGAGTTAAATATCTCTGAAGACGTCTCAAGTCAAAATAATTTTTACTCTACTCTTGATGTGATCGAGGAAGATAACTCTTTCCACTTGGAAGCTACACTAGAACCCAATGAGCTATTTAACGCTCTCAGGAGTCTCAAGAAAAACAAATCCCCTGGAGTAGATGGCTTAACAACAGAGTTTTATTTAAAATTCTGGAGGGAATTAGAAAAACCCTTTCTCTCAATGTTGAATGCGAGCTTCGCACGTGGAAAATAGCCTCGATCTACATCTACAGCCTTACTTGTAATGATACCCAAGATAAAAAATGTTGAAACACTAAATGACCTAAGGCCTTTGTCAATCACAAATTGTGACTACAAAATCATTGCGAAATGTCTATCCAATAGGTTGTCTCAGGTAATTTCCACAATTATATCCGCCGAGCAATCCTATTGTGTGCCTGGCAGAACGATATTCGATGCAATTTCGACAACACGAGACATTATTCGATGCTATAACGAAAGTGGTGAACCTCTGGCTGTGCTATCCTTAGACCAGGAAAAGGCCTTTGATAAAGTCAATCATCAACATCTTTTTCGGGTATTTACCAAGAGTGGTTTTGGTTCTTCTTTTACTAATATGATACAGACCTTGTATACTGGTGCGGAATGCATGGCCAGGGTGGCTAATTGCATAACTGCTCCTTTTCCATTCAAAGTAGGGATTCGACAGGGCTGTCCCTTGTCAGGTCAGCTCTACTCTCTAGCTTTTGAGCCTTTCATCAGAAAGCTGAAAACTCACTTGCAACCAATTGAAGTAGGGAATTTTATAAAATCCAGAATTGTATGTAGCGTCTATGCTGATGACATTAATATTTTCATCACAAGGGAATGCGATTTCAATAAGGTATTAAGCATATTTAAGGCCTTTTCAAAGATTTCGGGTGCTAAGCTAAATCTCAATAAATGTAACGGTCTCTGGGTTGGTCGATGGAAAACCCGGGTAGACTGTCCTCTAGGCGTTGCATGGTCGACTAGAGGTTCGAAATGCCTTGGTGTCTGGATTGATACTGACCCCATACGCGGAGATGCTAAAGTTGAGGAGGAAATAGCTACGAAGTTAAAAGAGACAATGAACAGATGGAAAGTGAGAACCGGTTCAATGTCCTTGAGAGGGAGAGTACTGGCTTGTAACCAGTTTATTGCTCCAAGAATATGGCATGTACTTCAGGTTTTTACCCCGGGATCAGCCATGGTGAGGAGACTACAATCCTTACTGGTTGACTTCGTGTGGAATGGCAGGAAGCACTGGCTTCGTGCAAATGTAGTGACTGCACCTATTAACGAAGGCGGCCTTGGGCTCGTAGACTTGACCACAAAAATAATGGCATTTAGATTCCTTACAGCACAACGTCTATTATTAGAAAAGGATATCAGCCCTTGGAGAGCTCTTGCGTTGCAAAGAATGGAAGCAACCTCGGGCACTGGAAATGCTTACGCTCTCCTCTCTGGAGCGAAAACAATCTACCTTAATCAAACAAGTGACAATTATTACTATTCCCTTTTAGAGTCTTGGAAATCTTTTGATGAACAGCCCCTGATGCCAAGTAATGATAGAGGATCTGATCGACCTCGCTTGACTGGGTGGCCTCCCCCTGATTTAATGCCAACCTTCGTGTTTCACAGCAAGATACACAAATTATTTATGAAATTGCCTTTAGTCAAGCGAAAAGCGTACAAAGAAACATTATATATCAAAAGCTCTGAAACATGGCCTCTGAAATCGAAGGAAACTGATGAAAATGTGCAATGGTTAGGAATCAGAGGGTGGCCAACCCTTGGTTTAGACGCTGATGTGTCGTGGAGACTCTGCCATGGTGCGTGGGCGGATGGTGTGTTCCTCCACCGGATTGGAATAATTCGGACATCAGCCTGTCCCTGGTGCCCTGGTCAAGAGGCTACAGCCTGGCATTTGACATTCCTATGTAGTAAAACGCGCTCGATGTGGAAGGCTGTCGTAAAATCAGTAAAATCACTGACTGAATTAGAGCAAATACCGCTACTTTTCTTATATTCAGGGTTACCAAGGCAGAAAAAATTTGATGCTAAGGGAGTTAGGCTAGCAAATTTTCTTGTATCTCTAGCCAAATCAGCAGTGTATCAAGATGTAACACTTTATTTTAGAGGAAAAGTAGATTTTGTGAACTATTTGCCTTCTGTAAAAAAGAAATTATTGAGAAGGTTAAAGTCCGAAGAAAGCTACCATCGGGCTAATGATTCCATTACAGAATATCTAGCCTTTTGGGGGTATAAGGATTACCTCATAAATTCAAGGACTGGAGAGTATAACAAAAATGCTCTATAATTTAGTTCATTTATAGTAAAAGAAGGAAAAAAAATCCTCTCTGAGATGCAATTTTGAGTAATTAGAAGCACATTATTACCTAACATGATTTGATGCTTGGAAACTAAAAATTCCCACACCTTGAGAGATAATAATAATAATAATAATAATAATAATAATAATCTTGGCATACTGCAGAACACTCAAATCCCACAGAAAGAAATTAAGGAAAAAGTCACAAGAGAATATAAAAACAGGCTTCAACTTATACTTAAAACGCAGTTAAATAGCAGGAATACAACAAAAGCCATAAATACATTTGCTGTTCCAACTTTAACGTATACATTTGGTGTAATTCATTGGACTAATACGGATTTAGAAGACCTAGATAGATTGACAAGGAAAGCACTAACAGATTACAAATCACATCATCCAAATGCTGCTGTCGAAAGGTTATACATTAAAAGAAAAAATGGTGGTAGAGGTTTAATACGCATTAAGAACCTACATTACAGAATTATGGATAAATTTCGAAATTACTTTTTCCAAAAAGGCGAGACGACTAACCTCTATAAGTCAGTCATAAAAAATGATGATAAAGCAACACCACTCCAGCTTAATGTCAGAGACAAATCGATAGATGAAGAAAAAATAGAGGAGCTAGAAGACACATGGAGAAGCAAGCAAGTACATGGCATACATAACAAATTTCTTCATCAGGAATGTGTAGACACCTCACTATCAAATGCCTGGTTACAAAGAGGTGAGCTATATAAGGAAACGGAGGGGACAATGGTAGCCATTCAGGACAGAGTAATTGGTACGAAGAATTATAGGAAATATATAATCAAAGACGGAAGCGTATTAAATGACTTATGTCGCAAATGTAATGCAAAGAGTGAGACGATAGAACACATAATTAGCGAATGTACGAATCTAGTAGGTAATGAATACACCAAAAGACACAATAATGTATGCAAAATTATTTATTTAGAAATAGCGTATGTTACCGGATTAAAAGTGGATCATGAACCATATTACCTTTTCACCCCTGCTACAGTGCTGGAAAATGAAAATTATAAATTATACTGGGACAACACAATTTACACAGACAAACCTGTCCAGCATAACAGACCGGACATAATCTGGATAAAAAAAAAAGAAAAGCAGACCTTTATAATTGAAATAGCAGTTCCGGCTGACCACAACCTTAAGAAGAAATACGAGGAAAAAAAACAAAAATATCAAGACCTCGCAAGGCAAATAAAAACTATCTGGAAACAGGACGTGGTCACCATCATCCCCATAGTAATATCATCAACAGGAATAATACATTCATCACTCAATTTTGGAATTGAACAATTAAAAATTAAAAAAAACGCAATATATAACATTCAAAAATCTGTAGTACTGGATACATGTAGAACAGTTAGATTGTTTTTAAATGAATTGTAACTTGAGGCAGCGTCTTGGCAAGGCCCGACGCTGGCAGACCTCCAAGTAAATCTTGTGGAATAAAGAATAATAATAATAATATATATATATATATATATATATATATATTATTTTATATAGTTTTTGTGGCCTATCATGGCATTTATTTATATTCATATCACCTGTGGTGTCTTTCATAAGTAACACATATATATATATATATATATATATATATATATATATATATATATATATTCTGCATCGTTTTGGCGTCCACCAGAAATAGTTATATATATTGCTATATTATCGCGTATGTTGAACAACCGAGTGATTTCCTACCTTGTGTACTATTTTGTTTTACGAAAATTATGTATTTGCAGGAGATATACGTGCATCTTGGATCCGTACAGACAGGTTACATTTTGGCATCATTTCATATCCAATCATTATGGCCTCCGGAGTATATTTTTTACATTTGATCATCATTTTGGAATCCATTTTGTATATTTACCACCACCGCGGTATCTTTTTGGCTTCCTGCGCTGTTGCCAAATATGTCTATCTTAGAAACCTCGCTCTTGCTTGTTATTTTTGTAGTATATAGCTGTTATTGCATTCAATGGGTGAAATTATTCCAATTAACTATTAACTACTGTTAACTAAACGTAATATCACTGTAAAAAAAGATTAAAATCATCATGGGAGTGAACTTCGTGAAACTAGGATTCTAAAAGTTAGCCAAAATTATTAAATGAGTTAATTAAACTCCCTTTAGGAAAAAGCATATCTAAACCCTTGGTTTTTATAAAGCCAAGGACACGACGCACAGTGGGCTAAAATTGAAAAAAGCTGGCCAAATATCGGAGGTCTTAAGTATTATTAAATTAAGGAAGGTTTTTATCAACGGTGTGTTGTAAAGATGCAATCAAACTTATTTAGGATGACGTATGCCACAATCTTGTTTAGGAGCACAATATCAATTAAAAATAGGCAAAAGTCATGCGGGAAGCACACTCGCCAGGGGATCATGGACCTTCTGGTACGGAAATATCAAGGGAAAAATATAATTTTAGCTTAGAATGTAGCTGTTTTCAGACAACAAGCTGAGAAAACCGTATCATTTATTTCACGTCCACTCGATACGGCCCTCAAAATTACAGAAAAGGGGGTAATTAGGTCCTCAGATATTCCTGAAAAGGGATTTTACATGAGTCTGTGTTAGTATTGTCGATTACTTATTATAAATTCTCTCAACAATAATTCCATTTGAACGATTTAATAAGGAAATCTGAAGAAATTGCGAGAGAAATCTCCATATAATGAGTGAAGAGTGAATACGTGAGGCTAAAATGTCGATTGAATGTCAATTTAAATGGAATTAATATATTATTGAGTGTACTTATGCGAAGTTCTTTCAAAAGATTCCGAGATTTCTCACGATGATGTAAGGCTAAATCAATTTCTCCAGATGTTGTCCCCCCATCTGTCAGAATATCCTTCAGCAATGCTACGTTAGTTTTCAGAGGTTTTCCCTTCCTTTCATCATCAAGTCATCGGAGTAAGTGAAAGCTATCATGAAAGAAAATTTATATAGCATCCTTCTGAAAGGTCGTACGATTATACCCCGAGAAAAATATTGGCTTCACTATCTTGAAAGACGCGTATTCGCTAGCATTGAGGCTAGAACAAACTCTATCTCCCATTTACAAGGTTCAAGCTCTTATAAAAAAGGTATGCCGCGGCTCGTTGATGTCCCGTTCTTATATTAATCCATCGGAGTCGCGAGGAAGTACCTCCTATTAAACGGCCTTAAATATCCTATTACATTTAATATGAAAGCAAATTTCAGAAATCACTCATTTTGCTGGCTGATTCCAATAATTTCATGTGCACGGATAGCTATTCCAATGGCTGCGTTCGTTGGCATATCAGCGTCGACGGCATTTTACCACGTTTGCTCCTTTCGTAAAGATAGACTTTATCGTACCCCGGGCGTTGGGAAATGTCCCAGACGTACCCAAAGAACGTTTTGTGGCGACAATATTTAAAGCGATTCTATTCAAATGTAAATGATGATTCTGCTTTTATCTTTTGAAAGTGCTTTTGTATTTTTAGCGTGGTGCCTTTGTTTTTGTTTTGCGATATTGCCTTCATGGTTATCCATTCCGTAGGACGGGTAAAAATAATTCATTAATATGACAAAATAACTTTTTGTTTATATTCCGCTATAACAAGAGTGAATTAACGCCTTTCACAAGCTGTATTTTACTATTTTTATTTACTTTTTACTAGCTCCAGCTGGAATCTACTACTCCTATAGGGGTGTTGCTAGTAATTATTTAATATATTCGACAGTATCCAGCGCTTTTTAAATTACTCTTTCATTATATCAAACGGCTTTTTGACTTTACTGCGTATTTTCCTGAAAATTAATGAAAATGACATGGAGATACTTATTATATAAATTAACCTCGCTAATCAATAGCTTAAATATTCCTTCAACGCAACCGTTTTGTTCAGCTGTAGATAATGGCGGTATCTATACGGAAAACTCAGGAGGGCGCTGGACTAACCTATTCAATTGAAGGTCTTGAATATTCTTTAAATGATCTACAATCGGGAACAAAACTACTCGTGGGCAGCCTTGTTTTACCGAATTCCTAGGAGTACTGTACAACGACATGTCTCTGGAACCCTGGGGAAATGAGACACATCTCAACGCCCAAGTAAGGGTGATGGGTTTTGACTTCCTATTTCTCTGCTGCTGAGGAAAAGGAATTTGTCAATGCAATAAACGTTATGGAAAAATGGCTTTGGACGTCATTAGCAAAAATATTGAACAAATCGCGTTCACCTAATATATTGTCGAAAATCGTTGAGAAAGGAGAGGGAAAAGGGGTACAGATCATCAACTGTTTGTAAGAGCATTTCTTTCGGTAAGGAAGTGGCTGAGTGATATTTTTAAAATTTGTGCAAAACAGATTATTGTGTTGCAGTGACTTTTAAACCTTACCTGCGAAGGAAACGAAAATAACCTTCATTACACCCATGCCTCGTATAGCGCAAGGGATGCGTTCCTTGGGATCTTTGCGCTATACGAAAATGCGTTATATGAAAGCGTTTTAACAATGGGAAGATAGGGATGCGTTCCTGGTGGCATAGGCGTTGGGTATTGAATTTCCTCTAAACCATATATATTCCTATTAACAGACTTAGAAAACCTTTTTCATAAAAACATTTATAATTTAAAATAGCTTTGAAGATAGTAGGCATGCATTCAAAGATTTTTGTTTACGTAAAAAAAAATTCGTACGAGCTTTAGAAATTCCCTCCTGTTGTTCGGGTGGGATAACCTCTGCTATCTCAGGGGTTCATAACGCATTGCCGGCAGTTGACAAATTTTCAAACCAACCTAGAAACATTTACTGCCTCATCTAGGCCCCTTTTTCGCCCATCCGAATACCAGGCTATAAATAAGCGTGACGTCCAATAAACAAAACGTTTACGTGGTGCCAGTAAACTATTTGTCCCAGTTTTAGAAAAACCAATGTATCACTTGGTATCTTTCCCTCAGTACAATTTATTATCCAAGCTCTAGATTACTAGCGAACGAGATAGTTGATTTAATTTATGTTCCATTTCAATTTTGTGGATTCTCAACACTTCAATAAAGTCAAGTTCGACAAATCACGCGAAAGGACCGTGCGATACGAAGCAAAGGAGCGGAGAGACGGTGAGCCGCATGGCCAGAGTCAGTGGTGCAATGACAATTTTCAGTGGACGGGATATTTTGCCGCAAATAGCTCGAGAAGTAGGCAACATATCAGAAAACCGAAAAATGTCTTCCGACCGAGTCTTTTTTTTTAAAAACCCTATCCTAATTGATATTAAGTAAAATAAAAAAACGGGGCAGTCGTGGGACTGGCCCGTTCCGACAGAAGTGAAAACTGATATAATTATTATCCATTTATTTTTTATGTAGATTTAATATTATTAAATAACTAATTTTTCCAGTAATACTCATTTTTCAACAAAAATAGAAATTATTTTTTTCAGCCAACTGTTTATTATTAAATTAAAAATACGATGTGTATGAATAGAAAGTAACATCATTTATACATTAACACGTTGCGTACCGGGGTATTTAAATTCCTTTTAACCCTCTGTTCCGGCGGTTTTTTAAACATCACTCACTGAGCAAACCTTCCATTCGAAAAAATGCCATAACTTATTTAAAAATTAAAATTTTTTCATGCAATTTTGAATGTAATGCTCACAAATAATTTCAAAATCTCTTTCTGGTGTGATACTCCATGAAACATTTTCCCTTGTGGAGTTGAATGCCGCAAGTTGAGCACACATACCTTGTTTCTTTTCTAATTTTTCTCGAAGCGCACATTTTGCATCTTCTTGTGTGATATTTTTTCGTCCCCTTCCCCACAATAGGAACAAGATGGTGTTTGCTAAGGTCTCTCGATAAGCGCTGTGGGTGATCTCTTGAAGGGGCCCGTCCTGTTGGCTTATCATCGTAGTCATCGTCCGAGAATGATTCACTCGACTCCTGCCTACTCGCTGCCCACTCTTTGGCGGTCTGGAGCAAAAAGCCTTTGAATCGAATGCCATTATTTTTGTTTAGGGTTTTATAAACTCTGGAAGCATTGAAAAGAGCGCAATTTATTAGCCACAGCACGACTTTCTTCTACCATTTCATTGTTTTTATCATGAGGGAGTAATAGGATAAGTGCATATCCGCCCTGTCAACACCTTTCATGCACTCGTTGTATTTTATAATACAAGTGGGTTTTTTGATTGCCTGTCCTGTAACCCAATCTTTTACCTTTGAGTTACCCATGCTGGCGTTATGAACAGTGCTAATCATTCTTACTTCCCTCTTGTCTTTCCAAACCACTAGTAACACCTCACCTTTACAAGAGAACGTGCTCTGTCCCTTTTTCAAAGTTTTTGCCTCGCTCTTCAACGCGGGAGGGAGTCCCCAATTTGGTCTTATGGTTCCACACACTCTTACTTTGTTATCTAAGAGCAGTTCTGCAATTTTCTCACTATTATAATAGTTGTCTTGATAGGCATGATGCCAAAGATTGAGATGTGGCTTCAAAAGAGACAAGATGGTTTGTTCTAATTTTTTCCCCTCGGCTGAATAAATTTCTAAATTACTAATGTAGCCAGAATCACTTTCACAAATCATTCGAAGTAGTAAACCATATTTTACAATTTTTGCAGGATTATAGGTCTTGATGTATATAGATAGGATTTTCAATCTTCCTCTCCATGGAATCATGGCTTCATCAAGTGACAATTCCTGCTTTGGTTTCTACACATTTTGAAATTTTTCAACTAAGTATTCCACGGTGGGTCTTATTTTATGTAGTCTATCCGAAGTATCTAAGAATGCTTCGTTATCACTAAAGTGCCACGCTTTCCACATCTGCTAAAATCTGTTTCGCATCAGTAGTCACTAAATATTTTTGTTTCGATGAAAGGATCTGTACTCCAATATTCCTTCAGTGTATCTTTCCTCACTTGACCCATCAGAATCAAAACAGAAAAGATTTTTTTCATTTTAGCCATGGTTATGTTTGACCACTTCCCTGTTTTTGGCGATTCTTTGTATTTATGCTTATTTTGACAGCAATACAAATTGGATTGATGGCACATCATTTCAAAAAAATCATTACCAAGAAATAGTGAGACCACGTCGAGGATGTTAGTGGAATTTTCTGGTAATCACTTCACTGCAGGTTGGCCCAAAAATTGCTCTAAATATCTCTCAAAATCTATTTTTTTCCATGAAGTAGAACTTCCTGCCAAAGCATTGTCTTCATTTTCACTCGCATCGGAGTCACTTTCACTGATAACTAGAGGAATAGGTTTTCTAGTTTCCATATTCACCACAAAATCAGAATCGCTTTCACTTTCGTCGTTATCCTCGTCATACCCTAATGCAGGGGTCGGCAACCTTTTGAGTCAGAAGAGCCAAAAATTACAATTTACAAAATTTCAAAGTTTTAAAGAGTCACAAAAATTTTTCTTACCAACAATAAATAGCACTCGCATAAATATTTTTTTATAAAAAAACGAATCTATTTATTCATAAGAAAAAATCTATTTATTCTTATACAAGTAGTGTTTTTTACAACAAATTAGGTAGTATATCAGGTGTGTGTAAAAGTCTTTACCGGATTTTTCGCAAAATAAAACACGTTATTTCAAGTATTTCCTTAAAATTTATTTAATCAAAGTATTGACCATTCGATTCTATACATCTTACCATCTCTGAAGTAATTTATGGATAAAATTCTAAAAGAATTGTAACTCCTGTGAGTTAAACCATTAATTAACCCATTTTTTAACTTCTTTGAAATTGGCAAAGTGTTGCTCTGCAAGCACATGTCCTATTGATGTGAAAATAAAAACAAACGATAACATACATTTCAAAAATTTAAACTTTATTAAACAATGTAACTTGTACATAAAAGTAAAAACAAACAAATTCGATGGGAGTGTTGGCTTTGCATGGTGTTAGAAAGTTCGGACAAAATTTGGCTCATAACTTGTTGTTTTAAGTTTCATACATGACTCCAAATTTTCATTTGTTAGTTGGCTACTTACTTTACTTTTAATTATATTCATGCAAGAGAATGCTTGCTCGCACGAATATGTCGATCCGAAGATTGTCAGTACTCCAAATGCCAACTTCTTCACCTCACTGTAGCAATCTGGAAGACTATTCCATGCGTCGAATATAAGTGCCTCAACTCGCGGCAATTCTTTTAAAGCTGTCCATTTTTGTTGCGTTACGTACATATATTTCTGGACCTCCAACTCTTCCAACTTGCTTTTCAACTCTGTAAATTTTCCACTCCACAAAGCTTTACTTTTTAATCGATCAATTGCATTTCTAAAGATCCAGTATCAACTCCAAAGGGCTCAATGTGGATTTCGTCACTATTTGTGTTGAGAGTATTTTCTATGAATGCTAGAGTGGTTTGTTGGTTTTAAATTGCTGAAATCTGTCAGCAAATTCATCTATAATTTTTTTATAACTGTGCTGAAGTAAATCGTGTCAACAATTGCTCTGGTTTTTTAATCGCGATATTGCTTTAGAAATTGAAAATGAAGCAATTTACCGCTCTGAATATGTTCTGCTAAAATAGTTAATTTTTCTTCGAAACAAACCAATTCTTCTACCAAAACATAGACTGGGATTCCCTTTCCTTGCAGTTTTAGATTCAGCTCGTTTAATTTTGCCGTGAAATCTACCATGAAATAAAATTTTTGCAACCGTTTGCCGTTCTCTAATTCAGGGTGATTAATGCCTTTTTCATTGAGGACTGTATTTATTTCATTTAAGTACAAAGCAAAACGTTTCAACACCTCACCTTTGGAAAGCCATCGCACTTTATTGTGAAGGAGGTCGGAATACTGAGTCTCCATTTCATTTAAGAATTCTTTAAACTGACGATGGTACAGTGGTTTTGACAAGATGCTGTTAACAATCATGATCAGCTTAAGGTTGGAAGGCGATATTTGGTGGAACTTGTTCACAGGAAACATAATGTAAGTGTATTTTCATTATGTTTCCAACAATCATGATTACCAAATTCATGACCTCAACTATTTCGGCCGGAAATTTTTGGACACAAAGCGCTTCTTGGTGTATTATGAGTTGGAGCGAATTCAGTAGGAAGGCAAAGGTCAGTTTGAGTAGTGACGGACGATTAGAGCGACAATTGCTGGCTTACGTCGTGAACCATGGTTCGCGCCGGACTGGCCCCCACTTCCTTCGCACATCAACAGCACTGCGGCGACGGCTTCATTCGAGAGCTTGCTTCTACCATACTGACGACAGTGACAACGCGTGTCACGGGGGAGAGGTGGAGTGAAAAGCGAGTACAATGGGCTGAGAGAGAGAAATGGTGCCCAATCCTCGTTGGTCGATTCAAAATCTTTTTTAAATGTTATTTTAAATAAGTAATATTTGCGTATGGAACTAAAGAGCCGCAGTTTCATATCCAAAGAGACGCATGTGGCTCGCGAGCCGCTGGTTGCCGACCCCTGCCCTAATGGTACATCTGACAAATCATCAGCACACAAGTCTAACAAAATTTCTTCTTCATCCAAAGTGTTGTCCTCCCGGTGTGATGCCATAATATGGAATATTCATATGAGTGGTTTTTAGAGCACAAATGCGTGCAAACCTTCAAGGAAAAAGAGAAAAAAGATGCCAACGCTGGTAAGAAGAGGAACGCCGATTCTGGGTGGAGGTGTTGAGGATGGATATATGTGCCTATTAGGGAGTAATGCCTTTGGTTTAACATGGTTAAAAAGCTAATGTTTAGAATATAACTTTACCCAATCAAACATTATGATGCATCAATTCATTATGAATTACGAACAACAACTGAAAACGTACTAACGAATACGTACTTTACGCTTTAAAACTGTTTAGGTTGATGCGCCTAAATGACGAGAATCTTCGTAATCCGTCCGGAACGTTCGGGAAAAAAATGTCGAGAATTCTCGCCATCGGTATGCAACGTGTTAAAATATAATATGCTTTTATTTCTTTTATTTAATATGCTTTAAACCTATAATTGTTCACTATGCATGTGAAAGAAACTGCCTTAAATTGTACTGACCTGTATTTTTATAGCGTGTACATTCATGCACGTGTGCACATTCATTCGTGCACGCGTGCACGTTCATGCACGAGCTCTATATATTTAATGAACTTATACAAAATACACTATAGATTTTTATTTTCAATATTTAAGTTTTTAAAACAAAAAGACTTTAACAGTCAATATATTAACAAAGTTTATTTACTATACCTAGTGGGCCTGCGTAGTAAAATATCCATTGTAAAATTTTTTAAATTGTATGTGATTGAGAAAAAAATCCTCCCCGGCGGGGAATCGAACCGAGGATGTGACACTGAGAGATGAATTTTAAGACGGAAATGTATATCTCGCAGTAGCGATCGCGGTGTCGGGTCGGTGGCGCTCACGCGAATTCTATGCTTTTCCCCCATCCCGCAAAAGTGCTTAAGGGGGTTCTATCCTAATTCAAAAATCCAAATTCAACCGTCGCCGGATTTTAGTTGCGAAGTCGGCCGCTACGGCCAGTGGAATGGGAAGCCTCCTTGGGTGGAGGGGAGTGGTCGCTGATGGAAGGAAAAAAAGAAAAGGAGAAGGGGTCGAGCTTCGCTTCGACCGAAAACAACACCCGACCCTGTATCAAATTTCACTGCGGAGGGGCGATGTTGAGAGTGGTCAGGATTCGGAGGTTGATTTTTGCTCTCTGGTGGCATTAGTCCCATCTCAGCCACTCGGTTGACGTTTCTTGGAAGAATCCAAATACGCACGCTCTCGACGAGGCTGGTAGGTACGGCCGGCTTCTATGAAGAAAGGCGATTACTTGCATTTTTCTCTCCTTATTCGACTCCCCCTCGAACGGGAGAGCTGGTCAACGTTCGCATCACAAAATGTTTAAGTGCTATTCAAAGTATCGTAAAAGTCAATTACGCTAACCGAAATGCGCGTACTTCGTGAAACTTTTTTTTAACGTCCAACTTTACATTTTTACGTTATTCCTCAGTATGAATGAAATAGTAATCACCCACGTCCATTTGAAAACGTGTATTCAATACTGTTACTTTATGAAACGTGTTCATTCAGCAATCATAGCGTTACAGGTAGAACACTAATGAATATGACGAGTAATGAATGAACGAAAATAGATTTTCAATCATTTTTAATATTTATTGATTTATATGGCAAGAACATCATAAATTGCATATTGCATCATACATCGCATACAGCTTTAATAAGGCCAATAACCCTGAACAGATCGCATCGGGTCAAATTGACTTTTTCCTTCGATGTTTTTTATTAAAATGATGCCGTTTGAATTGGAGTTTTTCCTGTAATTTTCTAATTTCTTGTAATTCTAACTCTAAGTAACGTTTAATATTCAAAGTGTTTCCTAGTTTTGCTGCAACCGATGTTTTGACCCGACGCGACCGTAAGTGGTGCAATTTATTCTTGCTTCCGTTCCATCGTGAAGACGATGAAAATTCATTCGCTCGCATTTGGATTTATTAAATCGCCGATGACCCATCTTCCTGGAGTACACCCATGAGCAAAAACCGAGTGAAATGAATCATCAGCATTTCGCCAATTTTTGCGTAGAATTATTAGATATAATAGTGGAAATCACACATCCCTACTTTAATTCAGTTTGTGGAAATTATGCAAGAGATCGTGGTACTAGGCAGGTGAGTGAAGATGATTAACTGGCTTTTATTAGTCTCCTTTTTCTCTCAGGTGCGAATAAAATTCTCAATGTTGATATTAGGGAGATTTGGAGCAAAGAAGTCTATCAAATTTTTCTCTTACACTGAGCTATCGGATTTTTTTCTACGGTGCATTATTTTTTGACCTAGATAGTCATAGACTAGACTAGAAAGTAAGAAAAGTGACTAGAAAGTCGCAGTTACTGAGTTCATTAATAAAATATCCAACAAATTTGAATTTGCAAATACACAATCAGAATACATAACGATCCTTGAACAACTTATATCATTTCGATGCCGATAACGCAGTATCTATCCAAAAGCCAAAGAAATATGGTATTGAAGTCATTACTGTGGTGGATGCTAGGAAATTTTACCTAAAAATTGAAATTTATATGTGCACATAGCCAGATGCCCTTTCAAAGAATCCAATTCACCTCATGAAAGTTTCAAACGCTTAGCTGAACACATTGAATGCAGAGGAAGAAACGTTACCATTGGCAATTAGTGTACCAGCAGTCTTTAACAGTAGAAATTTATTTTTTTTAATTGGCTACAGTAAGGACGATGAGTAATAACAAAGAAGACGTTCCTCCTGAATTTCTCCCACGAAAAAATCGAACCTTACATCATGGGCGAGGGGCAGAGAAGGGGCAGCTGCCCCCTCCAGAAGGAAAAATCTCAAAAGTATTTAAGCAAAATCAGTACTTAATTGAAACGAAAGTATTCAACAAATTTTCTGTAAATCCACGAAAAATGATATGCATTAGTAGGTATAAGATATGTAACTAAAATAAAGATATTTTTTCTAGGAAACGATATCATAAACTAATATAGCGCTGTTATTATTTTCTTAAAATATTTGTTTCATTCACCTTTTCTATGCTAAAATGTCGCAACTTGGTTTGCGCCCCCCTCTAGATCATGGATTGCCCTCTCCCCCCTAGTTACGACCCTGGGTACGCTCTTGTCTTACATCCTTGCCTTTTTGGCTTTACTCCCGACACTTCCGCGTTGTAATACCTACGTTTCAATAAAATCCCTGTAGTACTTATTTCTGCCATTATCCATGAGGCAAGTATAATAAAGCCTCATAAATTACCGCCTCAAGTGGTAACAAAATGCTTATATATTAACATTATATCATTTTACAATACTATCAAGGGGGTGTGGATTCAAATAATCAGCTTCACTCAAATTATTACAGTATCGGCCGAAGAAAGAAAATGTGTCCCTTTCCGTGGTATTGTCTCCCTTTTCTTACGCAAAGCGACTGATAACCTTCCTGTTTTGTTTGATTTCTCTGCGATTTCCCTCAACCTGTTGCAGTAGTTGCACAATAAATGATTTATGCACTCTAACTATTGGGCAGTTGATACCGTAGGGCAGTACTTCAATCAATTTCTTCCTAACGCTGCTGTCACCATCACCTACGAATGAAATGATAGTATTATAGTATTTTCTAGAACAATGACACTGAATTATTCCGTGCCTTATATTATCGTACCAATTATCCAATGATATTTTAATTCGCGCATTTTTATACCTGTTTTGAACTCTTTGACTAATTTGTCAGCTTCCATTGCTGCCGAGGATTTGCTGCAATTTTTGTACCTTAGCTCTTTCACCTCCAATTTTTTATCTCTACTTCTCGCACAAATACAGCAGTATCTGTTCCTCACTTCAATAAACAAGACCTTTTGAGTTCGAAAGCCGACAATACAGGCCTGTGAAATGAGAGAGAATTTTAATTGTAATTCTACCAAAATGTAGTTTAAAATAAAAAAATACATCCAATATTGTCCAACAGAATAATCCCTGTCTTACCCCAAAACCAGATTTTAATGCCAGTGTGTTGATAAAATTCACCCTGCTACGTTTGGGCTATAGTACACGCTGTTGGACAAATATGCTTCTGAATATTTCTGCTCTTCTAGGTACCAAGGGATTATAGGTATGAAATCATAATAATTTGTCAACAATCCTTAGATTGATTTGACGCAGCTCTCCATTCTTCTCTCCTATCCGCTAGCCTCCTCATAGCGACATATTTCTTCCCTTTTGCATCCTTCATAACCTGTCCAATGTATCTCATTCGGGACCGTCCCATTGCCTTTCTTCCCTTCCACCTGTCCTTCTATGATTGTTTTCATCAGGCCATCTCATGTCTCATAATGTGTTCAAGTAAGTTGTACCGTCTTTTGCTTAAGTTTTTAAGAAGACTTATGTTTTCTCCCACTTTCTTAGCACTCCTTCATTACTTACACGTTCGATCAATTTTAACTTCATCATCCTTCGGTAGAACCACATTTCGAATGCTTATACTCTGTGACTTCTCTGCTGAGCATATGATGAATTGTTTCCTTACTTCTATGCTTGTAATCTCAGATGTAAGAAGAGTCGTCTTTTAGTAGTAAACCCTCTTCGCCAGCGCTATCCTACTGATTATTTCTTTCTTGCTTCGTCCATCGTTGGTAATTCGGCTTCCCAGGTAAGAAAACGCTTTCACCTCTTCTAGCTTTTGATTTCCTAGCCTAATGTTTGTCCTAGCCTCCTCTCTTTTGCTGCATACTAATATCATAGTTTTCCTTTTGTTAATTTTCAAACGATATCTGGCAATATTCCTTTCTATATTTGTAAAATTCTTCTTAAAATTCTTCTGTCTCTGCTATGACTGCTATGCCGTCAGCGAATCATAGCATATGTACTGCTTTTTATCCGTTAATATTGACACACAAAGACTTCTCCTTCCAATCACCTTAAATTGTAAGGTTTTCTCCGCCTCTTACCTGTTTGATTACTGCTGTGATATCTTCGTAGACGCCTTTGACTTCTTCATCCTAGTAGTCCGTCATAGTTATGCAAACCTGTACCACTACGGTATCTACCGGCTTAGTCTCTAGCTTTACCATAATTATCCATTTATTTAGGGCGGAACCTTTTCCTCTGAATTTCGATCTTATGCCCCTTATCTTTTATATAATTAACGGAAGGAGGAAGATTTCTCGCAGTTTTTCAAAGTAAATTAGTAAAGGCATTGGAAATAATTTATTCCCTACGAAATTAAAGCGAACCAAATGTTGGCAAAGTCCAATCCATTAGTTCGTAATCAGACATGGCATAGTTCCAAAATGATACATTGAATGAATTACACACCATTTGTACGTTGAAGATGTTGTCATAACATTGAAATCTAAGTCACAATAACTTTTCTTCTAATCGTGGAAAATTTCAAGTGTTTATTTCAATATGGAAAAATTCCGCTCCATCACGTTCGAATCTTCGGATTTTATTTTTAAATTGAAGTAAGTATATGCTTTAATGTAGAGCGTTTGAAAACCATTAATCATTCTACCAAATAAAGTTGTTAAGCAAGGAACGGCAACTAAATGTTAGCTTCCGTACAGTGGTTAGAGTTATTTATGAAAGAGGATCCAGCGTCACATGCAAAAGGTTTTTTGCTCTCACTCATACAAAGTATTGCATCGAACAAGTAACTTTGTACGCAGTCACGCGCTCGAGTGCATAGTTAAGTACACCAAGTATGTATTCAACCTTTCAAGAAGTGGTGGAGCGCAAGATAGAATTAGATCAGTCTGAAAACTCAGTTGAGAATAACTGGACTAACATAAAAAGTGGATTTCAGGAGGCCGCTAGAGAAGTTCTAGGGAGAAGAAAATGTGTTAAGAAGAAGCCATGGATCACGGATGAAGTCCTAGACCTCATTGAAGAACGGAGAAAGTATAAGAATACGAACACTGAGGAAGGACAGGCTTGCTACAAGAGAATAAGGAACGAGATTTGCCGCAAAGCGAGGAAAGCCAATGAAGCGTGGATGAGGAACATATGTGAGGACGTACAAAATAACCTCGTACAAGGGAAAGTGGAAGCGGCCTATAGATTAGTGAGGAACCATTTCAAGGAACAAAACACAAAATGTAATACCATAAGGGACAAGAATGGAAACATTCTAATTGAAAACGAAGACAAAGCCGAGAGATGGAAGGAATACCTGGAGGAATTATACAACGGGAGCAAACTTAGTTCAAAAGCTGTCGAAGAGGAAAGTGAAGTTGAAAAGAATGACATTGAAGCAAGCATCTTAAGATCGGAATTTGACGCTGCAGTAAGAGACCTGCGAAAGGATAAGGCTCCAGGAATAGATGACATTCCAGCAGAGTTAATAAAAAAATGCAGGAGAAAAGGTCTTAACTCAACTGTATAAAACTATTTGCGATATGTACTCAACAGGAGTTTTACCTGGTGACTTTGAGAAGAACATTAACATTCCCATACCCATAAAGAAGAGAGCTGAGAAGTGCGAAGAATTTAGGACCATAAGCCTGACCACACATGCGTCGAAGATTCTGACAAGAATCATTTACAGGAGAATTGAACGAAGAGCAGAAGAATTCCTGGATGAGGACCAATTCGGATTTAGGAAAAGCAGGGGCACAAGGGAAGCAATTTTGGCACTTAGGATGATCATAGAGAAGAGAATGGAGAAAAACAAACCAACCTTCATAGCATTTGTCGATTTAGAGAAGGCCTTTGATAACGTGGAATGGAATTCAATGCTTAGAATTTTGAAAGAAATCGGCGTACTCTACAATGATCGTAGAATTATTCATAGTTTGTATAAAAACCAAGTAGCTGTAATCAAATGTGGACCAAACGGTGCAGAAGCAAGAATAAGAAAAGGGGTGAGACAAGGTTGTGCACTTTCCCCCTTAATTTTTAATGTTTACATAGAGAAAGCCATCAATGAAATCAAGGAGAAGGCTTCGGGTGTCAATATCCACGGAAAAAATTGGTATGCTACGATTTGCTGACGACATAGCAGTCACAGCCGAGACAGAGAAGGATTTGAAGAAGACGTTGACAAACATGGAAAGGACAATGGCCAGATATCAGCTGAAAATCAAAAAAAGAGGACTAAGATATTAGTTTGCAGCAAAAGAGAGGAGGCTAAAACAAACATCAACCTAGGAAAGCATAAGCTTGAAGAGGTGAACGAGTTCTCTTACCTGGGAAGCCGAATTACCAGCGATGGACGGAGCAAGAAAGAAATACACAGCAGAATAGCGCAGGCGTAAAGGGCTTTCTACAAAAAGAAGAATCTTCTTACAGCTGAAAATACCAGCATAGAAGTGAGGAAACAATTCATCAGATGTTACATATGGAGTATGTTTCTCTATGGAAGCGTGGCTTGGACGTTGACAGCAGCAGAGAAGTCAAGAGTGGAAGCATTCGAAATGTGGTGCTACCGAAGAATGATGAAGATAAAATGGATTGACCATGTGAGTAACGAGGAAGTGCTAAGAAGAGTGGGAGAAAAGAGAAGCCTCCTAAAAACATTATGCAGAAGTAGGGACAACTTAGTTGGCCACCTTTTGAGGCACGATGGTCTGATGAAGACAATCGTTGAAGGACAAGTGGAAGGGAAAAAGGGCAAGGGACGGCCCCGAATGAGTTATATAGGACAGGTCATGAAGGATGTAAAAGAGAGTAAATATGTAGCTATGAAAAGATTAGTGGATAGGAGAGAGAAATGGGGAGCTGCGTCAAACCAATCTTAGGATTGTTTGATGATGATGATGATGACATTCGACATGAAAAAATCATTTGGCTAACCCGGGATGCGAACCCGGATATCCCCGATGGCCGGTCAAATAGGCTACCAATTATACAGCGAAGCGACCTTTTTACTTGAATATGAGATTCTCTTTTTCCTTGTGTCTAAGATTCGCCTAAAAAAAATTATTTGATAACGTAACCGACCGGCAATCGGAAGGATCTGGCTTCGAATCCCGGCTTAGCGAAATGTTTTTTTTCGTGGCAAATAACAGTCATGGTATATATGTATTCTCATTCATTTTTAATAATAGTGGAGTATAAGAACGAAAATTCCCTTCGAAAAAAAAATGGGAAACATACGAAGTAAAAGACCTAACTTCAGTGCAGGGTGCCATCCAGGAAGGGTTATACAGTGTACTGAGGGGTAGCGGAAAATTGATCAGGTAATGTTCTTGAGAAATTTAAGTTTCTTCCCAATGACTACAACCGCGCTGCGGTGATGTTAGTATCATTCTAAACTGAAGAATTTATAATTAAATTACATTTAGTTGCCATAAAGTTCTAGACGTTTATGCCGAAGAATTTCAACAGTTAAAGTAAATGAGTCTACCTGATCCTGCGCCCTAGTATTTTACATGAAGTCACGCATTTTTATATCGCAATTTGGGGGTTTACTCCGACACGAAATCGTAATTTTAGTTAATGATTCGCTCGATGAATGGGTAAAAGATACTAACTACCTCGTTCAGTCATTCTCACAAAAATTAGAGTCGAAAAATCGCGGAAGTTGCCGCGCACTTCCGAGAAAAGTTGTATTCATCATCAGAGTTTCGGTTCATTACGACCTGAAGTGAGAACAATTCATTGAGAGAATCAGTCGCTCAGAAGAGTGTAAGCAGCGCGTGAAACAGGTTGTCGGTGAGAGATATAACGCTAACAGTGTTCATAACTTCACTCGAGAGAAATAAATATCCCAGATTCGAGTTTTATCCTAATGTATTGGTTGTTTTCTCGTCACACCTACTACGCAAGTAAAATTCTTGTCTTATACTTGTAAAACTGGTTCGCGGGTTTATTGGATCTCATGTATCTATTTTTGCTTACAAAAGCATATTTACGCAAATGGGAGATAGTTAACGATTAAATTTGGTCATCTAGACGTCATCGCTGTATTACATCGACCAAGCATCAACCCCTGCTTAGTGATACGTTGGTTCAAGTTCAAATTCTTTCTTTTCGGTTACTCACGTAATAATTAATATTAATAATTTTAATAAAGGAATATTTTTTATAAGAAAATAACTTATCGAAGTTTATTCCCTCGGTTGTAAGTTATCGAGAAACATATACGTCGGAAATGCGAGACAAATAAACCAACGTGATACTTTTCACATCGTGTTTAGATGACATAACGGTTACTTTTGAAAATATTTAGACACGAAATGAAGGTATACACAATATATTGCCTACTTGGTGAAATATTTATTCTTGGTTAGCGTCGGCAAGAACTTAAAAGGCGATGGTGTAACCTAGGACCTAACTGATAATGTGCAATATATTCTCTATATTCATCTTATTTTCAATGTTTGGTTACAAAAAAATTAATATGTTAATGTCATAGCCAATACATTATCGAGAAGTACTAAATTTAAAGCAGTGTCTCCTACTACAGTGTAAATAGCATATTTTGTTGTAGGTTTGGAATGCCAAAAATAGTTAAAATAATTTGATAGTGTATTTATAAGCTGCATCACGTTTTTTTTACAGATTTTACGTGGACGAAAATACGTGTCTAAAGATATAAAAACAGTTAATAATGTATCACACTTAAAAAGGATTATTCCTAGTACTTATTTTCTACCTTCCCACAAAAGATATGCTTCCTATTTTCTCCTCTATTGGTCTTCATATTCTTCTTCCTCTTAGATTTCCTTTCACTTTCCTTGCATGAGAACAGAAAACTTGAAAACTCGTGCTCCCCCCGTTTCAAACACACCGCTCGCAACACAACACAGGGCTTCGGATGATAAAGAAAAAAAAAAACTGTTGGCTCGCTGGGGTCCGAAGATGGGCGAGAGAGAGGAAAGGAGGGGACACAAGAGACGTTGGAGGGGAAGTAGTGAGAGAGACTGCTGTGGGGTGGGAAGCTCTTTCCTCGAGAGTGGGGGATCACACAGCAGCGCCATGGAAGAAAAGATCGTAAGCGCTTGACGTTGAGAAAACACGCTCCGGAATTTGAGCTACAGCGTGGTTATTACAAAGATGACATTCATGAAACGTGTCTTATTTCCAAGAAGAAGGATGAATGTTCTCATTTCCCGAAAAAACAATTCAAATCGCGTTTTCTACGTGGTAGAATTACATCGAGAAAACAGGCGTTTTATTGTGTTTTTCAGCGCCAATAACTAATTAAGAAATGCTTTTCAGATAATTTTTTTTCACTAGCCTTCAACAATAATCTTAACTTAAACCATATCCAAAAGAAGTTCTCTCCAGAGTGGAGTATAAGCGAGTAAATGGCGAGCAAATTGAAGTCTGCAGAGCCGTTTTTCGCGGAGGTATAGAACACCCTTAACGCCGCTAGAGAAGTTTTCACTTCAAAAATAGCGCACGAGTCTGCCACGAGGACTATGAAGATATCAAGACGGGTTTTTACACCGTTTTCGTTCGGAAAGTCACATATGCTGGTGAATGGTTTCCTATGATTGAACATTCGTGCATTACATATTTGTATATTAATTTTATCAACATAAATTTTACTTTAATTGAGAAATATTGAACTGCAACGTTAATCATCGAGATTATAGAATATCACAGTTAACTTTTGCAACGAGTGATACGGAGCTACGAGGTTTGTTCAGAATATATTTTAATCTAATGAATAAAAAATAAGATTGCAACATAGCAACTACCAAAAAAATATACTATTAAGTACATGAAAACTACGCCACACCAATTTTATAATTGTTTTTACTCTAAATCTATTTATTAAAATGCTTTATAGGATATATTTTGCATATCCTGCAGTGTCGACAGCATAATCGCATGTGTGTTTTGCGTGATGTATACGCGGAAGGATAAATACAACCCACTTTCCAATTCGTCTTTTACGTCAGCTGTGAGTGGAGACGACCTCCAGTCCACTTTGGAGGCACAACCAAGTGCACTATAAGACGAAATCACTGTTCAGCAGCTGCTTCTAACTAGACGATGCAATTTTGATATTGCCAGCAAGCAGCCTAGTCAGATCCAGAACCAGGGGCCAATGATTTTGAGTGGGCTAGTGTTTAGTAGCCGCAATCAGAACTGATAATGCTGTGAAATTTCTTTGACTTACAGGCGCTTTGGTTGTGTTTAGTTATATTCTGATTTGGTTGTACTGTATTGATGTTATCGTAAATCATTCATGAATTTTTGCTCCAGCTGGGAATTTCAAAAGATTTTTCAAATTCATTTCACCTATAATTTTTCCAGTTCAACGCCTATTTTCTGGCCTAAATTTGTGTTTTTCTTAATTACAAGGGCAGTAGCTTAATATTTTTATTTTTTATGACTGCTTCGAAATGTGGAATATCATGCAAACCAACAGAATCAAAATGTCTATCACTCTTTGAGTCAAGTAAGATTCAAAAACACAAAGAATAGAATTCTAGGTGGCTTCAACATCTACTCATGAGGTCTAAACAGTGTCTTAGCTTGCATTGAATAAAGTTAAATTTTAAATACAACATGTGCTAACTAATGTATTCCTTGTCCTTTTATATACATAAATATAATATTACTTAGGAGTATGTGAGTAATTTTGGTTGTTTTAAAATTCTAATCCATCACAGTAATAACGTGGCATCATGTTGTAAAATTTCTTTGACTTACAGGCGCTTTGTTTGTGCGTATACATGTTCTGATTTGGTTGTACACTTTGAAAGATGTACTTTTAACCCGCCGTGACTCGCGCGGGGTGTCCCAGGCACCCCAGCGTCTTGTTTTGGTTAGAGTTCGTTTCGGGTCTAGTTTTATGGTCTCATCTTTTCAGTAGCTGAGTTTAGGGATATTTCCTAGCTGTCCTGGAAAATTGGTTAGTTTCTTTCCGTTTTCGGCCGAGATCAGACGCTTTTGTGAAGACAGTGCGCATCCCGTCGGAGCGAAATTTTCGAGTGTTGGTTTCATGCTTGAATGTGTGCCGTAAACTTTTTTGCGTTTACTTGTTTTTGTTTTCATTGGATCCTCTTCTGAATACTGCCGCGAAGTATACTTCGTTCTTTTATTTGGTGAGTCTTTTCACTTACAATTATAAAATTTATCTTAATTTTACAATCATTATTTCGATACCTAATGCTTCATTACGTTTTATAAATTTTCAACGCTTATTTCACCATTATTTTTCGTTACTTCATTATTTCAAAGGAGACTATACGCAATATTTCTTTTATTTTTCCATTTTAGGGAAGAATTTCATCCCAAAATTCGTATAACTTTTTTCTCTTAGAAGTGATTGCTAGTGGGAAGCCTAGAAATTCTCTAGAGACCTCGAGGTAAGTTCATGTCATTTTCAATTTTTGATAAATGAAAAATTTAAATTTTAGGAATCACTGAAAATCATTCAGAAACTTATATAAACTATATTTTCCCTTAGATGACCTATTTAAGATCAGAGAGGGACATAGAAACTGCTCTTCTGCTTTCCAGTGGACTATCCGAAGAGGAAGAATTTGATTCAGACACTGAATTCTCTTCAGCTTCAGCACAGGAATCGGAGCACGACACATGTAGCGATCAGGACATCAGTGATTCAGAGACTGAGTATACAACTGTGACTAACGATAATTTTTTAACGGGCAAAGATCGAGTGACAAAATGGAGTACCTCTGAGCCACGACGTAATGTTCGAACACCAGTTCATAACATTGTATCTCAGGCAGCTGGCTTCAAGGGAAATAAGAATGATATAAATTCTCCGCTAGATTGTTTTGACATAATTTTTGATGAGAACATCTGTCACATAATTGTAAATAGTACAAATATCAAACTTGCAGAAAAGGCGCAAAATTATTCTCGAGAAAGAGATGCTAAGCCAACAGACGAATCTGAAATCAGATGTCTCATTGGTCTGCTTTTTTATTTAGGGGCAAACAAATCAGGTCGCCAGAACTTGAAAGATATGTGGGATCAAGATGGTTTGGGTGTGGAGATATTTAGGGCATCAATGAATTACCAGAGGTTTAAATTGCTGCTTCAATGTCTAAGATTTGATGACATCAGAGACAGAGAAAATAGGAGAAAAACTGATAAATTGGCTCCGATAAGAAAGGTATTTGAAATGTTTATCCGTAAATTTGAACAATTGTACAACATCGGTGAGTTTGCTACAGTAGATGAGCAATTAGTTCCTTTTCGGGGTAGATGTTCTTTCCGCCAATATTTACCAAATAAACCCGCAAAGTACGGCATAAAAATATTTGCACTTGTAGATGCTACTGTGTATTACACGCAAAAAATGGAGGTTTACCTAGGTATTCAGCCAGATGGTCCTTTTAGAGTAGACAACAGCCCAAAGGAGGTTGTAAAAAGGATTGTCAGTCCAATTTTGGGAACGGGGAGGAACATTACAGTGGACAATTGGTTCATGAGTGTGCCACTTTTGGAAGATCTACTTCTAAGAAAACTTACTATTGTGGGGACCATTAGGAAGAATAAGGCAGAGCTTCCCCCTGAAATTGTTTTTGTCAAAAATAGAGATGAGTATGGTAGCATTTTTCTCTTCAGGAAAAATATGACTCTTGTGTCATATATTCCTAAAAAGAAGAAAAACGTCCTCATGATTTCGAGTATGCACAGCGATATTAGCATTGATCCGACCACAGGTGAGAAAAAAAAACCGGAAATGATATCCTTTTACAACTCTACGAAAGGTGGTGTAGATACGGTAGATGAAATGTGCGCTACCTATAGTGTTGCCAGAAACACAAGGAGATGGCCTATGGTGGTTTTTTATCATTTGATGAATACATTGGGCATCAATGCGTTCGTTATTTTCAGGAACTTACATCCTGAAATTAAGACAAATAGAAGAACATTCCTCCAATGGAGGAGGCTCATTAGGCGGACCAATAGGAGAGCGGCAGCCACAACTGGCGGGACTGACCCCCTATATAAGGAGGACGAAAATCGTGGACCGGCATCATCTTCGACCTGAAGACGCTGGCAGCAGTGCCAGCGAAACTGTTGTCATCACCAACAAACCGACGCGGTTGCACCGGAAATATGGAGAAATTGGAACCTGAACACCGCGGAAATCTACGTAGTCACGGAGCATATGAATATTGATCAATAATAGCGAGGATTTCGCAGGGAAATTTTTGTGGTAACTATCGTGATGTCTGCATGCACAAAGTAACGAAGACAAATCTTGTTTAGAGAAGTAAAAATTCATATTTGAATTGCCGAATGGAGAGCAAACTTCTCTTTTACTGGGATACAGAGACCGCCAGGACAAAAGGATTTATTGCAGGGTAAACCTCTCAGCAAAGAGAGTAGGGGAGACCTTCACCCAGATCCTTTCCGGCCTAAGCCCAAAACATTTCCGAAATCCGAATGACCCTGACTCAGCTGCGTACAAAGGAAAGAGAATCTTTCCCCCTCCGTCTACCGCCGCTTCATTTGTGAAACCTTTTTATTGCTTCCAGTCTTGGGTGCGTAGGGGGGTTTTCACACTTCTTGCTGCGGTATTTGCCATACCCTGTCCTTCTCCAAGCCTGGCGTGAGTCATGACGAAAATTCGAGATAGTCGGTCATAACATGACATACTAGGGCACAATGAATGGCGTGAGTAAGAACCCGTGTAGGGGGTTCTTGTGCGTGAGAAATAAACAAAGGAAGGAGTAGTCCAGATTTTCCGATCGTTGGTATAGTCTATCCAAACAGGGAAGGCGGGTAAGAGATTAGGCACCGCTCGAGGTCCAACCATAGCTTCCTACCTGCCATCCGCCAAACAATAGCCGGGGTCTGGTAGACCGCTTTAGCTATAATTAGTCATGAATTGCACTCCACTCTGAAATATTACTGCATATAAATAAGCGTAATTTGTATTTTTTTACAGTTTTGATTTCTACGTGTAATTTCATGAAAAAAGAGTGTAAACAGGACGGAGCTATGTCAAGTAGTTATGCAACACTTAGTGGTTTTTTTTGCAACCACTATGTAAGTGTTACATAACTAATGGACGTAGCTCCGTCGTATAGAGACTCTTTCTTCATGAAATTACACGTAGAAATCAAAGATATAATAAAAAATTACATATCACGCTTACTTTATGAGATAATTTTTCCGAGTGGAGTGCGATTCGTGACTCATTATATCGAGCGTGATTGACTGGACCCCGGGTAATTTTTGGCTGACGGCAGGTACGCGGTTATCGTTGGGCCCTCGATCCATGCCAAATCTCTTACCCATCCTTCCTTATTTGAACAGACTACAGGTCCACCCTCGATTTCCGAAAAGATACAGCATTTCCCAGGCAAATTTGGAATTTATAAACTAGAAGATTATTCAGAATTTTCCCACTTGAAAGAGCCAGTGATTGAGATAAAATTCTTCAAAAATACTTTTCAGAATCATTATTAACAACTTAGAATACTATTTGATCGTTATAACAAATGTAAAAAACCCTAATCATCAAATCATTTCCATTAGCTCAAAAGCAGGCAAATCGCAAGACTCGCGGCCGGTTTTTCCATCAAATAATCAAAATTCAATTCATATAAAATATTGAAACGAAGTAACGTATAAAATTATTTAGCCAGGTAATGCAATTTGTTAATTTATGTGAACAAAATTATTATTGCTTTAATTAGAATACAGCCAATATGTAAGAATATTTACAAATTGTATCAACGTCCGCATCTTTTGTACTTCAAATTCTTTTGAAAATTAACAAAATTACAACAAAATATTCCTATGCGACAATTATTCATATCAAACAAACAAATATTATCAGGAGTTATGAAAGGATAGGTAAATAGCAAAAATTAAGGCAAAATACAATTAAACAATTGAAAAAAAGCGAAAAAAACGAGTGGGGTGTCAGAAACACCCCACGCGAGCTCTCACGTCCGTATTTAGGGCGCGAGTCACGGCGGGTTAAGTTAGTGTATGTTACATTTATACATACTATGTTGGTATGCTTGTATTGGAGTTTGGCCTGTGTCTTCACTCTTCTTTGATGCACTTGCATTGTCTTCCGAGAACAGGGCTCGGGGATGTGGCGGATGGGGATAGTGGCAAACATTGCGTGTGCTCGCACTGCGGCAAGGGATTTGGCAAGAGCAGTCAGCTATTGTGCCACGCAAGGACGCACCACTCGGGGGAGCTCCCCTTTGCGTGTGGGGATTGCGGACGACGGTACGTCAAGGCGAGCGACCTGACCCAGCACGCAAAGAGCCACAGTGCCGTCAAACCGCACAGGTAAAGTCATGAACTGAAAGTTTCCTCTCGTGGAAAAAACTTCGATATGGAGGTGGAAGGAATTCTTAAATTTCTCTCGTCCAATTTGTGAGAGATTCTCAAAACTTCCCCAAGGGTGTCTGCTCACCTGTGAGGCTGTGATGTCGTGGAATCATGTGGGCCTTTTTTTGTCTTTTCAGAATACTCTTTGAATTTGATGAAGTAAGACCTTAAAAAAGTCTGCTTTTGTTCCACGTAGCAAACTACAAAATGTAATCAGCTTTATTGAATTTGTGCGAATACTTGATTTGATATTTCACATTCATATTTCTGGGTCGAACTTGGCAAAGACATCCCCTTGTTCTCCAACCCCTACGCTCTCATATACAAGTTTAATCAGTTACACAGCCTGAAAAAATTGATTTCACCCTCGGCCATACGCCTATTGGGATGATTTGCGGGGTAAAATGTTAAAGCTGTAATTGGGATTGTTGATGCTTTCCAAGTGATTGTAATATTTCAGCAAGGTCGTACCCCTGATCTAAACTGGGACAGGGGGGGAAAGCCATGGTCTAGGGGGGCGCAAACCAAGTTGTGACTTTAATTTATGAAATTATTTCCTTGAAAAAAATAATTGTATTTTAGTTACAAATCTTATACTAATATTTATCATTTTTCGTGGGTTTAAAGAAAATTTGTTAAATGCTTTCGTTGCAATTCAGTACTGATTTTGCTTAAATACTTTTGCAATTTTTGCTTCAAGGGGGGGCAGCTCCCCCCCCCCTGCTCCTCATTGCGTATGGCCATGTATTTCAGTGCATCGGAACTCTTTCACAGGCTTTGGAAAAATTATAGGCACGACAACATTAAGGAATTTCTTCTTTTATTATGTTAACAGTTCATTATTTCTGTCATGTAGTTTCTGTTCACCCAGCGTGACATTTCAATTATTACACTGATGTTTATCCTATCATAACAAAACCATTGAACAAAATCGGTAACAGCATGAGTTTCCCTTTCAATGAAAGCGAAGAGAATTGTTGAGATTGAAATTTAATGCTTCAACTGTTTCTATAAATAACATGTTCATTGTTGTTGTTTTGATTCTGAGTTACTTTACTAAATAAAAATGGAAACCTTAATAATTGAATCAATCGAAAGTTCTTTTACATCCTGAAGTCCATAAAATCTACAAGAATTTATATGAATAGAATATATTCCTATAATGGAAAACCGACTGAAATTGAGAGCAACTTTTAGAAGTTGGAATAATTCATGCAGCTGTGATTTTTACTTAGTTATAATTTTTATAAAATCCTGTTGACTTCACCCACTGCTATATACCTAATAGAGCAGCTTGCGCAGTGATATGTTAATGCTCTCCAGGTCTGTGCAGTGTGTTAAATTAGTGAGTTCACGCACAATTGTAATGCACCCACTGCCATATGCCTTTTGGAATGGCTTGCGCAGTAATGTGTCAATGCTTTCCAGGTGCGTGCAGTGCGGTAAGGGCTTCACCAAGAGCAGTCACCTCAAGCGACACTGCATCACGCACACTGACGAGCGACCCTACTCTTGCGCGGTGTGCCGCAAGGGCTTTGTCGAGAGCAGCGACCTCAACCGCCATATGGCCGTGCACACTGGAACGGACGAGGGGGTCGGAGCCGTGGAGTACGCAGCGCAGGAGGGACGCAGGGAATACGTGTGTCATCTGTGCGGCAAGGGCTTTTCCTTCCGCAGCAACTTGGTGGCTCACGAGCGCACGCACAGTGGCAGCAAGCCTTTCGTGTGCGAGCACTGCGGGAGGGGCTTTGCGCAGAGCGGCAACCTGTGCACGCACTTGCGGGTGCATACGGGGGAGAGGCCCTTTGCGTGTGGCGTGTGCCACAAGCGCTTCTCACAGAAGAGCACGCTCAACCACCACGCAAAGACGCACTGAACATTGTTCGTTGGTTGAGTGAAGGATAATAATAATCATAATAGTATGCCTGGCCCAAATAATAATAATAGTAAAGAAGATTCCGGTTAATTGGGACATATCGGGACTTGTGCACTTTGCCCCAATTAAAGCGGCTGCCCCAATTACGCGAACTATCCTGTATATGGGCTTAAACAAACGTTGAAATGATAGAAAAAAGACTAAAGAATGTTTATAATGCAACATAAGTTTATTAAACTTTTAATTTGAATAATAAATCTGTGAGATTAATTAATTTATTATCATTTTTGATGCTGAATGAATATCTTTAACTAAGTCCTATCCTCCTGCGATAGTATAACAACAAGAGCTTTCAAAATAGGGCAAGATTAGGAACATTTGTGAAAAATAAGAGTAAATCAAAGGAGGAAAAAAATTAGTATTCTGAAAAAAGAAAAATTAATGTCATCACGAGTATAGAGTCTATGTCGCCGACTCGTGGCCCAATAAATCAGCACGCTGTCCCAATTAAGTGGAGAATACTCTGGGATATTCCTCTATTTGGTTCTGTTCTTCAAGATCTGCCCCAATTAAGCGGCCGCCCCAAGTAACCGGTGGACCCTTTGAACGGATTCTACTGTAATTGAAATGACTGACTCTCGCAGTGTCCATCACTATACAGGGTAGATAAAAATTGTGATGTAAGTTTGAACGCTGGATAACTGATGTCTGTGGATGAGGACCCTTTCAACATTACAACACACCAGGGCTAGGACTTAGTGCTTCTGCTGATACGTCCAATCACCCAGGGAGGGCATTGGAGGGGCGATTCGGAACCTCCGTGGTGAGGGTAGAATAGAATATGAAATTTATTATTCCGGGGCAAGTTTGTCCCTTAGGAACATATATGATTATAAATATCATAGAGTCAGACATATCACAAGAATAAGTTGCTTTACATTATACATCGATTTCACAGAATGCGTCTAAATATATGACAGAGTAGAACAAAAAAAATACATATGTATATACCATAGGGTAGTTTCCTTCATCAAAGAAAACAAAATGCATTGATTGCGATTCGTTACCCACCATTAGTGTATTCATAATAAACAAATTATTTGGATTTTGAAATACCGGGTTAGACGAATGGCAAAGGTCCATTTTTATCCTCATTTGAAAAAGGCCAGATTGGCGCCCATGCGATTCCACTCCACGTGACGTCACAGGGACTTAGTTTCTACAGGAGAGGATAGGAGTTATACATCGTCTGAGGTTATCAATGCATGCATGAGGCACAGAGCTCAGGGAAACACGTCTTAATAATCACCTATTAAAACTTGCTAAGGTCGGAAAGTTTTCTTCGTTTGATAAGGTATTAATTAACCTTTTTTAAGCCAAGCGCTACCAGCTAGCAGGGTACTCAGCTACCCGCTAGCATCCTGCGTCCTATCTGCACTCAGAGCCTCGATCAAGGTCACCTCACAAGGTGGGAGGGGGAACCAGAAATACGTCGCACGGACTTTTTCCTATCATTCCTACTTACCCGTCACGTTTTTGCGCGCTTGAAATTTTTCACTTTTTTTTTAATCGCGAAAAATAGATATCGTCATTTAAAAACCTAAAAGCATGAAATACGTACTCCAGGAGTCTTTCGAATTAGGCAATAAAAAATAATAGGAAACCACCCTATTAACAGCGAGACAAACGTATGGAGTCACAAATACATGTGATTTTATTGAATGCGACTAAATATATGACTAAATATGAGGGTAGGGTGGGAAGGACGGAAGGGGATAGGGAATCCTAATGCTGCTGTCATTGGGGTGGAGAAACTGAGGTAATTTCTGGAGATTGGGTCAAATAGCATTTTTCTCGAATTCAAATATCGAATACGAATGTCTAAATACAAATATCAGCAGTCAAATATCGAATGCTGCATTTCTTAATACTAATCTATTTTCCCACCATGCAAACTTTGCAATAGAAACGTCAATGAAAATGCTGGAAACTTTGCGAGTCATTTTACTTCAATGCGTTTCTGAATTCCTAATGCAACTGTCTTAACCACGATTTCTTCAAACTTGTTTGCATGGTGAGCACCGCGCAATTAATTTGTTTTTTATTATATGCGTATTGAAGGTTATATTACCGGCAATGCTTTACTGCTTTTATTGCAAACCTTATTTTAAACAAAGAATCGATAATTAATTTATAGTTAAAATGCATAAAACATAAATTTCGTCATTTAACAGTTTCATGCTGGAAAAAGCCAATGTCGTGAGCATTTGAAATTTTGCATACTTTGTTCTTCATGTTGTTCCCATGGAGTCATCAGCATTATGCATATTTTAATGCTTAATTTTAATGGCAAGTTTTTGTGAACGTAATGTGAAGACCTTCATGTGAGATATCCCACCATTGTCGACAGATTTAATTGGAATCGCGGATGATCTGTGCTGTGTATTCGAAAGTCTAATGATTGATAACTTTGTGTCATCGAATATTGAATAGTGTAAAAAGCCCATTTTTCAAGGTATTCAGTGAATCGACTATTCGAGCGAACGTCATATCCCTTGTAATTTCCTTTTTCAGAGACCAAAAGTTAGTCAGAAAAAAAGTCGCACATCTAAGACAACAAAATGGCTGTTCCCCAGTGTAATTAATGATCATTAAACATAGCATTCAAGGTTATGTTGACAGTTTAAAGTTTATCTGAAGAATTTCATGGTTTAAAATATGGTGAGAATGAATAACAAATGTAGGGTGTATGCCTCCCACGTGCTGTTTAAAATGTTTGGCTGCGTGCGGTATTGTAATGCTCGCCCCGTGTGAGGGGGGATCGAACCCACACTATTGCCTCGTAGGTTCTCACCTTTGGGTGCCGGAAGTCACGTTTACACAAAAGGTTTGAAGTTAGAGAGGAAAAAAGAGAATTGTCACTGTATCTTGGGATATCCCACCAGCGAGGGGAGATGGAGCGTCAGACGGTGACCCAACGTGTGAGACGAGTGGCTGAGAGACACGAAGTGAATGGGTCAGCTGCCGATTCTAGGCGGAAGGCGTAGTTTAGCCTGAGGGGCCCGGACTTGTTCCTTCCAATGATAGGTGTCGTGGAGCGGAGTAGTTCCAGCGATGGTCCCTCATTCGATTTTGTTTATTCCTTTGTTGCGTTGTTTCCCTCTTGACCTAACAGAAAATAGAGTCTATGGTTGATTAAACAGAGAGAGAAATAAAGATAGCTTCTTTTTATGGTCTACAAAGCTAAAGCCAAGTTCTATTGTTGGTTCGCTTCGTCCACTAAAATTCTATTAGTATTCAAGATCCATATAAATCGTTGATATAACTTTCAATAAAACTTCTCAAGGTTCACAAACCTTGAAGCTTCGGAAAAAAATACTTGTCCAGCTGCACAGGTACGTTGCAAATGACAATTTTCTGCAGGCAGTAACACCGTAACGTGGAGACGTCAAAACCTGCTGCCTGAGGTCATTGGTTTTTTTGCATGAGAATTTGAAAGGATCACATATTACATGATTCATTTGAGTAAGTAATCTTTATTGCAATTGCACAAATGCCTTTACTAAGGGCACTTCTGATCAGTTTAGATATACACATAAATTAAATTGCAGGAATATTTCTCGGGTTTCCCACCGGGTGTCGTATCGGGTTGTAGTTCCCAACGTTTCCATGACTAAGTCCGTCATCGTCATCAGGGGGACTTATTCATGGAAACGTTGGGAACTACAACCCGATACGACACCCGGTGGGAAACCCGAGAAATATTCCTGCAGAGCATACGCCGGGAAAAACTCAGATTCTACATTAATTAAATTGACGACGTGTTACTAGAGAATTAATTTCAACTACGCTTATGGAACTGTTTAAGGCATTAATTTTCAATCATCTCCTAATTGTGACTCAATTATCATCAACTTTCTTTGTTATCTTTTCCTTATCACATCATGCTAAGCATTAAAAATAGAAAATTCGCAGTGGGATTGAAAAAATGAGAATATATTGGAGAATGTATTGCCTAGTTCAAGAATCACCATCCTCGACTCGGCTCGATTCTCGCGAGTAGTTTTCAACGCGATCAACAGGAGCACACTTCGCGGAGTACGCCCTCACTTGAAGGCTCCCACAAACCAACACTGCCGTCAGCCTATCTTGGTAGCGTTTATATATCACGTTTTTATGCCCCTAGAGGACCCACCCCTCCTCTAGTTGATCTAGTGGAGTGTGCTGAATCTCCACATTTAGAAAAATACCTATGGCATCCAAGAATGGCGACCTAGATCGGTTTTTGGAAATCACAAGTTTTCCCTGAATTTTCCCATTCGCTTTCAGTGCCTCCAGCCATCCTCTCCCACGTCTCCTCGCTTCTGCAAGTGGACGCAAATAAATTTGTGACCACTACAGTAAAACTTCACATTTTGCCTTTTTGGAAGCTGAATTTGCTGTAAATTTTCTACTTTTTCACATGCTATCCCTCTTCAAATACCTCAATGTGGCCATTCTTGTATTGCATGAGATGGGCTGTGGTTATGACATACGTTCATGTGTAGTCAAGAAAGTTTTATTTTCACTTGCTCACCCTATATGGTGGCGTTGCGAGGAATTTTGTTCAGGGGGAGGGGTGGAGTCTGAAGCTATGGGGGAAAATGTTTGAAAAACAGGCTGCAATGCAATGATTTTTCAACTAATTTTAACACTTTTAATAATCGACAAAACTTCATTTGTTAAAGAAATATTTTTTAAATTCATGATTTTTCAATGTTTCGTTTTCTTTTTATGAAGGAAAATAATTTTGTTTTTATATTTGGGGGGGTCCCGACCCTTTGGCTATGCCACTGATGCTATCACAATATGAGAGTGAATTAAATTACTACCTCCGTAAATGCAAAAATATACAATGAGCTGTCCAAAGGGAAATTATTATTATAGTATATCGATTAAGGTTGGTTTCCATGGAGTGTTCAAGAAGTCATCTGGAAGCCTCCCTTTTCTTCCAGCACTGCCTTCTTTAATTCACTGTAAGTCCTATTCCCTTTCAATCTACCTAAAAATCCTATGCTTTTCCTTTCCCTCCCTCGTTTCCCTAACATTCTACCCTCTATAACACCATTTTCAACATCCCCTCCCCGCTGAGTACTCCCTCCATCCATACCTTCTGTCTCCTCCGTATCTCATCTAAAAGCTGCCTCTTCTCGCCCACCACGTCCAGCACTTCGTCGTTCCTTTTCCTCTCCGTCCATTTCACCTTCTCCATTCTTCTCCATACCCACATCTCGAATGCCTCCAATCTTCTCTCGCCTTCTTTCCTCAGTGTCCACGTTTCCGCACCGTAGAGAGCTACACTCCAAATCAAACTCCTCATCAAAACTGTTACATAACGATCCTCTCAGAAGCTAGGGAAATAAATGTGATAAAAAGAATATAAGAGCAGAATTAGAATAAGCGTGAAAAATACGTCTAAGACCAATCCAAAACGTCTCTAGGACAAGAGTAATGTTGAACAGTGTAAATAATGATGTACAGTGGCGGAAAAAATTAACGCAAAGCTCGTTGGCGTCTGAGAGCGGCCAGTTCAGGAACTACTTGTCTTCCAAAATTTTGCCCTCGCAATGCTCTCATACAACCGGGAGTTTTAAAAGCAATATATCCCTTATACCGGGGAAATAATCATACCCGTCGCATTATGACAAGGCGCAAAAGATCCAGCTACGAATTCTTCGCCATATTCTCCGAAGTATGCTTCGCCCTCGATTCACCTAGAATAGAATCTACTCTCCTCGGGACATCATCGGACACAGCCTACATATCGGGCATTGAGACTGCCGTAAAACCCAATCGTTCCGGTGGTGTAGTGGGTAAAGTATCATGCTTCGAAGCTGAGGTTCCACGGATCAAGTCCCAGTGACGGATGACTTGATGCTGCACACACACACGCACACACACACTGTAAACATTTTTCTGATCTTAAATCTTCACAATACCTATCAATAGGTCCATAGGATGTTGCACGGCTATTGACTTCTTACGCGCTCATTTATTTGTAGAAATTCAACCACCATATTGCATAGCCATTTGGGCAGTTGACTGTGGAGTGAATTTTGACTACCAGTTCCACGTCGTCCAGCACCGCTTCAAGGCCCCTAACCATTAGCTGCATGTGCGATGTGTCACGGCCTACTACTCCTCCCTCATTTCAACGGAAAATTCCTCGGAAGTTCTGCAGAGCTGAGCGAAGGCAGAACATCAAGCCGCCCAAACTCAGTAGTTATCAGTCTGGTAATTTTGAGCGTTTGCGTATGTATTTCATCAGAAACATTGAGCAAATGGTTAAGTTAACAGAGGTTAGTTATACCTTTAAATTTTCCAACAAAATGAGCATTGCGCATTCATTTTTAAAATATTGATCATTATGATGCAACTAATGTTAATTCGAAGTCATAGAAATATTGGACTGTTCGTGTTTTCCGCTATTTATTTATTCACTACTTCGAACTTTTCGTTACTTTTAGCACTAAACATAGGTTAAGAAATAGCATAAATCTCACAATCAATTATTCGAGGTAATTTCGCGTCAGAAATGGGGTTGTAAGTCATTTATGTTAATTTACAAACTAACATTTTTTAAAATAAAAATGATTTCACATAACCTTTACGTATCAATGAAGAAATTTTATTCTTGTATTTATATGAATTACCGTTCATTGCGACATCTTCATTTTATGGCCGAATTTCCAGTATTCTCCATTCATTGAGGAGGAGCGTTAGAGTTTTGTTTTGACCGTACCGTGAATTATAGAGTGCGGTCGAATTTTCCCATTGTCTTATGAAAAATATATTTCCAGTAAGCCACGTAATGCTTACAAAAATTTACCTCATATACAGCAGACATTTTCTTTTCACTCTCTTACGAAGGATTTACTTCCATGATTGTTGCATGATTGAAATGTGCATCAAAGATGGACTTCTGAAGCAGTCTTCGCAGCAAAAGAAAAGTAAATGAGTTTAATTTTGGACATTAAATATTTTTCGGAAAACGATTCGGACACAAAAATGGAGTGGACAGATAAAAGACTGCAAGGTATAGCATGTGTGTTTCAGAGAAGAGGAGAAATATGCAGGAATTGATTATGAAAGCTAGTATCAAAGATCGGATTTGGACAAAAGAAATATTCATTTGAATTAGAAGAAATAAATTCGAGAAACCATTGATTGATTATTCCTGAACGAGAAATTGACAAGGAAAAACATATCAGTTCATGAGATGTATCAACTTTTAGCAAGGAAATATTAATAATAATTCTAATACCACGGAAATAAATTCTAGATAAAATTCATTACCTCCTAATGATTCAAAAATAGAGTCTAATTCCATTAAGTTCCTTTCCAACCATTCAAATTTCCGTAATCTTTCGAGTTTCTTAAATAACTTTTCAATATGTGAAAATTATAATACTTTTCTGATTCTCATTTTATGTCAGTTTATAAAATTGAAAAACATTTAACGCTTAGTTCAAATACATCTATTTTGATAAAGATCAAATTTTTAATTGGTGTTGTTAATCAAATATGCGTTCATATGGATCATCTTTGTGATTAAAAATTATGTTTTAAAGACATTATGAAGTTCAAAAAACTCTACTTACTCCTCTCATTTCGCTATGAAAGAAATCGTTTACTGAACTAATTAATCAATTTCTTCGGATAACTACATGAATGACATTATTGAACCTTAAAATGGCCATAACATATTCCGTTGCCTAAGTCAATTCGGCCTCGCATTTCTTTTCAATTGCAGTATGTTACAAGTTGCTCCAATATAATCCTCGGGAAACTGTTATTAGGCGTAGAATATTGAGCTAAGCATTGCAACACTGAACTGAAAACAAACAACTGATTTCTCGGAGGTGGCTCAAAAAAGTGCTTTCATTCTGCTTTGAGGAACTCTATACGAGTTTTCCCTTGAAGGGGAGAAGTGTAGGCCGTGACACATCGCACATGCAGCTAATGGTTAGGGGCCTTGAAGCGGTGCTGGACGACGTGGAACTGGTAGTCAAAATTCACTCCACAGTCAACTGCCCAAATGGCTATGCAATATGGTGGTTGAATTTCTACAAATAAATGAGCGCGTAAGAAGTCAATAGCCGTGCAACATCCTATGGACCTATTGATAGGTATTGTGAAGATTTAAGATCAGAAAAATGTTTACAGTGTGTGTGTGCGTGTGTGTGTGCAGCATCAAGTCATCCGTCACTGGGACTTGATCCGTGGAACCTCAGCTTCGAAGCATGATACTTTACCCACTACACCACCGGAACGATTGGGTTTTACGGCAGTCTCAATGCCCGATATGTAGGCTGTGTCCGATGATGTCCCGAGGAGAGTAGATTCTATTCTAGGTGAATCGAGGGCGAAGCATACTTCGGAGAATATGGCGAAGAATTCGTAGCTGGATCTTTTGCGCCTTGTCATAATGCGACGGGTATGATTATTTCCCCGGTATAAGGGATATATTGCTTTTAAAACTCCCGGTTGTATGAGAGCATTGCGAGGGCAAAATTTTGGAAGACAAGTAGTTCCTGAACTGGCCGCTCTCAGACGCCAACGAGCTTTGCGTTAATTTTTTCCGCCACTGTACATAATTTTCACGATTATTTTGACGAAGTTTAAAGTTTATCAAAAGACTTATGGTTTAGCAATTGGTGAGAATGAATAACAAATTTAGATCATGTGCCTCTCACGTGCTGTTAAAAATGTTTGGCTGAGTGTGGTATGACTTCACATTTTGCCTTTTTGGAAGCTGAATTTTGTGGTGAATTTTCTACTTTTTGGCATAATATCCCTCTTCAATTACAGTGAAATGTCTTTACAATGAATTCGTACTACATTACCACCAAAATACCTTTGTTGAACTGAAATTTCGTTGTGTTGAAATGTGCGAAAAATATCGCCTGAAACCCATGCAAATGAAAGTACATAAAAAAACACTTCGTGAAACATCTTTAGTGAAAAATATATTTTGGCAGCGGCTAAAATTCAGATTCGTGTGCTTACCAATCGTATCTTTAATGGCTTTAATTACCACTGAGGTGGAGGTT